>NC_143557.1:16755000-17075000 GCF_054136105.1 Typopeltis vanoorti
AGTGCATTAAGGGAGTTTGTTTACACTCCAGTGAAATTGATACTTTTTTTAATCTGTGTTAATTGTGCTTTTTGACTTAATATGCTGTTTTTATAGTATATTACTGCTAATTTTCATGTGTTTATTGTGGTATATGTTCTTGATGTATTGTTGTAGTTCTGTGAAATGGTGCAAAATCTCACAAGAAAAATACAGAAACAACAAAGAGGAATGCCTGAATAGTGAAGTTATGAACAAGGAGTCTTGTCCAAATGAACAGAATCATGCCTTTTCAAAAAACTGTCGAGGATATCAAAAATGAATTAACTTTTGAAATATGCTGACTGAAACAAATTACTAGATGAACAATTTTGAAAGTTGAAAAGCAATTAGAGAGAGAAGCATAAGAAAGGAGGCATTGGAATAAGAGAGAAATTAGTCGGAACACTAAATTAGCTGTATACAAGACAGTGTTCAAACCAGTTTTAACTTATGGATCTGAGAGCTGGGTCAGAAGTAAAACACTTGACCAAAGACTAGAGACCACAGATATGAGAGTCCTGAGAAAGATTAGGGGCGTGAACAGATGGCATCAATGGCAATATCATATTAAAAACTAGGATATTAGGAAAGAACTTGACATTGTCAGCATCCAGGAATGTGTTAGCAGAGCTAATCTCAGGTGGTATGGTCACTTAAACAGAATGGGAGAGGAAAGATTAGCAAAACAAGTGTTCTCTGCCAGGTTGGCAGCAAAACGACCTAGAGGAAGACCAAGATATAGGTGGATTGATACGGTACAAAGTGCTTTAGACGATAGAAATATAAGATCTGATAATGTTGGAGTCTTGACAAGTAACAGACTGATTTGGAGGAAAATTGTAGATAGGAAATTAATAATGATGTAATTTTTTTCATGTAGTACTATCATATCCTGTACACCCCTTGAGGGTACATGGCAGGAATTTAATGATGATGATGATGATGATGGCATAAGAAAGGAAAGCAGCTAAAAAAGAAATAGCAGAGCACCAATTAGGTAAAATATTGCATAACAATGATCAGGTGGCTAAACTTGATTATAGAAAGGCTATATGGTATAGAGATTAAATAAAACTTGCAACTGATGACTGATGACTGTGTTCAATCAAAACTGTATTTGAATGTTATTGAAAAACAAAAGAAAAACAAGATTTGGTAGTTCTGGTAGGAATGAACAATTTGACTGGGATAAATACGGTGTGAAGGAGGACATGAAAGGATTGCTGTAAGAAATTATGGCAAGAAATGATTGCTGGAAGATTCATAATGGCAAACGATTCTGTATATAGTCTGTGTAGAAAGAATTGTTGCAACTTTTTGAATGTATGGAGTGAGTTTGAAGGAAGAATGGATTTACATAAGAGGCAGCCTGCGCTTTAATGCATTTGTTATCACTTTTAGACTTAATACGGAAACTCCACGAAACTAGATTATGTTGGAAGGAATGTTGAGAATCTGTGCATTAAGAGTAAACTAAATTATGCAGCTATGCTAATGATACAAATATTCTTACTAGTGGATGTAATTATGATAAAAAGAGGATAATTATGTGCTCATCTTGCTTGGACTTTAGTTTGTGCAAGGAAGTCAGTATAAATGAAGCATTAGAAATTAATAGAGATCTAAAAATTGTGTAATTGGATCATACAGACTATAGGTGAACATACAAAAAAGCATGGTGGCAACTTTTATGTTTGTGCACAAATACCAGGATATGAGGGGGGGTGAATATGTTGTGGCCTCAGATTATTGATATTAGTGAAAACTGACTCAGAATAGATATAACAAGTATTGAATATCAAGGATGCAGTATTTTTAGAAACGACAAATAAGATAGTAGACATGTGGGGGAGAGAGGGAGTGATGCTAATGAAATTTGAGTCCTGTTGATGATATAAATAATAGAGATACATGTAGGGCTGGATGTGGGTTCAGAGAGACCATGACACATCTCAATGTTGTTTTAGAACCCACAGCATTAAAGTTAAAAGACATCATGCAATATGTGCCATTGTAAAGAACTGACTAGAACAGAAAGGATGGATAGCCAGAAAGGAGCCAAATATCAGGACTGAAGTAATCATAAGAAAGCCTGATCTCTTGGCATCAAGAGATGGTAGTGTTGTCATCCTGGATATTCAAGTCTGTGGATGGAACCAAGACCTTGATCAGTCAAATGAAGATAAGATAGATTATTATGGTTGTAATCCAGGTATTATTGTTTAGAAGAATATGGCTCTCTACTGGTTTTCTTTGCTATAGCCATCTCTGATAGAGGCATGTGAAGTCCTATAAGGATGCACAGGTGTTAGGTCTTAGTGCCCAAGATATCAAAATACTTTCTCTCTGAACCCTTCAAGGAACATTTTTTGCATGTAAAATGCATCCGCAAATGATAAATATGATATCTAAGGAAGGTGTTGGTTAGACTTCAATATATTTATAAAGCATACATCAGTGGTTTGAACATTGTGTGTGCAAACCAAAAATGATTGCAAATGATTCCAAAACCAAAAATGATTGCAAACATATGGCATTAAGCAAAGGACTGCCTGACATATAACTACTACAAACAGCTCAAAATCCAAAACATAGATTATGGAAAGCAATAATAAAGCTTGTAGAAACAGCACTACTTCCATGGCATGCCTTCGAATAAATCTACAATGCTCTATCAAGGCTGTTAATAACTTAACAGAACTCATAAATAGAAAAAATATAGGACTGGCATTAATACAAGAACCCTACTACATCAACAACAAAATATACGGCTTTCCAAGTAATTATAAAATATTTTCCAAAGGATCAGAAAGAAAGAGAGCTGCAATACTCATAGTAAACCCTTAAATCGAGGCAATACTCATAGTAAACCCTTAAATCGAGGCAATACTCATAGTAAACCCTTAAATCGAGGCGATATAATTACCCAGCACAGCAACGAGGACTCGGTATTTATTGAAATTACGTACAGAGGAATTAAAAATTTTGCTGTGAGTATGTATCTCTACTATCACACAGACATAAAACACGACTTAGAAAAAAGAGTAACATCGCGGAGTTTACCACCAACCACAGCCTAATACTTGGAATAGATAGCAACATCCAGGAATGCGTTAGCTCTGCTAACGCATTCCTGGATGTTGACAATGTCAAGTTCTTTCCTAATATCCTCATTTTTAATATGATACTGCCATTGATGCCATCTGTTCACGCCTATAATCATTCTCAAGAATCTCATATCTGCGGTCTTTAGTCAAGTGTTTTACTTCTGACTCAGCTCTCAGATCCATAAGTTAAAACTGGTTTGAACACTGTCTTGTATACAGCTAATTTAGTGTTCTGACTAATTTCTCTCTTATTCCATATGAATTTATTCAATTGACTTCCTACCGTACCAGCTTTGCTGATTCTGTTGTCTATTTCTATATTTAATTTACCATCTTCAGTAAAAATCGTGCCTAAGTAGCTGAAATGTTTCATTTGTTCCACAGGTTCTCCATTCAAAATACAGATGACATTTTCAATGATTTTGCCTATTTTCATTGTCTTTGTCTTTTTATTGCTGACTTTCATACCATATCTATTACAACATCTACCCAATTTAGTCAGAGAATCCTGCAGACTTGTAGCGGATTTATTTAGAAGTATAATATCATCCGCATAAAGCAAAGAGCTGACATACCATTTTCCTTCATAATGAATAAATAAAACAAAGAGCTAACATACCATTTTCCTTCATAATGAATAAATAACGGAAAAAACTCACGTTTTTTCCGTTATTTATTGTGTACCGATATGTCTACTCACGGTTTACATCTTTTAAAACTTTTCCTTCATAATGTGATCCATATAGATAATGAATAACAGAGGGGATAATGTACATCCTTGTCTCACACCAGATTTAACATTAAACCATCTTCTTGTACTTCCTTCAATTCTAACTGCTGACTTACAACTCAAATAAAGACTAAATATTGCTTGATATAATGCGCCATTGACACCATATAACTGTAGCGTATTGAATAGCTTCACTCTTGGCACCTTGTCATATGCCTTTTCCAAATCGACAAAACTTAAATACAGATCTCTGTTATATTCCCATGCTTTCTCGACTATTTGTCGTAAAGCGAAGATCTGATCCTGACAGCCTCTATTTGGCCTGAATCCAGCTTGTTCTTCAAGCTTTTCTTCCACAATTCTTCTCAACCGTTTCTCAAGTATACTTGCATAGATCTTGCCAGGAACACTCAGTAGTGAAATACCTCTGTAATTCTCACATTCTATTTTATTTCCCTTATTATATATGGGTACTATGAGAACTCTACTCCAATCATCGGGAATTCGTCCTTCTGTCCAGGCTTTCTGAACTATGCAGTGCAGCCACTGTAAGACTCTTATACCACCATATTTCAGCATTTCTGGTCGAATATCATCTACTCCTGCTGCCTTTCCACATTTCAAGCCTTTGATGGCTTTTTCTACTTCAAGTATGGATATGTATTCCTGACTGGATGCCTGGTCGGTGTTTTTTACCACTGTGCTGTCATCACTGCTTGTTTCATTTAGCAGTTTTTCAAAGTAATTACTCCATACTTCAAGGATATTCTTCCGTTTTCATGTCACCTTTATCATTTCTAACTCCTTTTACAGCACTCTTTCCTCCATTCCTAAGCTTCTTCAACAACCTCCTGAATATTTTGCCACCTTCTTGATATTTATTTTCTATATTCTTGCCAAAGTCCTCCCATGACTTTTGTTTAGCTAGTTTTACACAGCGTTTAGCATTCTTGCATTTGTCTCTGTATTCTCTAAGAGCACAAGCTGACTTATTTGACAGGAACTTTTGATATGCTTTCTTCTTTTCCTTCACTGCCTCTTTAACTTCCTGTGTCCACCAGGGAGTTCTGATTTTTTTATCCTTGCAGACAACCTCACCACATGCCTCTCTGGCAGAATCAATCAATGTTTTCTTCAGAGTTTACCACTGAATCTCCAAGGTTTGATTCCTGTTCTCAAACTCTTTCATTTTTTCTTCAATAATCTTTGTGTATTTTAGTCTACAGTTCACATCTGAGAGCTGCTCAACTTTTATTCGCTTTAAAACTTTCTTACATGTTATTCTTTTCAATATGAAATTCAATTTTATCCTGCTCAAGACTAAATAGTGTTCACTTCCAATTTCAAATCCTCTGTACACTCTGGTGTCCTGCACCAGGGAGAAAACATCACTGTCAACAATAACATAGTCAATGAGACTTTTCTTATTCCTTGCCTCTTCTCTCCATGTGAATTTGTGCACATTTTTATGTTGGAACATGGTGTTAGTAATAACCAGTCCATGTTCTGAGCAGAAATCTAACAGATATTTGCCATTATTATTAGCTTTGCTCTTTTCTCCAAATTTTCCCAAAATATTTTTGTATATCCGACAATCATTTCCTACTCTGCTATTTAGATCCCCAACAAGGACCAACTTTTCCTTTTTCATTGTGTCAGTTGCTTTTTCTAAAGCCTGAAAAAATTCCTCCACTTCTACCTTAGTAGAACCTTCTGTGGGACCATAGGCACAAATAAGTCTCATTGTCCAGTTCCCCATTCTCATATTTGCCCACATTACTCTACTTGAGACTGACTGCCATTCAAGAAGATTAGCCTCGTATTTTGTGTTGAATACTATGGCTACTCCTTCTTTTCCTTGATTGTCATTGCCTGAATATAACATTTTGTATTTATTGCTCAGAAAGATCTCACCAGTTTTGGTCTTTTTGTTTTAGTCACCCCTATTATGTCGATCTGGTACTTATCTAATTCCTCAGCTAGCTCCATTTCTTTGCCATTCAGGCTTCTTAACTGGCTATGCACACTTAAGACCCCAAAAGAATTCTGTCATTATGTTGCAAGTTAAAGAAAGAATGAATGTGAAAGAATAAATGGTTTACAGGTGCAGAAGAGATTTTTCAACTAATGAGTGCTCATTTTTGCTAAACTTTATCAACCTGATGTATATTAACTTGGTCTTAATGAATGCTATTATGGTGACAAATCATAAGTACTACAATCCACACTGGTCATTATTTCCAAAACTGGTACTTTTTTGGGTGCCATGGCCAAAAATGAATAAGTGCATTAACTGACTATTCTGAGAGTGGCTGCAAAAACAGATTCACCACTATGCATTCTCACATAATTGCAGCTGGGAAGTGCATCACCATTGAAGCGCTTCATATTTTTTTAAATTAAATTCTTCATTTGTTCAAATTCTTTAGCCGCAGCATTTTTAGATATGGTATAGAGCAGCATTTCTCAATCTTTTTGACCCTTGACATAATTTTCAGGTATCAGAAGTTATCTGTTGTATGGGTTGTTATTTCCAAGTTTATTTCCATGGGATTCCCTTTACTTGTGATTAGTGGTTTAGTTCTCTTCTAATTAATTTTATGCTTTACTGGTGAAAGTTTCTTCCATCTTTGTCAGGGTGGATTTCAGCTTGTCTTCAATATCAGCGACAACTGCTATATCACTGGCAAATCATAGCCAGTTATTTGCAGTTTTATTCATCTTAATTCCTGTTTCTGTTAGTTTTGTTAATTTTTTTATTGTTACTTCAATGTAGAGATGAAACAGTATTGGAGAAAGAGAACACTCTTGACTTACACCTTGATGTATCCTTGCTGTTTTTGTTTTGTTGTTTATTGTTTCTATTTGGGCTTCTTTGCTTGTAGAGATTAAATAAGAGCCTTCTATCTTTTCCCATCTATGTCCACTCTTTATCAGAGTATTTTTATTCTTCTCAAATCTTCTTTCTGTAATTGTAAGAGCTAGCATTACATCTCTTGCCCTTAGTTGTTTCCTGAACCCAAACTGGTTTGCTGAACGTTAGACATTTAGGGATAGTGTTAGCATTCCAGCATCTTTTTAGCAATGCAAACCAGTTGAACTGGATAACTTTATGCTTTTCATGCCATAGAGGATGGCATGATTCATTGCTCTGAAGATGTTGGGTTAAAAAATATCAAATTATTATTATTATTACGTGACACCTCCAGGGAGTCCAAAGACTCATCAAGGGAGGGCACCTACTCTACAACTCTGTCTCCACCATTCAATCTACCAACCACAACTACACCAATGCCATCTATTTCCCACCACCACCACTACTATTTCCACAGACAATCCCAAACATCCATGCCCATGGTGGGATTTGAACCCACAGCCTTTTGGCTAGAGAGTGGATACGCTAACTGCTTATCGAATAAATTAGTCATATTTTTTTCCTTTTTGGTGGTGTTTATATTATGAATCGGTATTTGACTTTCTTTGGCTTCTTTCCAGTTTAATCTTGAAAATTTCCCTCCTGTCTGCTAATCAGCTGATTTTCTCTCATCATGAAATATTTTTTCTACGCACTCAGACTTGGTCAATCCTCTCTGAATACTTGGAATGCATAGGGATTCTTCTCTAAATACCCTGAATCTCTTGTTATCCCTTAGAACACTGGTTGATCAACACTAATCATGTATTTCCTGACTAGAAACTTTCACGAATGTTGAACCTCCCCCCACCAAATCCTTATAGAAGAGGCAAGAGATATAAGTTGATCATGTGTGTGTGTGTGTGTGTGTGAGAGGGTGAAGGTGTGAATTTGAGTTAGAGGAATTATCACTTAATTGTATTGCTCTCTCTCCACTAAGCATTCCTACTGAAGTTTTTGGTTCACCACCTTCAATGTGTGAGCAGTATTCCAATATTGAAAAGATTAAGATTTATACAATCTCATCGGTTGTTCAGGCAAGAAGTGCATATAAGTTGAAAAGATACTTTTTTTTATTTTCTTTTTTTTAATTTTTTTTTTTATTATTTTTATTTTTTTAAAGGCTGAAGTGGTTGGAACTTATAGCAAGAGAGAAAGGTCTGGTAGGAAAGTTCCAAAAGACAGGAAATGTATTTCGGTTGGTAAGTTCATATGATGCTACTAGAGAGAGTCATCGTATTGAAAGACCAGCACAGCTGTTATTCTTAGAGCAGCCTTTCCTCTCTACATCAAAATATTGGTCCAACCAAATTGGCATGAATGTTACAAAATTACAGGCATGAAACATAACCGCACTTCTCTATGGCATGTTTTCACCCCATCCTACAACCTTTCTCACCTAAGGAAGTCTCATACTGCATTATCCAACTTTCTTCAGTTGTTTAATGCACACAGAGCAGCACACTCTGATTTCTTATTCATGTATACTTGCAATTCGAGATATGAGAATTGTTGGTTGTTCTGCCGTGTTTCGTGAGTATTTTACCCAGGCAAATCACCTAATACGGTAATTATACAGCTAAGTTTCATGCCATGCAGCTTGTGCTTGTAAACATAAAACTGGTACTAAAGCATATGATTTACAGGCCAAATCTTCTCCTGTACACAGCTCACATTCGGTACTTTTATGGTCTTTTACAACTATTGTGTCTGGAGATCCATAATTTTGATTTTCAGTTGTGCTGGATTCCCAGCCACATGGGAATTAAGAGAAATGACACTGCAGCTGCTAGATCAACTCATACTTCTTCCACATACTATTAGTCAGTCCCATATACATACTACAGTCAAATAATAAGATCAAAACTAATTAATCAGTGGCAGTATCTTGGCAGGAAGCACTGGGAAATAAATGTCAGCATTAGCAGCCAAGTCAACAGGGAAACAGAAGGGAGGAATTTGTTCTTACTAGGCTCCAGATAGGTCACAGCCATCTTCACATACTGAGGGCTGATGAGCTACCTATGTGTTAACAGAATGACACTTGTCTTATCACTTGCCAGCACTTCACTACAGAAATAATTAAAATTTTTAATAATCTGGCTGAGCTATACACACTTAGACATTACTTATCAGACAAATTGCATGAAGATTTTAACTTTTTACAAAGAATTTATACAAATACATTTGATCATAAATGCTGTTTATGTGTAGATATGGCATTACTTATTATTTTTTTTTATTTGGTATTATAGATAACATATCTAAAATAATTATATATTTATTATTACTTTGTATACTGTGTAACCTTTGGAATGGCACAGTATGACCTTTGCCCTCCTTGTGCCAATAAATTACTAACCACCCAGTCTCTGACTGAGTCTTCCAAGTCAGAGGCAACCGTCTCTCATCACTTTCTTCAAAAAGAATGAGTCCCACAAGGTTCTGTATTAAGTGTCGTGTTATTTGCTGTCCAGGTTAACTCGATAGCAAAACACATTTCTCCGTCTTCAAGTAATGCCCTCTGTAATAATCATTTTTATTTTTCTAGTCTTGCAATATGAGGGTCCACAACACCAGAGCTTTCCTCCTCCAGTTGTACAGATCTTGCAGGCAGATATGCTGGAACATTTGCCTTACTAACAACCTTCCACAACTTGTTCAGATGCCAACCAGAATATGAGATAACCCAAATCACCCCCCCCCCCCCCAAACACCCTAGGTCTCTTCCTTACCAGTGATCCCTCCAAACTATGCCACAGTGAAAGTATTGAGCCCACTGGATAATTCTGACCACAATCTATACTGCTCATCTCCTCCCCCATGCAACACTTACACAGACACTCCAATACAAGAGTAATTTGGCATTATAACAGTTCCAAGTAGGACAGCCTCCGCAACTTCTGTGCCACATTCCCAAGGTTGAACTATTGCTTCTGGCCTTCCAACCCAAACATATGCACCGAACTTATTGTCAAAGTAATCCTCACTGGTATGGAAGCTTACATTCCCACACTACTCTGAATTGCCATCCCCTAACTAAACCCTGGTTCTCCAAAAGATGTGCCAAGGCTGTACAGATGAAACACTAGGCATACTGTAACTGGCTGAAATCAAGAACCCCATTCCCTTTAGAGCTTATACCAAAGCCCGGGATAGATGCAAAAAAAAACAATCTGTGCTTCCAAAACAGAGTTTGAAAGAGCAAAAAGCAGGAAACTAGCAGCCAAGCTTTTTGGTCTCTTGCCAAAGCAATTGGCCGTAACTTCTGCCCAACACTATTCTCCACCTTATCATACCCAGATGGCTCTATTATATCATCATCACCCACAGAAAAAGCCAATCTTCTGGCCTCAAACTTTGCTTCCAATGCATGCGTAACTGACAATGGTAAATGTCTCTCAACCATTCCAGACATCCAACATACAATGCCCTCTATATCCTTTTGCCAGAATGAGATCAGAAAGATACTGTCCAAATTAGACACACAAAAAAAGTCTCCTGGTCCTGATGGCATTCCCCGAATTGTCCTGAAAGTTTGTGCACCAGAACTGACTCCTATCCTATGTCACCTATATATACTCTCTTACTCCACTGGAATTTCTCCTACAAACTGGAAATTGGCCTAAATTGAACCCATTCCCAAGAAGGGTGACAAGTCACTGCCAACCAACTACTGCCCTGTCTTGCTTATCTCAGTCCTGTCTAAAGTAATGGGAAAAATCATCAATTCCCAACTCCTACACTACCTTGATGACACCCACCTAATAAATAACCATCAGTATGGATTCTTTCGCTGCCGATGAACAGGAGATGTGCTCGCATATGTCACCTATCTCTGGACAAATGTCATGGAGAAGTTTGGTGAATCTCAAGTGGTTGCACTTGATATCTCCAAAGCTTTTGACCTGGTCTGGCACAGAAGCTTACTAAGCAAACTACCATCATTTGGTCTGGCCCAGGACTTCTGTATTTGGATTGCCAGATTTCTGTCTGGATGCACAATGAGTGTGATGGTGGATGGTTCCCTATCCTCTCACCATTCAACTAATGCTGGGGTTCCACTATATATATATCAATGATATATAGCATTGATATATTGATACCTACTTCAGTTGACCTCCAACTCAATAAACAGTTTTGCAGACAACAGCACATTACACTTCTCACTTTCATTTGATAAACCCTACCCTACAAACTTACCTCAACCTACAGAGCATCAACCACCACCATACTCAATTCTGATCTCCAATCCATCCTCAAATGGGAGTTCAGATAACCTTGTCAATTTCAATACTAATAAAACCCAGTTCTGTCCTATTTCCCATAAAAGAGAACCATTTTTTCCAGTATTCTTTTTGATGATACCCAAATTTCCAAACAGTTTGAGATTTCTCTTCCTGGAATTACCCTCACATCAAACCTCTCCTGGCATAAACACATCACAACCATTGCATCCTTGGCTTCAAAAAACTAGGATTTCTCTTTTGCTCAAGATGTTACTTCACCCCTGAACAGCTGTTAATATTATACAAATAACAAATCCACCCAGCTATTGAATATTGCTCCCACATGTGGGGTGGTGCCCCTAAAAGCTCCCTCAAAATGCTTGACTCAATACAGAGGAGAGCAATTTGACTTATTAATGACCCATCTGTTAGCAACTCACTCTTCCAACTTTTGCACAGACATTTGGTTTCTGCAATATGTATATTCTACAAATATTTCTATGGGAAATGTTGATCTGAAATAACATCAATAATTCCTCCACTCAGTACTAAGCTCATTGGAACATGTGCAGCTGCTGCTCAACATCACTTCACTGTACACCTAGAAACAAACAGAACAAGTTTCTTTTCCACCTCCTTCATCCCTGCAACTGCTGCACTGTGGAACAGTCTCCCCCCCACTGCTGTGTTTCCCAAGGAATACAATTTACACTCATTTAAATCAAATGTAAACAAGTTCCTCCTTTCCCAACCCCTACTCATACATGGTACTAATGTACTATAGGTTGGTTGATGAACCAACCTCTCATGTATGGACACAGCATAAAAAAAATAAAATAGAAAGGCAGTTAACCATGTTTGAAACTGGGCACTTTGAGATATTTTCACCCCAGAAAACTTCTTGTATGCAGTTTTGTCTCAGATTTTGACTTCATCCTGACCCAGAAATAACACTGGAACTATGAATAATGACAATTGCTACAGAAGCAAAGTTCTTGGGATTCATATTTGACAAAAAAAAAACAGATGTTTCTACCTCATGTAGATCATTTGCAAGATAAATTACTGAAGGAAAATGAACATTCTTCTACCTCATGGAATGCAAAGGTTCATTGCTCTACTTTGGGCACTTATTGGTTCAAGACTTAATTATGGGTCTCAAGCCCTTGTTTCTGCATTACACAATTTTGATGATGGCTGCATCCAGTTCATCTAAATCATTTCAAACAACATATATTCCTCGTCTCTTCACATTTATACAAATGAACCACTTCTGTCACTTTGATCAGCAACTATTGTTATATGCAAAATAAGTGTCAAAAAAAGATGAATGTTCTTCATACTCTTTCACATAACATCTGCATAACTTCTTGGTGTTATTGCTTTGTTTATATGAAGCACTTATTAGTTCAAGACTTGATTACGGATCTCAAGTCTATGCTATTGCAATAAGCCATGCATTAATGGCTGGACCAGTCCACCAATGTCAGAATAGCAACTGTAGAATTTTGGACATCACCTATTCCTACTTTTATGTCAAAGCAAATGAGTCACTTTTGTCACTTTAATGTTATATATATATATTGATAATTATTTTTTGATTGCTATGGGAAACTTTGGAGAATATCTATCAGAATACCATCATGTAATGTGAATGATGCCCTTCAAGGGTGTGCCAGATGTATTGTAGAGGTCCAGTACTTTTCCCATCTTTGCTGGTATAGCAATAAAGCAGTTCTGCATGCTGGTTGCTAGATAGTGTATGGCATCACACATCAGATGGTGACACATTTTGGGGGCTTCCTGGTCAGGTGGCATATAACTTCACTGCCAGTCATGCCTGGATGGAGGCTGTGTAATAGCATTCAAGAGGTAGTGTAGAGCCCACACTGTGATTTGGAGTCTGATGCTCTCTGTATGGGTGACATGTCTAAAAACTTCCCCAGGAAAATTCTTCATACTCTCACCCCTCCAATATACATACTCATGCTCACGTACACACACACACATATACACACTAGTAGCAGAGTAATGAAGATATCTTATATTCTTATATCCTTGTGTGTTCTTTCTTGTGGTTATATCGGTTGCTTTAATATCATTTTTGTTCTAGGTGTTTATGAGATCAGACCCCCCCCCCCTCGTAACTTCAACATTTGTGATATCAGCACCAACAAAAGTGATGCACATCACCACCTGCAGACACACAACCTGATCTCCTATTTTTGCTGAACTTCAAATCTTTGCAATAACATCCACAAACCATCATAACTATCCAAACACCCTGAGTGATTTTTTCTGCTGCAAGGATGTAGTACTTATGCTTTTGTGCAATCTAACATTCCTTGCCAGAGGATGCCTAATCTTGAATCCTCCCTTTTGACCTGTGACTTAAGATATCCCCTCCCTCGTTATGTCTCGTTCTTCTGCTGTGTTTACCATGCCCCCCCTAATTCTCTTAATCATTCTAACCTCTTTAACTCCTTATCCATGAAACTTGATCTCATACAGTCCAAGTTCCCTAACAGCAAAGTCTTTTTCCTGATGACTTTAATGTCCACAGTTCTAACTGGCTTTTCCTTTTTTTGAATTTCACTGATCAAGCTGAAAGATGAGCAGAGATATTTCATGCGACAATTTAAAACAAATCGTTCATCTCCCAACCAGGATCCATACATCCAGCACTGTGGATATTTTTTTAAACAGTTCTCCTTCCAGGTACACCATAGGAGTTACTTTTCTTGGTCATTCAGATCATAATCTCATCCAAGTTTCACCACTTGTGGAATTTCCTGCTCTCTGTCATTCACAACCTTGTAGTTTGGCATTACAACGATGAAATGTTTTGAAGATCCTCCATGACTTTTACTCCTCCTTTCCATGGTTAGACTACTGTTCATGTTCTTCACACCTAAATATTTGTTGTGCTCTTGTTTAAGAAATGATCCATGTTAGAAGGGATCATTTCTGTAACAAGATTAAGGTTTTTCGTTCTTCATCCTGTTCAGAATTCTTGCCCTATTTCCAAGCCATGGCTTTCTAAAAATTGTGGTAGTTCGGTTGAAGGTGGGGGGGGTTGCTGTTTGCAAGTGGCTTTGAAAGCTGAATGAATCGCAGATTTCACTGAAATCCATGGTACTTACAAAACCATCATTAAAGAAAAAAGTGAAGTCTGATTGTGAGGAGGCTAAATATTACATTTGCAATCCTTCAAAAAAACATGAGGATATATTTTGCATGAAGGATTGCAAATTAAAAAGCTTTGTGCAAGATGGGTGCCACGCTTGCTCACATCAGATCAAAAACGCACTTGCACGAAAATCTCTGAACACTACTTGGAGCATTTTAACTAGAATAAAACTGATTTTATATATAGATTTATTACTATGGATGAGACTTGGATTCACCATTACACACCACAATCCAAACAGCAGTCAAAACAGTGGACAGAAGCCAGTTGTTCAGCATGAAAGAAGACAAAGTCGGTTCCATCAGTATTGGGATGCTAAAGGCATTTTGTTTATTAATTATCTTGAAAAGGGTAAAACAATAACCGTGGAATATTATTCCGATCTTTTAACCAGGCTAGGCGAATAAATTTGTGAGAAAAGACCCGGTTTGTAGAAGAAAAAAATCATCTTTCATCAGAACAATGCACCTGCCCACAAAGGTGTTTTGGCAATGGGAAAATTAAGGGATCTGCACTATGAATTGTTGGAACATCCACCCTATTTCCCAGATTTGGCTCCCTCTGACATTTATCTTTTCCCTAAAACTCTTCCTTGCTAGTCAGTGTTTTTCTTTGAATCAAGAGGTGATTGCAGATCTTACTGAGAACCACTACAGGGACGGGATAATGGCACTGGAGCATCGCTGGAATAAATGTATCAGTCTTAAGGGAGATTATGTTGAAAAATAAAAATAATTTTTAAATTATAAACTCGTTTTTTCTTTGTTAGGTTGAAAACTTTTCAGACCACTCAGCCATCATCCATCCTACAGCTTAGAAGCAAGTCCACATACAGTCAACTTAAAAAAAAAGTAGTGATGATTTTATACTATTTGTTTACCTATTGCTCTCACCTCACTATTGTCCAAAATAATGGAGAAGGTATCACCTAATCATTGACCACAATATGGATTTTACCAATCAAGATCCACAGCAGATCTCCTTGTCTACGTCAGCCTCCTCTGAACATGTGCTCAATGGAAAAGTTTGGAGAAACTTGTGCTGTTTTACTTAATATTCCTAAGGCATTTGCTATAGAGTTTATCATTAAGGACTTCTTAGTTAATTGCTGTTTTATGGTTTCCCTTCATCCCTTTGTAATTCAATTGCTAGTTTTCTCTCTGACTGTTAATGTTGGAAGACTTTCTCTCTTCAGATTTTCCTGTTAATGCAAGTGTTCCTCAGAGTTCTAACCAACCACACACACACACACACACACAAATGATCTGCTGTCACTGACCTCAAATCCTATTCACAGTTTTGTTGATGATACTACTTTCCACTCATTCTATATACTTAGCATTGCTCAAACATCTCAATCTTCAAAGTCATTTGTAAAAAGTACTCTAAAGACTGATCTTTACACCTTCTTCTAATGGTTTTCAGAAACCTGGTCACCCTCATTACTTCCAAAACACAGTTTTGCCTGTTTTCTTGCAAAAAAAAAGAATGTACTTATTTTTAACCTTTTGTTGAAAATGCTCAACTTTACAGTAGCAATAACATTTAGTATCAAAGACAAACTTTTTGATTTTAGTGTTATTTAAAGCCATTTAAAGTGTTATGTGAAATCCAGCTTAACACTTTACTTTATGCAGATGATCTTAACAATTCCATTGCAAATCTCCAGGATTCTTTACCTGAATTAAAAGACAGCAGTAATACATTTGGTATGAAAATCAGCAATAAAAAGAACCAATCTATGAAAATAAATTGAGTATTTTTAAAATAAAGAATCTTATAGAACAAGTAAAATATGAGGTGTCCAGAAAATTAGGTTTGTTCAGAATTTACTGCCAAATAGGATATGGTAGGGAGAGGGGTCATGCATGCCTGCTAACATAGTGCGACTCAATAATTAGCTGTTGACCATTTTACTTTCATTTTGATATAATTTATTGTCTTCTGTGAATAATTTATAATGTGTGATGTGATTTAAAAAAAAAAAATCCTGCTAGTTATGGAGTTCATGGTGCAATACCGTTTTTGTTGATGTTGCAGAAATTCACCGATGACTATGTAAGGTTTACTGGCCTAACATGATGAGTGATCATAGGTGTCACCACAAACTTTATTTAAAGAAGGGCACAGCAATGTTCACGATGAAGAATGCAATGGCCGGTCAAGTGTGATGACAGGCGATTTGTGGAAACAGTGAACCCGAAAATTAATTGTGGTTCCTACCTGAAGTACATCAGTGAGCATTACGAAAATGAACGAGATGAATACAGTTTTATTCAATATTTTTCATAGATTTTGTTTCAAAATAACTTATTGTTCGTATCCGTTTTTCACATCTGAAACCATTCTGTTTTTTCATATGCACCATATTCTGTATCATGATGTGAACTGTGGATTTTGCACACAAATATTGAGTCAAAACAAAAATGTGTGCAGTGGTGTCATTCATCATCTCTGGAAAAAAAAAAAAAAAAAAAAGCACTGTCGTTCAAAAAAAAATTATTCCCATTATCTTCTGAGGAGAACAAAAAGGGATCTTGCTTGTTGATTTTCTTCAGGGATGAACAACAATTAATTTTCATGTTCAGTGTGTTCCACCAAATCATCTCTGACAACACTTGGCCAACCACTGTGCTCTTAATCATGAACATTGTTGCACCCTTATTTAAACAAATGACACCATTGCCTAACTTTATTGTCGCTCATTATGTTAGGTCCGTAAACCTTACGCAATCATCATTCGTTTTCTGCAATACCATTGTTTTCTATCAACAAAAACTGTATTACACCACGAACTTTGCAACTGGCAGGATTTTTTTCACAGCACTCATTATCAATTATTATTTGTAGAAGACAACAAATGATAATGGGGCAAAAGTGACATGGTTAACAGCTAGCTAATGAATCACTGTATGCTACCATGCATTCTCCCATATCTTATTTGGTGGTAATTTCTGAGAAAGTGAGGACTTTCTAGATGCACCTTGTATTGTGCCTTTTTAGACACAATTTTTGATGAACATGACAAAATAATTATAGAAAAGGAGAATAGAATAAGCAAAAGTGATATAGTAGTTGAATAAATTTCTGTGGTATAAAAAAGAAATTAGCCAAAACACTAAACTAACAAAACATGATACAAACAGGAATATACTAATATACAGTATATGAGAAGGAAGCCAACTGAATAAATTTATATGGAATAAGAGATCAATTAGTAAAAACACTAAGCCAGCTATATACAAGTCAGTATTCCAACCAAATTTAATTTATGGATTTGAAAGTCTGGTTAGAAATAAAATTAGACTTGACACCAGACTTGAGGAAAATCATGGTCATGAACATTTATCAACATTGGCAGAATATTAAAAATCAAGATATTGGGAAGGATTTGCCATTATTAGCATTGAAAAAATATCTGTATAGAGGTAATCTGAGGTGATATGGTCACAAACTCAATAGGAGAAAATAAGGTAGATTTCATCAAACATCAGGATTGCAGTTTCTCCTGGTGTGTGATGCCAAAGTACGAACAAGATCCAGAGGAAGACTATGATGTTTGTAGATTGATGCAGTCAGAAGTGATCTGGAAGACAAAAAATATAAGATCTGGTAATATTGAAATGCTGACAAGTCATAGACTACTTTTAAGGAAAATTGCAGGTACGGGATTTTAATAATCTAAAATTAATCATGTAGGTAGTATTATCATGGTATCCTCTACACCCACTTGAGGGTGCTCAATAGCAATCATCATCAAATTCCTGATATGAACCCTTGGTGGTGGTGGTGGTGGTGGTGGGGGGTTTTCAGGATATTGTCATTGCACTTGAGTAAAAAGGTTATCATTACTGACTTCATATCAACAATTTCTTCTAAATTAATCTGATATCTCTCAGGATTCCAATATTTTTAGATCTTATATTTCAATCTTACCATATCAACCTGCCTCAATCTTGGTATTCCTCTGGGTCTTTTGCCTGCCATCCCAACAAAGAAATACAGCTAATTCTCTTTTTGCACAGTATATTTTGATTTAACGCGGTTCAGATGGTGCTTATTTTTCTGTTTGAATTCAGTTCTGTTAAAAAGGTTATTTCCATTATAATTATCATTGCCTAGAATGGTACATATGTACTTAAACTTAAATTTTGGGAAACCCCCTCGATGTTTTAAATAAGATTTTAAAATCCTCAGGGATTATTCTATGCTACAGAATGTAGACAATTGTGGTAATAACAAAAAAAAAGTCAGTTTTTGTAATTCTGATTCTCAGAAGTTAAGCTGACAGATGGTCCGCTATATTCACTTGTTGTTGGTTCTTAGAAGTAGAAGGGTGTTATGCTGATTCCTCGAGGTTAAGTTGGTCCGTTACGGGAGGCCCACATTATAATGCTGCTAGGAAGGAGTTAAACTGTTTGCTAAACAATCATTTCTTGTTTACAATTCAAAATGTTTATACATCTTGTGTTTTGTTCGTACAATAAACACATAGAAATGCTACTTTTTTGACAATAGCCAAAGCATAAAATTCAGTTAACTAAGAAGAATGGTGTTTTTGATGAATCTGAATTTTAAATCTGAAAAGTGTGCTTGTCATTATTGTTAGCCCTTTTCCAAAACAAAATCGAATAACTTGCCTCCCCCTGGTTACTCCCTCTAACAAAGTAAGAAATACTTTTCCCACTTTTAGAACCTGCTTTGGAATATAAATGAATATCATTGACCAATTCTTATCTTATTTCTCACTTTGCTTGGCAAATCTCCATTCAAGATGTTATCTTCATATTTAATATAGATGTTATAGCAATTTACTCCTTTATGGGGAGGTTGAGGGCAGGGGGGGGGATACTGGTTTACGTAACTGGTTTAAAACTGAACTCATAAAATCTGTTGCGGATTTTTAGAACATGCTACTTGTTATTTTTTATTTTATTTTATTATTATTTTTTTATATAAGTAATGTGACAAAATAAATAGCATGTGTGTTTGTTTTCATTCTGAGAGTTAATACCATTTGTATTACAGACCCTGAAGAAACTTGCAAATCATCAGATTGATAATAAAATGCATCATGAAATTCCATCTGACACTTGGAACCAGTATAGGTCTTTGTTGAAGAAATCACAAGATGCATTATATTTAACTATGGATCGCATTAGAGGTGACAAAAATCATCCACTGAACTTTGAATTGCATTTAGAAATAGAAGATGTTGAAAAACTTCTTGATTCATCAATTTCTGGTTCAGGTCAGTTAATAAATACATTTTCTTGATTGCTATCTAGTATTCTTTGTTCTTAATTCAAGATAGTGCTATACTGCTTTAAAGTTTTTTTATCCGTAAAGTTGTAGTATTGTATTCAGTCTCACTCACTGCTGAGGAAAGCCTCTTTCCCTTAATGGGGTAGAGTTGGGTCTGCTTCCATTGTGACAGTCCATCTTAGAGTGTATCTTTGTATATATGTGAATGTGCATATATGAATGAATGAAGGACATACAAACATCCAATGCCCATAGCAGGATTAGAAGCCACAGCCTTTTGGCTGGAGAGTGGTTATGCTAATCACTCAGGCAACCAGGCTGGCAAGGTAGTATTGAATCAAATTTATTTTCGAAATTAAAGAAAATATATATTCTTCTATTTAAAATAAGCATACTTTAAAATGTTATTAAGCATTAGCTAAACTCTCACAATAACAGTATTGAAGTTGAATTTAACAGAAGAAAAATACAGTCAGTCCTCAACTTGTGTTGGGTTCCATTCCAGTGATCCTGTCATCAGTCAGAAATCGCCATATACACCATAAGAATATGTTAACAGTTAATATGCCTGATTGCCGAAATGTATAGGTGTCTGTTATAATTTTAAATAATTTTCCACTTTGTTCATAGTGAAATAATACACTATGAATGTACAAATTATAAAAACAATTGCTCTGTACAGTACTGTAATTGGATGATTCACTGGAGGAGGAAGATGAGCCTAGACGATCAACAGCAAAAAATTCTTCAGATTCAAAAAAATTGAGACAAAGCATTCTGAGGATAAATCAGATGCATTACTTCAGAAAGGTCTAAGCTTATCTTTTTTTGGGGGGGGGGACCAGGAGTGAGCTACTCTAAAAATTTACTTTGTTGAACTTAGTTTTGCACAGTTTGCTTTTCTTTTCTGCTTCTCTATAACAAGCAATTTCAGTTGCACCACCCTGCCTATCTTGCTAATCGCCTCATGTTACGATTGATTTCATCAATCATTGAACTTATCTACTAAAAGCAGATGCCTCTGCCAGTTTTTTTTTTATGTATTGTCCATTCACAAAAGGTTGTAAGCTTTACAATACATTAGTACTATAAGTGGGTTAGGGATTTTTTTTAATTAATTTTTTTTGTGGGGTAATATTATTTTTATTTATTTTTTACATAGTCTGGAACTCCTGCTCTAGAGACCAAACATGGAGCTTTTTTAACACATTTCAGGCCATCAGTACACCAGCAAGCAGGATGGCAATGGTCTCATAATTGGCTACGAAATTCGTCTTCCACCTAAAGACTCACAAGCATCCATACTCACAGCAGGATTCAAACCTGCAACCTGTTGGTTGGTGAATGGATATGCAGACCATTTAGCCAAACAGGCTGCAGTTTTTTCAGTATCAACTTCTTTGGGGTTCTCTTTTTTTTTTTTTTTTTTTCTCTCTTCTTCTTCTTGAACTTCCTATGCTTCAAGCCCAGAATCAAGTCTTCATTTTCAACCTCCAATTCTAACTATGTAGCTGGCAGCAGCACTCTCTTGTAAGTCTTTGTCGATTCTTAGGCATGTATGAACATACATTTTCAGCCACTTCTTCCAAATACCATTCATACACTGCTATCATATCCTTCTGTTCTGCACCTGCATTCTTTGTACAATACAAGATATTTTATTATAATAAATTTAGTTTAATCCTTTATTCAAGTGTGAGCAAACAAAGTTTGCCCCTGAAAATATCTTCAGGACTGGGGTAAGGTAGTACAACACTGGGAAACTCGCAGCAAAGGTGGATCAAGCTCCCAACTCCTTGTCTCAGTATCTCCCATAATGCACAGCACATTTCCTTGCAGACATGTATACTGCTATGCATTAAGGGAAGGACTTACCTCAGTCCTGAAGATATTTTCAGGTGCAAACTTTGTTTGCTCACACTTGGATACAGGATTAAACTAAATTTATTATAGTCTAACCAAGTGAAAAATAAACTTTCAAAGATATTTTATTCTTTCTAGACATCTTAGAGAATTTTTTTGCCCTCAGTAGCAAAATAGCCTGAGCAAAAGTATTCTTAAGTGATATGCCATGGTTTATGGGATGCTGGAGAGTAGTATTCATTGGAAATGAGTTAACGGGAGTCATAACAATAAGTGATCATAAGTCGCATACGTCATCTCTCCTATCATGGGCCATATGGACAAGAGTGGCCCATAATAGGAGAGAGTCGGAGAGTTTTGGAGAAGCCTTTACCCAGTAATAGGACATTTAGGCTAACAGCAACATACATACATATATTTTGTGTCTTCCACCTATGAAAGTTTTTTTTTTTTTTAAGGTATAGTGTATTTGTTCTGTGGATGGATTGTAGATTTCTTTATATATTTTAAATTTTGTATTTTTATTTATTTATTTCATTTATTTATTATTATTATTTTTTTACATAGTCCAGAAACCTTGCTCGAGACCAAACATGGAACTTTTTTAAGCTGCTTCAGGCCTTCAGTAAGTTGGGGAATGAGTCTGAAACCAGGTTATTAAACTCATCTTTCCCCATAAATGAATATTTAAAAATCAAAAAATTAAAAAAAAAAACCTGTGTGTGACACGCACCAAAAAATCTAAGTAGTATTAAGATTCTGCAACAAATCTAACACATCCATCATTTTTCATATTCCCCTTATGACATAGATTGTTTTTATCACTTAGTGTGACTCCACTTCTCTGTATATTTGAAAGCCTTAAATTAAGAACTTCAAAAAAGATAATTTTTGGTAGTTTCTGGACCAGCCATGGTATTCTAATGTTGTGCAAGTTAACAAATTTTTAAGGGCCCCAAATTCTAGCACCTCAGGCCTCGCCCACCTCTGGAAAAGTTTCAGTATGGTCAGTATGCTATTGCTTTACTTTGACTGTGTTGAACTATATAAAAAGAAGAGTTTATCCAGCTTAAATTCTTTATTTCATTACTCCATGATGCTGTCTGAATTCATTACTGTCATACATTACTTGTGATGAAGCTGTCAGATAGAGGGAAATTATTGTGCAGCCACAGATGCGAGACCCCTCAACACTTCTGTGCATGGGAAGAAGGCAAATCTATTCTGATAATAGGGTAATCAATGCGTTTTGTGGGATGAGTGGTTATTATTTTACATCGGAAAATTAGCTTTTCTTTTATGAAAATTCTAGTTTTTAAAGTGGTAACTATTTTGCTTGTACAACAATTGGAAAATTTACGTATAAAGCATATGATTTCACGTGCTGGTAACGAATTCATGTATCACCTTATTCCTTTCTCCCCTTCAACATGAATTGACTCTTCTTGGCACATTGCCAGCCAAGGGTCTCACATCTGTGGTGGACAGTACATTCTTATAACCCTATAGTCCTGAAGATACTTCATGTGCAAACTTTGTTTGCTTACACTTGGATAAAAGATTAAACTAAATATATAATTTATAATTTAACCAAGTGAAAAAACTTCCAACATCTTTCTCTAATCCAGAGTAATTTAATAATAAGGTGTGACACCTTTTGACAACTCGTATAGGTAAATATGACTTCTCCATTACTTCCAACTTGGTATCCACCACTGGGTCTAGCTCCTACTGATGAGACCTCAATAAAGGTTGAAACTGGTCTGGGTAATGGTGGCCCTTCCCTTAACATATAGCATTATACTTGTCTGCAAGGAGATGTGCTTTGCATTATGGGTGATACTAAGGCAAGTGATGAGAACTTATACCACCTTTACCACAAGTTGCTCCAGTCCTGAAGATACTTCAGGTGCAAACTTTGTTTGCTTAGACTTGGATAAAGGATTAAACTAAATATATAATCTTATGACCCTGATATTATCTATATACAATATATACACGAAAACACCAGGTAAAAGTATTAATTATTAAATATACTGCCATATATTTGGCCTGGTTGGCTGAGTGGCTAGCATATCCACTCTCCAACCAAAAGGCTGCGGGTTCAAATCCCACCGTGGGCATGGATGTTTGTGATTGTCTGTGAAAATACTAGTGTGGTGGTGGTGGTTGGTGTAGATGTTTAACGTAGTTGTAGTTGGTGGATTGAGTGGCGGAGATGGAGAGCTGTGGAGTAGGTGCCCTCCCTCGATGAGTCTTTGGACTCCCTGGAGGTGCTATGTAATAATAATAATTCAGCCTGAAAGTAACAGACCATTGTCAGTGGCTTAAAAAACAGTTGTTACATAAAATGCAAACAGTTGATTTGCTCAAAATAGAATGAGCTGTGTGATGTTAAGTCGCCAGTAGCGTTATGCTTTCACTGAAGAAAAAGTTAATCATCATCATCGTGATCAAATTCTTGACATACCTTCAAGGGGTGTACAGGATATGATAGTACTACATGCAAAATTTACATCATTACTAACCTCCTATCTACAGTTTTCCTCTAAATCAGTCTGTTACCTCTCAAGACTCCAACATTATGAGATCTTATATTTCTATCTTCTATCTGGGTCTTTTTCCTGCCAATCTGGCAGAGAACATTTCTTTTGCTAATCTTTCCTTCCCCATTCTTCATTTAAGTGACCATACCACCTGAGATTAGCTCTGCATCATCTCCAGCATTTTAGAACCAATTTCAAGAATTCTGAAGAAATATGATTTAGTAGTGACCTTTATTCCTATTAATAAACTCTCAATGTATTTCCCCTCTTCTAAAGATAAATGCTCTCCTATTTCTTTTCCAGGTGTATACCCAAGTTCGACATGACTGTTATCTTTCCTACTTCACTCAAACTGGGTGCTCAATAGAAAAAAGAATACAATAACTTGACTCCATGAGGTCTTGGGATAATAATATTTTCCACAAAAAAAATCAAAGAAGTCTAGATTAGCACAAGAAATAGAGGCAGACCCCAAAATTCTTTGGTCTGAAATACACATTCTACATAGATCTCAGTACAAATTTTGAACCTCTATTTAAGGAGAGGGCTGAGACCATGCTTCATCGCCCTAACTTGAATCGGAATGATTGCCTATCCTTATCAAAAATATGGGAAAGTTTGATTTGAATAGCACATCATTAAAGTTTTATTTTTACTATTAAGACCAAGAATAATATTTTATAAAAACATAAGATCTTAAGAAACCAACTACAAAACTGAATTTCATATTGAAAAGAATAACATGTAAGAAAGTTTTAAATGATGTAGTATCTAGTTGATCTGTAGAGTGTGTGTGTGTGTGTGTATATGCAATTTATTTTGCACTATTATAATTAACCTTTTCTTCAGTGAAAGCATAACATTACTAGCAATTTAACATCACGTGACTCATTTTATTTCGAATAATCAATTGTTTGCATTCTACCTTGTAACAATTGTATTTTTAATCCAGTGACAATGGTTTGTTATTTTCAGACTGAAACATATGGCAGAAACATTAATAAATAATACTTTTACCTTGTGTTTTTGTGTATATATATCTAAACAGCAGAGCAGGAAATGATTGTGAGACATACAAAAATATTTTGGGAAAATTTGGAGAAAAGAGCAAAGCTAATAATAATGGCAAATATCTGTTGGATTTCTGCTCAGGACATGGACTGGTTATTACTAACACCATGTTCCAACATAAAAATGTGCACAAATTCACATGGAGAGAAGAGGCTAGGAATAAGAAAAGTCTCATTGACTATGTTATTGTTGATAGTGATGTTTTCTCCCTGGTGCAGGACACCAGAGTGTACAGAGGATTTGAAATTGGAAGTGATCACTATTTAGTCTTGAGCAGGATAAAATTGAATTTCATATTGAAAAGAATAACATGTAAGAAAGTTTTAAAGCGAATAAAAGTCGAGCAGCTCTCAGATGTGAACTGTAGACTAAAATACAGAAATATTATTGAAAAGAAAATGAAAGAGTTTGAGAACAGGAATCAAACCTTGGAGATTCAGTGGCAAACTCTGAAGGAAACATTGATTGATTCTGCCAGAGAGGCATGTGGTGAGGTTGTGTGCAAAGATAAAAAAATCAGAACTCCCTGGTGGACACAGGAAGTTAAAGAGGCAGTGAAGGAAAAGAAGAAAGCATATCAAAAGTTCCTGGCAAATAAGTCAGCTTTTACTCTTACAGAATACAGAGACAAATGTAAGAAAGCTAAACAGTCTGTAAAACTAGCTAAACAAAAGTCATATGAGGACTTTGGCAAGAATATAGAAAATAAATATCAAGAAGGTGGCAAAATATTTTGGAGGTTGTTGAAGAAGCTTAGGAATGGAGGAAAGAGTGCTGTAAAAGGAATTAGAGATGATAAAGGTGAAATGAAAACAGGAGAAAAAGATATCCTTGAAGTATGGAGTAATTACTTTGAAAAACTGCTAAATGAAACAAGCATTGACGACAGCACAGTGATTAAAAACACTGACCAAGCATGCAGTCAGGAATACATATCCACACTTGAAGTAGAAAAAGCCATCAAAGGCTTGAAATGTGGAAAGGCAGCAGGAGTAGATGATATTCGACCAGAAATGCTGAAGTATGGTGGTATAAGAGTCTTACAGTGGCTGCACTGCATAGTTCAGAAAGCCTGGACAGAGGGACGAATTCCCGATGATTGGAGTAGAGCTCTCATAGTACCCATATATAAAAAGGGAAATAAAACTGAATGTGAGAATTACAGAGGTATTTCCCTACTGAGTGTTCCTGGCAAGATCTATGCAAGTATACTTGAGAAACGGTTGAGAAGAATTGTGGAAGAAAAGTTTGGTGAAGAACAAGCTGGATTCAGGCCAAATAGAGGCTGTCAGGATCAGATCTTCACTTTACGACAAATAGTCGAGAAAGCATGGGAATATAACAAAGATCTGTATTTAAGTTTTGTCGATTTGGAAAAGGCATATGACAAGGTGCCAAGAGAGAAGCTATTCAATACGCTGCAGTTATATGGTGTCAATGGGGCATTATATCAAGCAATACTTAGTCTTTATTTGAGTTGTGAGTCAGCAGTTAGAATTGAAGGAAGTACAGGAAGATGGTTTAATGTTAAATCTGGTGTGAGACAAGGATGTACATTATCCCCTCTGTTATTCATTATCTATATGGATCACATTATGAAGGAATGTGGTATTAAACCTAATATCAAAATTGGAGATGTTAATGTCAGCTCTTTGCTTTATGCGGATGATGTTATACTTCTAAATAAATCCGCTACAAGTCTGTAAGATTCTCTGACTAAATTGAATAGCTGTTGTAATAGATATGGTATGAAGGTCAGCAATAAAACGACAAAGACAATGAAAATAGGCAGAATCATTGAAAATGTCAACTGTGTTGTGAATGGAGAACCTATGGAACAAGTAAAACATTTCAGCTACTTAGGCACAATTTTTACTGAAGATGGTAAACTAAATATAGAAATAGACAACAGAATCAGCAAAGCTGGTATCGTGGGAAGTCAATTGAATAAATTCATATGGAATAAGAAAGAAATTAATCAGAACACTAAATTAGCTGTATACAAGACTGTGTTCAAACCAATTTTAACTTGTGGATCTGAGAGCTGGGTCAGAAGTAAAACACTTGACCAAAGACTAGAGACCGCAGATATGAGAGTCCTGAGAAAGATTAGCGGCGTGAACAGATGGCATCAATGGCAATATCATATTAAAAATGAGGATATTAGGAAAGAACTTGACATTGTCAGCATCCAGGAATGCGTTAGCACAGCTAATCTCAGATGGTATGGTCACTTAAATAGAATGGGAGAGGAAAGATTAGCAAAACAAGTGTTCTCTGCCAGGTTGGCAGGAAAACGACCCAGAGGAAGACCAAGATATAGGTGGATTGATACGGTACAAAGTGCCTTAGACGATAGAAATATAAGATCTGATAATGTTGGAGTCTTGACAAGTAACAGACTGATTTGGAGGAAAATTGTAGATAGGAAGTTAGTAATGATGTAATTTTTTCATGTAGTACTGTCATATCCTGTACACCCTTTGAGGGTACATGGCAGGAATTTGATGATGATGATGATGATGATGAATTTCTCATCCTTCTCTTACATTCCCTTTGCTCGTTTTTTCAGTACAACCTTCACTAATGCTTCTTTCTAAAGGACTGTGACCGTCAGCTGTCCATGAAACTTATCAACAGATTCTTACTCCCTTCCTAATTACTTAGCCATTCTTACAAGAACAAATGATATTTATTATTATGGTCTACTCCATGGATTCCTGCATCTCATCGAAGAAAGCCCTAAACATCACGCCAAGCACTATCCAACATTTGCTCAGTGTATATCATATTGCTTTGAATTCATTCACAGTCATGGCACCCACAACAGACTCCGGCAACCTATTCCACTCCTTTGCCACTCTGCAAGCAAAAAATCTAGTTCCAACACCCTTGCTAGCTACACGCTTGCTCAATTTCCTAGGATGACCCCTAGTTCTCCCACCACTAGACCATCATTCTGAAAAATCTCCTCTGTATTAATCTTGTAAAAAACCCGATAAAAAACCCGAAAGTAATTTGTATGTCTCCATCATATTTTCCCTTTTCTGTCAACAAATTTCTGTAACTTGCAAATCTTCATCCTATTCTAGTAAGGTTCATACCATAGACTGCTATCCTTTGGTCCATAGACTTGCCTCTGGATCCTCTCAACCTCTTCCTCATTATCGATAAACTCAGGTGACCTGATCTGCATGCAGTAGTCAAGATGGGGTTTTATCAAGAAATTGCCCAAAGTATTCTTCAGTAACCAAGTAATCTGATGAGGTGCTTTAGCCACTTTTGTTTTGTGTCCTGTGAACTTTAACTGTCTATCCACTAAAACTCCCAAATATATAAATATATATGCAACACACCTGCTCGGTCCAGTTTTGGATAATAGCTCACAACTTTGATCCCCACAATTTTAGGGCAGTTATTCTTTGAGTTCACTAGAATGCTTGACTGTATTATAACTTTATTCTTTCAAGAGAATCACAGGTGTTCAATGTGACGATTCGTGAAGTAGAGAGAGATTGTATTGTGATAGTTAAAAAAGTAAGAATAAGTCTGTAATTTGTTGGAGTTATCTAACTGGAGATGGACAGCAGAATTAAGTTTATTAATTAGTCATTATGGAACATATTAGGATAAATACAGGAATCGGTTATATTTGGGTGAACCTAGATGGTTGAAATTAAGTATAATGGGCTTCAGTAATAGCAGTTGGTTATAGTAGTAATGGGTTATGTAGCAGTGAGTTTAGGTATTGTATTTTTAAGAAACAATTTTTTATTTGAAAATGTATATGTAAATGAGTGTATAATTTAACACTGGACATGTCTCTCAATTTAACACTGAACATGGAGAAGATAAAGCTGTGACTATTAATGAATATTTACAAATCAATATAGGAGGATTAATTTGGTCACATTGGTAAAATTGTTAAATATTTGCTCTCCATTTTTTCTAGTGAATAATGACAGTCTCAGGAATTGATTTTCTTTCAGTGTTTTAGGATGATTTCTAATCTTATATCATTCTCCTGGTGTTAAGGCTTGTACATAGATTATCATGCATGGTGTTGTTTCAGGAAGTTGGTAACGTAAACTAAATAATAACTTAAAGTCAAATTATTACTTCCTATTATTTCACTAAAATTAAATTGACATATTCAGAAATTGATTCATTGGTATCAAACAAGCACACTTAAATGACAAAGATGGAACAGCAGAGATACTGGGTTGAAAGTCTGCAGATGAGGGTTCCCCATATGAGAGGCAGTTTGATACACCTATATTTGTTTAGGTTGGGATAATTGGAGAGCCACATGAGATTCAAGGAAAAGCCTCTCAAATTTAAATTGGCTTTAGAGTTTCAAGGTGACTTTTTTCGATGGATCCTGTACCCAGTATCTCAGACTTGGTCTACCAATTGTGAGTGGCCATAGTGGTGGAACTGAATGTAGTTCTGTGATATTCTGATGTATGGATGTTGGCTGTCCTGCCTGTTTGGCCATAATATGAATAGTTGCAGGATATCTGGTACACTCCATGTAAATCCAGTGGTTGCCGTAGTTGGTCTTTGGTAAAGCGGATAAGGGTTGCTGAAAACCATCTGCAACCACTGGATTTACCTGGAGTGTACCACATATCTGGTATCAGCATTTGTATATGCTATGGCCAAACAGGCAGATCAGCCAACATCCATATATCAGAACACCAGAACTGCATCTAGTTCCACCAAGATTGGCAGACCTGGCCCTGGATACTGGCATACGAATTGTATAAAAGTTTCATTACTTCACCGAAACAGAATCTTCTGCATCTCTTACTATTCCATCCTAAACAAAAATGGTTATATGAAACTGCCTCTCATACAGGAAACCCTAATCTGCAGATGTTTAGCCCAACAGCGGAACACCACCAAAGTAAATAGATGGTGTAACTATTGGACTTTAGGCCTTTCTGTATCTCTTGTGTTCCATCTTTTGTTACTGAAGTGTGCTTGCATGAATGTCTGTTGATACTAGTGCATTAAGCTCTGAAGATGCCAATTTAACTTTGACAAGATATAGGAAGTAATTATTAAATTTTTAATTATTATTTAGTCTACGTTATCAGTTTCCTGAAACAACACCATGCACATTGATACCATCCTCTAAGGAGTTAAAATTTTTTCTATAAAATTTAGATGTAATTATATATGCACCATTTCAGTGCATGCATTTTTATCTGAAATGAAACCACTTCATTAATTTTCTTACTAGCTGGATTGTAATTATTAGTTTGTTGTTGAAAGTTTTTCAGTTAGTTATATTATAAATTAAAGATACCAAGAAATTATATACTTGGTTTAATCCATTATCCAAGTGTAAGCAAACAAAGGTTGCGTCTGAAGTATCTTTTCAGGACTGGGGTAACTCATGACAAAGGTAGTATGACTTTACATCACTTGCCTTAGTATCCCATAATGCTAAGCGCATCTCTTTGCCAACATGTATATTGCTATGCATTATGGGAAGGGTCACTACCCAGACCGGTTTTGACCTTTATTGAGGTCTCATCAGCGGGAGCCAGACCCGGAGGTGTGATACCAAGGTTGAAGTAATGCAGAAGTCATAATTTCCTATATGAGTTGCCAGAAGGTGTCGCATCTTATTATTACAATACAGTAGACTCTCGACTATCTGTACTATCTGAAGCCCGGATTTTATCACGGAGAATTATAATAATACAGTAATTCTCCATGATAAAATGAGGAATACATACTGTAATTTACTTTGCCAAGGCGTTGCAAACGGGCGTCGCTACAATCTTCCTACGTACCGTGTGCAGAAATAACACAGGTTGAGACATGCAAAGTGCGGATTTCCCCGCTTCGTCAGTTGTGTATCGGATGTCCACAAGTGCGGAATACGTTTGCCACTGTTCCTGGTTACGTTAGTAAATTGTTGTTTGGTGTGCTTCATTGTTTTTTTATTAAAGATTACAAAATGGGTGATAACATAACTGACAACTACGATATTCTGGAAATGGTGACACAGGGGGAAGAAGAAGAAGAAGAGGAGGAGGAGGCATCCTTAGATGACAGGAAAAATCTCATCCCACATTTGGAAGGGTTCAAGATGATTGAGGCAGCGCTGCAGTACATTAGTGAGTAGGAGGAAGCGACGCCAGCTGATATCATCTGCTTGCGTAAGTGGAGGGATATTGCGTTGCGGAAGAGGGCTAAAAGGGTGAAGCAGTCATCTATCAAGGACTTTTTCAAAAACTAAAAACTGTAAGTTTTGACTCTTTCATCTTAGGCCTACCTTTTCACATTTGTGTGAAAAGGTAGGCCTAGAATTCCAGCCTATCCAGCTTTTGTGTTATCTGACCTGCCGTTCCTCCACATTAGGCTGGATAGTTGAGAGTCTACTGTACTCTGGATTACAGATAGATAGTTGTTGAAAGTTTTTCACTTGGTTATATTATAAATTAAAGATGCCAAGAAATTATATACTTGGTTTAATCCATTATCCAAGTGTAAGCAAACAAAGTTTGCTCCTGAAGTATCTTTCAGGACTGGGGTAATTTGTGGCAAAGGCGGTATGACTTCACATCACTTGCCTTAGTATTATAATGCTATCCCAAACCGGTTTCAACATTTATTGAGGTCTCATCAGTGGGAGCCAGACCCAGAGGTGAGATACCAAGGTTGAAGTAATGCAGAAGTCATAATTTCCTATATAAGTTGGACTTCAGGCACAAACTTTGTTTCCTTACACTTGGATAATGGATTAAACCAAATATATAATTTCTTGGTATCTTTAATTTATAATTATTAGTTTCTGGCTCATTTAGTTACGGTGTAACTTGTGATGATAACAAGTAAAATTTTAGTACTGAGAAATCCATTGAATTTACAACAGATGGTTACGAAACATCTCACTCTTTTATCTCTACACCTTGTAACAATATCAGTGGCATATTTCCTCAAGTTGTAGCAAGTCTGAAAGCTAGTCATAAATGATATATATATATATATATATATGTGTTAAAAATACGAAGCAATTTTAAACCTGGTTTTACTCCATTTCCCAAGTAAGCAAACAGACAAACAAGTCAAGTTTGTGCCTGCAAGTGATGCAAGACTAGCTGATCCTACAGGTAGTGCAAGACCAAGGCAACTCATGGTAAAGGTGGCATAAGCTCTGATCACTAATCTTAATATTTACCCTTAATGCCAAAACACATCTCCAAGAAGGGGATGCATGATGTTTTGTATTAAAGGCAAGAGGCCACTACCCAGACCGGTTTCGACCTTTATTGAGGTCTCATCAGTGGGAGCTAGTCTAGAAATACCAAGATTTAGTAATACAGAGCTTATAAGTATTTTACCAGAACAAGTTGCCATAAGGTGTTTTAACCTTATTAAATAAAAATCTCTGGAGGAGATATAAACGTAGAAAGTATTTTACCTTGGGTATAATAAATGTTAAAAATACGAAGCAATTTTAAACCTGGTTTTACTCCATTTCCCAAGTAAGCAAACAGACAAGCAAGACTAGCTGATCCTACAGGTAGTGCAAGACCAAGGCAACTCGTGGTAAAATTATACCCAAGGTAAAATACTTTCTACATTTATATCTCCTCCAGAGATTTTTATTTAATAAGGTTAAAACACCTTATGGCAACTTGTTCTGGTAAAATACTTATAAGCTCTGTATTACTAAATCTTGGTATTTCTAGCCTAGCTCCCACTGATGAGACCTCAATAAAGGTCGAAACCGGTCTGGGTAGTGGCCTCTTGCCTTTAATACAAAATATCATGCATCCCCTTCTTGGAGATGTGTTTTGGCATTAAGGGTAAATATTAAGATTAGTGATCAGAGCTTATGCCACCTTTACCACGAGTTGCCTTGGTCTTGCACTACCTGTAGGATCAGCTAGTCTTGCATCACTTGCAGGCGCAAACTTGACTTGTTTGTCTGTTTGCTTACTTGGGAAATGGAGTAAAACCAGGTTTAAAATTGCTTCGTATTTTTAACATTTATTATACCCAAGGTAAAATACTTTCTACATATATACAGGGTGTTCGGGATAAATTTGACAGTTTCGTAAGGAAAAAGAAAATCTTCTTTGTATCTATTAAATTTAATGAATTGACAAAAAAACATTACAGGCAGAGTTAATTACAATACTATCAACAAGATTTACTCAAAATAACCACCATTAGCATCGATCACAGCTTCAATTCTGCTTCGGAACCTCGAACAAGCTGATGCTACAGTCTCCCTGGGAAGGGCCGCAAAAACTGTTTTAATTTTATCCATTAACTGGGCTTTTGTATTACTGGAAGTGCGATTGGTGTCTTTTTCAACTGCGCCCCATACAAAATAATCCATGGGGTTAAGGTCTGGGGAGTTTGGAGGCCAAACATTTGGACTGGTGAAGTCGTAGAAATTTTCAGACAACCATTTTTGACTTTTCCCAGAGGTGTGGCAAGGGGCCGAATCCTGCTGCCATACATACGGCCTACCATTGGCTACCCTTGTTATCCAGGGCTTGACTACAGTTAGCAACTCCACGAACAAAGCCCGAATTCCAATGCCAGGGTTCTTCAACACCTGTTCCTGCAGATTTGCGAGGAATTCTGCTGTACGAACGCAATCAGATCGTCTGCTAGGGATCTTTCTTCTTGCTACATCCTCGTAGTCACCATTGCAAGTCTCTAGTTCATGCCTGATTGTGTTTACTGTATTCAGGGAGCATTGGGCAGCAGTCGTAATATCCTTATTTTGATGGCGGGCACGAATCATCATGATACAAGTTATTCTCTTCCATGATTCAGGTGGGTTCCAGCTATCCATCCTTTCTGACATCTTGTATATGAATGAAGAAGGGTCCAAACTTTTAAATGAAGAGAAGTGTGTGTTAATACATGTAACTTACGGAAAAATATAATTAATTATAAATATGTCAAATTTATCCCGAACACCCTGTATATATATATATATATATATATATACACACACACATATAAAAACTTTACAAATACAATAAGTATAATTAATGTTTATGCAAATTACACAGTTATTTCAATCTGGATTTTTTTAATCTTAAAAATTGCCAAAAATTTAATTTGCAGATTTCTTAAAGTGTATGTTCCACTTTGCACCAGTACTAATTGGAACAGTGTTGCTCTATTTAACATAGGGTTGAAAATTCAGCGAATATCAGTTTAATTATTATCAGATATTAATCACTAATTAGCTTGAGTACTAATCAGAACTACAGAATTGTTGCTCACTATGTATAACAGTAAGGTTAGAATTTCAGCTAATGGTACTTTATGTATCAGTTTAAAAGTCAGTTTCAACCAACTATTATGTAACCAACTATTAAAAAAAAAAGTCTCATAGCTTCAAGATGATTTTTTAATGGAAATTTATTAACAGACAGTTCAACGTTTCCAACTATTCTTTGATCCACATTTGATTTCACTATAGTGAGATTTGACTGTATTATATCTTTATTCTGTTAATTTTTTAATGTTTATTAATAAAAAAACACTATATTTATTACTAGGAATTCGTACTGATGAGAAAATCGACACAGTAGATGAAAAGAATGAAAATGAGAAAACAGCATCTCCATCTTCCAAAAATGGCATTTCTGAGCATGTTTTAAAAAATTTTCCCAATTCATATCAAAGTACTCCACGTCCTTCTGCTTCTTTTTTATCACCGCATGTGAAAAAGACAATACTTGATACTCAACCAAAGGTGAATTATACATTTTTGCAGTATGTTATTCTTGATTTATTTAAGTTTAATGAAGAAGTAAATAAAATTATCTATCTCAGTAATTAGATGTATTTTCTTGGCTATGGATGTGTCACCTAATCATGACCTGCTCCTTAGTATTTGTCATTATTAGCAGAAGAAAGAAAGTGCTCTCTTTATAAAACCAGTGCTCTCATAAGAAATCACTGGTTTTAGAAAGAGTTAACTAATCTCTTGTGATGCTTTTCTTATCAGTTGTTTTATTTTAAAGTAGTTAATACCAATTAAATTTAGTATTAAAATAGCTTGCTTAAAACTGTTATGAAATTCAGTTAGTAACAATAGGATATGGAAATATTCTCCTGTGAACTTTCCTTTTTTCTCATCTGTAGAAGAAGAAATAAAAAATAAATGGTCTGACTTCTGCTATATTGCATTTATGTATAAACATGAATGTGTGTGTGCACACATGTCCCCAACACCCAGGAGAATGAAAAGCTTGTGGTACAATTAGAATTAGATTATAATCCCTGGGAAATATTCAAGAAAGATTTTTCCAGAAAAAGTAACAAAAAAAGTAATCTGGATTGATGTAAAATTGGAATGATATTATGTTGCCTTGTTACTGCTCATGTGTTTAACAGGCATTTTTGGATAAAATAAAAGGATTATACAGAAATGGCTTGACAGATGAGCTATACTTTGCAAGGAACAGCAATGGGTTTACTAAAGGAAGGTCATGTTTTAGCAGTTTGCTCATATTTCATAATAATGTTACAGCTGAATTGGATAAAGGGAATGGATACACTATGATGCTGTTAGACATTACTAAGGCATTTGATAGCATACCACATGAAAGGTTGTTGCATAAAGTGGAGAATATGGAATTGGAATATGAGCTGTTGACTTGGCTAATTGGGTAGTTGGACAGGTATCAGAAAGTAGTATATGGTGAATTTGTCAAATTTAAAGTGACCAGTGGTGAGTGGTATACCCCAGGGATCATTCCTTGGACGACTGTTGTTCAACCAAATACATTCATGATAGTGGGAAAGGATCTGACAGGTGTTAAACTTTTTGCTGATGATGGCAGGACATGAACATGGCAGGACAAAGGTAGGCAGGACAATCAAGGATGCTACTGATATCCAGCACTTAGGGAATGAATTGAATAGGCTGGGAATATAGGCAGATGATAATGACTATCAGTTCAGTGTTAGTAAGTGTAAAGTGAAACATAATTGGAATTGTGAAAGTAGTCTAAATTGTAACTGCATGGAGATAGAAAACATGAATACTATTACTTATTTAGAATTTAAAAATTGACAGCAACTTAAGCTGGAAAACACATATTTCAGAAGTATCCAGCAGAGTATGATTTATACTGCTTATGTCTTCTTTTAAAAAGATTCTTAACTGTGACAATGTTAAGAACATTATATTTTACCTGGATATAGAGGGTTATACATTACTATGTATTAAGCTGAGGAGGAACATATCACACCACGCTGACACCACTAATCTTTTGCAAAATAAATTGACATAATTTTAAACAACAACTTGCAGTTATACATTTACAGGCTACTACTTTTCCTAAAGTCTGATAATCGTATGGAAGCATTAAATAAAGATACATATTTCTGCAGATATGCAGGCTTAAAATATTTAATCCCAAAACTGCAAAAAGAAAAATACCCAAACACTATAATATATTTGGGTTCAAAAATCTTTAATGGCTTAATTCTCTTAATACGAAATAAAACCAACGTGAACACATGCAGCAGTCTGATCAGAGAGTTCTTAAATTTCTATAAGAATGCTGAAAATTTGTTTAGAATAAGTGTATAAAATGAGAAATTAACCAATATAAATTATTCAGTTAATTTTAAAGATCTGAATTGTTCTTATTCTACTTGTACGTATGTGTGTGTGTGTGTGTGCACATGTTGATTGTTCATGATTGTCAATATATTTATATGCTATGCATTTTGCTATGTGTTATACTATGTATTTTGATTTGTGTAATTGTTATATGTATGTTGTCTTTGTTTCATAACTTCAAAAAAATTTAAAATGTAACGAGATATAATGAATTCTATTTGTATATTTTTTGTAAGTTTATTAAAAAAAAAAGAACCTGTTATATGTTCAACAACATATAATATTAGTGGAATTATGCTATGAAAAACTGATAAGGACAGGGATCTTACCATTATGGCAAATAGAAATTTGAAGTTCAGAGGTCAAATAACAAAAACTGCAAACAAAATGTAGAAGATAATTGTGGTAGTATTGAAACCAACATTCACATGTAAGGATAAGCCTTGTAAAGAGGAAGTCGTTTTGCCTCTTTACAAGGCTTTGATACAACCACACCTGGATTATTGTGTGTAGATTTGGTTCCTTGGAGATGGAGGGTGCAGAAGCTGTCGAGGTGTAAAGAAGATTTGCAAAGATTTTGTTGGGATTATGGAATGTCGATTATGAAGACAGATTGAGAGTATGTGCAATGTAGACACTTTTAAAAAGAAGGAGGAGGGGTGATATGATAGATGTCTATAAACTTCTGAATGAGTGTAACAGGATATTGTGTAATGAAATTTTTCATTATATGGAAGGTGTGGGAAATCCATGGAAGTTAAGTTTGTGTGCAGTTAAGAAAGGAGTAAGAGCTAGATTTTTCTTTAAGATTAGTGAGTGATGGGAATAGTTTGCATGTTGAAGTGGAGAGTGCATCCTCAATCAACATTTGGTAATTGAGCAGCCAGAAGGAAGTAATAATAAGAAAACAGATTGTGATTAAAACAAAAAAAAAAAAGTTAAAGATTGGAGTGAAGCAATGGAAAAAGAAAAAAAAAACATGAATTAACTAAATTTTTTCCCATTACTAAGAATTATTTTTGGGTGTGTGTGGGGGGGAGGGTTAGATTCACTGCTATAAGTTATGAACATGTCTGATTCAGAATAGAGAGATTTTATCATTGCCATAACAATTTCTTCTAGAATTTTTGTTTTGCTTCTGTTTGATATATTTGATATCTGCAGGGTTGTGCTGTTTTGAGTTATTGCGAATACCTGGGTTTCCTGTCACATTGTCTTTGGGGTAAGAGGAGTAGTTCTTTACAGTTTGGTTGACTGTTGTGAACAAAGTTCTAGTGTTTTTTTTTCCACTCTCAAATACATCTTTTCATTTTTCTGCTTTTTCATTCAGCAATTGGATATTTCTATTTTCTGTCATTTTCTCAGCCACTCTTTATCTCGATTCTAGCAATTTTATTGAGTAAATTATTGGAGATTCTGTTTTCAGGGAGTGTTTTTCACTGATAGCTTGTTGATTATTATTAAGAGAAACCTCCAGCGAGTATGAAGGGACTCATCAAGGGAGTCCACATACTACACGCCCCAGCTATCATACTTATTATTGAATTCATTCACACTACTTGCACTCACAACATCGAATGGCAATCCATTCCAATCACGCACCACCGTATGAGAGAAAATCTAGCCCTAGCCCTTTCTCAGTGGCATTCATTCTCAGCTTTCAAGGATGCCCTCTTACTACATGGCCCCATGAATTCAACATCCTATCTACTAACACTCTAAGATCCGTAGCCTCATCAGTTTCTTCAAGCATAATCCCACCAATATAATACAACACTGAATATCTAATCATGCCAAAGTGAATGACTTTACATTTGCTGGCATTCATTTTCCCATACCTGCAATTCCAGCCTATTCAACATCATTCTGAAAGTACTGCATATCAGCAGCATTCCTGATTACCCTTCCTATCTTTGCATCATCAGCAAATAGCTGTATGTTGTTTGTCATATCCTTCCCAATATCAATAACGTATAGATTGAATAACAGTTGACCAAGGTGCTGATCCTTGTTGTACACACTGGCTACCTTAAATCTTGCAGACTCACATCCCCCATATACCACTTTTTGATATATGTCAGTCAACCATTCTTCTTATCCATGCTAATATTCTATAATCCAAATCCATATTCTGCAATTTTTGCAACAGTCTACCATGCTGTATTCTGTCAAAAGCCTTAGCAAAATTCAAAAGTATGGTGCATCCATTCCCCTTGTCTAGTTCAATGATAACATTGTTATAGAATGTGAACAAGTTGCTAAAACATGACCTTCTCTTAGTAAACCCATGTTGTTCATTGCAAAGCAGAGATTTACTGTCAGCCCATTTCTGAATGTGAAGCCCTAACCAATTTTCCAAAATCTTCACCATTCCTGAGATACTAACTGGTCGATAGTTGGATACATAGGTCTTTGCACCACCCCATGTGCGATGGAATTACCATACAATCTTCCCTGTTCTGACACTCATATTAACAATCTGGTCAAAGGAATAGCCAGTTCAGCTGAACACTCTTTTAGCACACATGCTAATATACCATCAGTCCCTATTGCTGAATTCTTATTCAGTTTGTGCAACAGCTCTAATACCTCATCCTCATACACCTGAGTTTCTTCATCCAGTGAAGTGGTGGCAGTGAGCTCAATGTTGCATATGCCATGTTGATACTTTTAACAAAATAGGCACTCATTAGTTAAACAACTTCTTCTGCATCTGTTACCCTCACACCTTATACATTTAGAAGAGTTATTCTTTTGTATTCATCCTTTCTTTTATTTGCAGCATATTGATAGAATTCTTGTGGGTTGTCTTTAGCATTCAGAGGCAGTTTCTTTTCACACCCAGACTTAGCTTACCATACAACAGTTGTGACTATTCTAGTCTGGTGCTTATAATTTTCATAATGGACATCATCCTTATGCACAAGGCATTCCTTCCACATCATCCTTTTCTTACGAATGCTTCATAAGATTACACATCCATTCGACTCCTACCCTATTTATTCTTTGATCTCTCGGGACACACTCTGATGTCGCATCATTTAAGTATTGTTTAAATGCTTCCCATGCACTTTCGATATTCCTCCCATCCATCAACCAATCCCATTCCACTGAACTTAGTATACGCCTCAGTTGGTCATAATTTCGTGCTTTGTAGTTTAACATGTAACCTTTTCTGAACAGAACGTTCATAAACTTCGTCTCTTCCCAAGTGAGTACCACATGATCACTGTCGCCATCTGGAGGCAGAATAGATCTTTAATTGAAACGCCCTCTGACACTATAATCAGATCTAACACTCTTTGACCCCCAAGTTCCTTCTGTCACATGCTGCTTGAGGAAGTGTCCTGCAACAGCTCAATAAATGCATTCTCATTCTTCTCATGAGATTCTACTGCTACCCAATCAATATTTGGATAATTGAAGTCTCCCATTATGATTACTCTTTTCGTGCTCATCTTTTCTATCCAGTGATGCATTTCTTCATCACTAGCAACCGGTCCACCAGGTCTGTAACAACACCCCACTATGTAATTGATCTTGTTAGATTCCACCTCACACCAGATGGCTTCAACTCAGTGCCACATGAAATATTGTTAGTAGTGCTACAATCATAGATCTCAACTCTAACTGGATTCAAGTCATCTGATATCGTTAGCAGCATGCCCTATCTTCTCTATCCTTCCTAAAAATAATGTACTCTTGACACTCTATACCACTTAGTATGTCCGATTCTGATAGCCAGGTCTCACTAAGTTCTATAATCTGAGGTCCCAACATATTGACCAAGGCAACAAACTCTAACCCTTTGTTTCTGATGCTCCTGGCATTCGTGTACAGACATAATAATCTGCATGACATAGTTCAACAACGTGCAGATCTCTATTCATCTCTAGTGCCTTACTAATGTAGACATGTTTGCACACATTTGATGGGTCCAAACTGGATGAATACAAATTCGAAATGGTTCTCTCCTCGTCAACATTTCCATGAAAAAGCCTATTCCCATCATTAACACAGTTATATGAAATTGTTGCTCTTTACACTCACATTCTCACCATTCCTCCCTTTATAATTTAGCTTAGCTTCCCTGACTCTCTGTGTTAGGTCTCAAACTATTTATTTCTTTTTCAAGACTTCTGATACCAAATGCATTCAGGTGTAGGCTGTCCCTCTTATGCAAATCGAATGTTCCTTTAAAGTCATCATCAAATTCCTGACATTTACCCTCAAGGGGTGCACAGGATATGATTACATGAAAAATTTACATCATTACTAACTTCCCATCCACAATTTTCTTCAAATCAATCTATTACCTGTCAAGGCTTCAACATTGTCAGATCTTATATTTCTGTCTTCTAAGGCACTTTTTATCGTATCAATCCACTTATATCTTGGTCTTCCTCTGGGTCTTTTTCCTGCCAACCTGGCAGACAACACTTGTTTTGCTAATTTTTCCTCTCCCATTCTGTTAAAGTGACATACCACCTGAGATTATTTATGCTCCCCCCCCCAACAAGGATTACTCTAAATCCATCACCATTTCCTACATCCGAGGCACCTCAGAAAAAATTACCAAAATCTTAAAAAGCATGACTTAACCTCCTGTTACAGACCATACAGAAAATTGGTATCCCTTATCTGCTCCACTAAAGACCAACTACTTCCCCTAGACCTACCTGGTATATACCAGGTCCCTTGCAGCTGTAAACTGTCTTACTTTGGCCAAACAGGCAAGACAGCGAATATCAGAATTTCGGAACACAAGGACTACATCCGGTTTCACAAGTACAGCTGCTCGGGTCTTGCAGACCATGCTCTGGATACACATCACAGAATACAGTGGAAGAAAGCTACTATAATACACCTTAACAAGTTCAAATTCGAAAGACTGTTCATGGAATCAGCCTCAGCCCTAAGAAACTCCAAACCTCAACAAATTTGGTTGCATGACACTACCCAAAAATTTGGGAGGCTTACATCAGCAGACCTTCAGCCCAAAGCCAAGAACACTTACATAGCCTGCTAGAGGGCACCATCAGGACTTTTAGGAAAACAATAGCTTCCTCAATTCATTCTCAGTTACTATGTTGTAGTGCCTACGTGCACGTGCCTTTTTTGTAAGTTCCTTTTGAAGAGGGCAACATGACGTTGCCGAAATATCGGAAATATTTATTAAAGTGAAATTTAATTTATATTCTTATGTACATTGTCAATTCCTTAAGTGATTTAGTAATACATTCCTGGATGCGAACAATTTCAATTTCTTTCCTAATATCCTTGTTTTTAATATGATATTGCCATTGATGTAATCTGTTCATGCCTTTCATCTTTCTCAGGACTCTTATCTGCAGTCTCCGATCTTTGCTCAAGTGTTTTACTTCTGACCCAGCTCTCAGATCCGTAAGTTAAAACTGGTATACAGCTGATTTAGTGTTTTGACTAATTTCTCTCTTATTCTATATAAATTTATTCAGTTGACTTCCTATCATATTAGCTTTATTGATCCTGTTGTCTATTTCCATATTTATTTTACATCTTCACTAAAAATTGTGCCTAAGTAGCTGAAATGTTTTACTTGTTCTATAGGTTCTCCATTAACAATGCAGTTGATATTTTCAATGCTTCTGCCTATTTTCATTGTCTTTGTCTTTGTCTTATTATTGCTGACCTTCATACCATATCTATTACAACAGTTGTTCAATTTAGTCAAGGAATCTTGCAGACTTGTGGCAGATTTATTTAGAAGTATAATAACATCATCTGCAAAAAGTAAAGAACTGACATTAACATTTCCAATTTTGATATCAGATTTAATACTACTTTCCTTCATAATGTGATCCATGTAGATAATAACAGAGAGGATAATGTACATCCTTGTCTGACACCATATTTAACATTAAACCATCTTCATGCACTTCCTTCAATTCTAATTGCTAACTTACAACTCAAAAAATGACTAAGTATTGCTTGATATAATGCCCCACTGACACCATACAACTGTAGCGTTTTGAATAGCTTCTCTCTTGGAACCTTGTCATATGCTTTTTCCAGATCTAAAAAACTTAAATATAGATCTTTGTTATATTCCCATGATTTCTTAACTATTAGTCGTTAAGCGAAAATCTGATTCTAACAGCATCTATTTGGCTTGAATCCAGCTTGTTCTTCACCAAACTTCTCTTCCACAATCTTTCTCTAGGTATACTGGCATAAATCTTACCAGGAACACTCAGTAGAGAAATACCTCTGTAATTCTCACATTCAGTTTTATTTCCCTTTTTATATATTGGTACTATGAGAACTCCAGTCACAGTACCCATATATCTGGAATTCGTCCCTCTATCCAGGACCTCTGAACTATGCAGTTCAGCCACTGTAAGACTTATACCTTTATATTTGAGCATGATCGAATATCATCTACTCCAGCTGCCTTTCCACATTTCAGGCTTTTGATGGCTTCGAGTATGGATATGTATTCCTGATTGCATGCCTAGTCAGTGTTTTTTATCATTGTGCTGTCATCACTACTAGTTTTATTGAGCAATTTTTCAAAGTAATTACAGGTATCCTTTGATTAACACAGTTAATTAATCCCTCGGTGTTACCACGTATATCAAAATTGCATTAATCAAATATAATAATCAATGGTAAAAAGTACAAGTCATCCATGATTGAATACTGTATTAATAGTTTGTTTTATATGGTACGCTTTTAGGAAAGATAAAAAATGAATGCAAAGTAAATGTTTAATAAATACTTGTACCTACATTAGTTACTGCAATTTGTTTGTCAAAAGAAGTTATCAAGAGTCATTTGAACAGTTTTAGTTTTTTCTTATCGGCATAAATTCTATGATAACAAGCAAAATTACTCTCCAGACTTCGGCAAACATGCATTCTTCGATTAACATCTAGATCCATATCCATTACTTGTTGCTTAAGTGATTCTAAACTTCGAAATATTCCATTCAGTTCTTTGACTGTTATCTCCTTTGGAACCTCATCTTCACATTCTATTTGTTCATTGTCTTCATGTGCATGTTGTTGTTCAATTTCAAGAAGATCATTCTCACTGAAATCTTTTGAATTTGAATCCAATAATTCTTGAACATCTTCTGCATCAACACCATCCAAACCTAGGTCTTCACCAATTGCAACGATTTCTTCAATCACGTTGTTCACAGGATTTTGAAAACAACCTAAGTCATTAGCGCATTCTGGCAAAATGTTTTTTCAAACAGCTTTCATGCATCTAGAAGACACTTGCTCCCACGAGTTAGGAATGTTTTCAATTGTGTGTTTAATGTTAAATTTTTTCCAAAATTCTTGGAGCGTAATTGCATTTTCTCCCGTTATTGTTTCTGATGCCTTTGAGAATATCTTTTTAGGAAAATAGGCTTTGAAAGTTGCAATGACACCCATGTCCATAGATTGTAGCAGTGATGTCGTATTTAGTGGGAAAAATAAAACTTTCCCATTCTCACACACATAAGAGAATTTGGATGACCAAGTGCATTACCTAAAAGCAAAAGAGCTTTGAAAGCTAAGTTATTTCTCTTGCAATAAGCTTCAACTGCCGCGCAAAAATATGACTTACACCAATCTTCGAATAGACTTTGGGTAACTTAAACCTTCTGATTGGCCGCCAAATTACAGTTTCTTGTTACATCCTTTTAAAGCCCTTGGGTTCTGAGTTCGATAGACAAGCAGCGGCTTCAATTTAAAATCTTCATTAGCATTCCCTCCAAGCATAACAGTTAAGCAATCTTTTGATACTTTATAGCTAGGCTGCGCTGCTGCTTTTTTTTTTTGATATAAAAGTTCTAGATGGCATTTTTTTACAATAGAGGCCAGTTTCATCTACATTGAAAGTTTGGTGGTAATTATAATCATTTTCTTCAATAATTTTCTGCAGCTCATCAGGAAATGTGGATACAGCATCTTCATCGGCACTTGCAGCTACATCTGCCCTAGATTTAAAATTTTCAAGCCAGGCTTTACTAGCTGCGAATTTTGAATTTTCTTCTTTATATTTAGTCTCTTTAAGTCTTTAAAAGAGGCTTGGAGCTTTTGGCCTTGATATTATAGGCACTAATCGGAATTCTCTTTTGATTGCAGTCTTCCAGCTCTTTGTCAACCATCATAGACTCCGGTTACATGTGCATTGCATACTTGCAGATGCAACTTTACCTTGCTCGCAACACTCACCAGCTTTAGAGAGAATAGTCCATATTGTAGACTCATTAAAACCAAATTCACTTCCAATCTTACTTTAACTTTCACCACATTTAAATCTTTTAATTATATCAAGTTTTGTATCTAAGGTAATTACTTTCCTCTTCTTTTTTTCACTTAATGACCAGTTGTGGAATTTCTCTTATTCTTCGACATGATTAATGGGCTGTAAAATTTACGAAGAAGTAATTTGTAAATACGTACAGCAGAACAATTGGAGCTTGTAATGCTCCCACTCTTAATGCTGGCAGTGAAGTAACTGGCTGGAGGAATGACATCATCATGCTCACTCCACGAGGCTTGCATGTTTTTGCGTGGTATATTTATTCATCATCATCAAGTTCCTGGCATGTACCCTCAAGGGGTGTACAGGATATGATAGTACTACATGAAAAATTTACATCGTTACTAACTTCCTATCTACAATTTTCCTCCAAATCAGTCTGTTACTTGTCAAGACTCCAACATATCAGATCTTATATTTCTATCATCTGAGGCACTTCGTACCGTATCATTCCACCTATATCTTGGTCATCCACTGGGTCGTTTTGCTGCCAACCTGGCAGAGAACACGTGTTTTGCTAATCATTCCTTGCCCATTCTGTTTAAGTGACCGTACCACCTGAGATTAGCTCTGCTAACGCATTCCTGGATGCCGACAATGTCAAGTTCTTTCCTAATATCCTCGTTTTTGATATGATATTGCCATTGATGCCATCTATTCACACCAATAATCTTACTCAGGACTCTCATATCTGTGATCTCTAGTCTTTGATCAAGTGATTTACTTCTGACCCAGCTCGCAGATCCATAAGTTAAAACTGGTTTAAATACTGTCTTGTATACAGCTAATTTAGTGTTCCGACTTATTTTTTCTCTTATTCCATATGAATTTATTCAATTGACTTCCTACCATACCAGCTTTGTTGATTCTGTTGTCTATTTCCATATTTAATTTACCATCACTAAAAATCGTGCCAAAGCAGTTGAAATGTTTTACTTGTTCTATAGGTTCTCCATTAACAATGCAGTTGATATTTTCAATGCTTCTGCCTATTTTCATTGTCTTTGTGTTTTTAATGCTGACCTTCATACCACATCTATTACAGCAGTTATTCAATTTAGTCAGGGAATCTTGCAAACTTGTAGCGGTTTTATTTGAAAGTATAACATCGTCCGCATTAAGCAAAGAGCTGACATTAACATCTCCAATTCTGATATCATGTTTAATACCACATTCCTTCATAATTTGATCCATTTAGATAATAAATAACAGAGGGGATAATGTACATCCTTGTCTCACACCAGATTTAACATTAAACCATCTTCCTATACTTCTTTCAATTCTAAAAGATGATGTACAACTCAAATAAAGACTAAGTATTGCTTGATATCATGCCCCATTGACACCATATAACTGTAGCGTATTGAATAGATTCTCTCTTGGCACCTTGTCATATGCCTTTTCCAGATCGACAAAACTTAAATACAGATCTTTGTTATATTTCCATGCTTTCTCAACTATTTGTCGTAAAGTGAAGATCTGATTCTGTGAGCCTCTATTTGGTCTGTATCTGGCTTGTTGTTCACCAAGCTTTTCTTCCACAATTCGTCTCGACCATTTCTCAAGTATACTTGCATCAATCTTGCCAGGAGCACTCAGTAGGGAAATACCTCTGTAATTCTCACATTCAGTTTTATTTCCCTTTTTATATATGGGTACTATGAGAGCTATACTCCAATCATCGGGTTTTTGTCCCTCTGTCCAGGCTTTCTGAACTATGCAGTGCAGCCACTGTAAGACTTTTATACCACCATATTTCGGCATTTCTGGTCGAATATCATCTACTCCTGCTGCCTTTCCACATTTGAAGCCTTTGATGGCTTTTTCTACTTCAGGTATGGATATGTATTCCTGACTGTATGCCTGTTGAGTTTTTTTTACCACTGTGCTATCACTGCTTGTTTCATTTAGCAATTTTTCAAAGTAATTACTCCATACTAAAAGGATATCTTTTTCTTCCGTTTTCATGTCACCTCTATCATCTCTTACTCCTTTTTCAGCACTCATTCCTCCATTTCTAAGCTAACAACCTCCAGAATATCTTACCACCCTTTTGATATTTATTTTCTAATTGTTCTTGCCAGAGTCCTCCCATGACTTTTGTTTAGCTAGTTTTACACAGTGTTTTGCTTTCTTACATTTGTCTCTGTAAGAGCAAAAGCTGACGTATTTGCCAGGAACTTTTGATATGCTTTCTTCTTTTCGTTCACTGCCTCTTTAACTTCCTGTGTCCACCATGGAGTTCTGATTTTTCTATCCTTGCAGACTACCTCACCACATGCCTCTCTGGCTGAATCAATCACGGTTTTCTTCATGGCTTGCCACTGAATCTCCATGGTTTGGTTCCTGTTCTCAAACTCTTTCATTTTTTCTTCAATAATCTTTGTGTATTTTTGTCTACAGTTCACATCTGAGAGCTGCTCAACTTTTATTCGCTTTAAAACTTTCTTACATGTTATTCTTTTCAATATGAAATTCAATTTTAACCATAGAGAAAACATCACTATCAACAATAACATAGTCAATGAGACTTTTCTTATTCCTTGCTTCTTCTCTCCACGTGAATTTGTGCACATTTTTATGTTGGAAGATGGTGTTAGTAATAACCAGTCCGTGTCCTTAGCAGGAATTCAACAGGTATTTGCTATTATTATTAGCTTTGCTCATTTCTCGAAATTTTCCTAAAATATTTTTGTATATCTGACAATCGTTTCCTACTCTGCTATTTAGATCCCCAACAAAGACCAACTTTTCCTTTTTCATTGTGTCGGATGCTTTCTCTAAAGCATTAAAAAATTCCTCCACTTCTACCTTAGTAGAACCTTCTGTGGGACCATAGTCACAAATAAGTGTCATTGTCCAGTTCCCCATTCTGATATTTACCCAAATCACTCTACTTGAGACTGCCTGCATTCAAGAAGATTAGCCTCATATTTAGTGTTGAATACAATGGCTACTCCTTCTTTTCCTTGATTGTCATTGCCTGAATATAACATTTTGTATTTATTGCTCAGAAAGATCTCACTAGTTTTTGTCTTTTTTGTTCCAGTTGCCCCTATTATGTCATCTGGTACTTATCTAATTCCTCAGTTAGCTCCATTTCTTTGCCATTCGGTCTTCTTATGTTGATAGTACCGATCTTTAATTCTGGTGATGTTGAGTTGGGGTGTGCTTTCAGATTTCTTCAGATTGGTATATTTAAAGGCATGTTAATCAGAACTCTTGCCATGTATATCAAGGGTTTGCCGCAATTAATTTTGGCATGTTAATCAAATTCCGTGTGAAGCAAAACCACGTTAAGCAAGGGATACCTGCTTAACACTGTCTTCTCTTCAGCTAATTTAGTGTTTTGACTAATTTCTCTCTTATTCCATATAAATTTTCTCAGTTGACTTCCTACCATATTAGCTTTATTGATCCTGTTGTCTATTTCCATATTTAATTTACCACCTTCACTAAAAATTTCTCTCTTATTCCATCTAAATTTATATTTACTTGACCTCCTACTAAACCAGCTTTGCTAATTCTGCTTTTTTTTTTTTCTCTTCCAAATTTAGTTTGCCATCTTCACTAAAAAGCCTAAATAGCTGAAATGTTCTGTTCTATCGGTTCTCCATTCAGGATGCAGTTAATGTTCTAAATGTGTCTGCATATTTTCTTTGTCTATGGTCAGGGAATCCTGCAGACTTGTTCAGGATTTATTTAGGAGTATAACATTTGCATAAAGTAAAGAGCTGAGATTAACATCTCGATATCAGGTTTAATACTGCTTTCTTTCATAATATGATCCATATAGATGATCAGTAATAGTGCAGATAATGTACACCCTTGTTTGCACACCTGATTTAACATCAAACCATCTTCCTGTATCTCCTTCAATTCTACCTGCTAATTTAAAGCTTAAATATAAATTGAAGATCGCCAAGAAATTATATTTTTGGTTTAATCCTTTATCCAAGAGTAAGTGAAGTAACTTCACGACTGGACAACTCATATGTAGAGGCTAATGAATTTACAGTAGACTGTGTATTGCTTGATATAATGTCATATTTAAACCCTATAAGTATTGCATTTTGCAGAGCTTTCCTCTTGGCACTGTCATATTCCTTTTACAAATCAACAAAACAAATATAGATCCTTGTTAATTCCTAAGATTTCTCAACTGTTTTTCTTAAAGTGAAAATCTGATCCTGACAACCTCTGTTTGGCCTGAATCTACTTGTTCTTCTCCACAAGTTTCTTAGCTTTTTTTTTCAACAATACCTGTATAAATCTTATCAGGGATACTCATTAGAGAAATTCCTCTGTAATTCTCACATTCAGCTTTATTCCCTTCTTAAAAGATGGGTACTATGAGCACTCTTCTCCGATAATATGGAATTTGATCCTCTGACTAGACCTTCTGAATTATACAGTATGGCCACTATAAATCTCCATATTTTAGCGCTGATCAAATATCATCTACTCCAGCTGCCTTCCAACATTTCACGTTTTTGATAACTTTTTCTAGAATCACTAATGCAGATACATACTATCTACCACTAATTGTCCGGACACCCGTGTTATTTGAAGTTATGAAATTCCAGGTTTGTTAATAACATAAAAATGGTGTACAGATAGAAGGAAGGTATTTCATCGTAGCATTTCAATACAGGTGGTATTGCAACACAACGTGAACTCAGTGACTTGATGTCCATACGTACTATTGCCCCTCAACTAGAGCATCCAAAATCAACACTTGCCAATGTGATCAGCAAATTGAAATGTTCTTGCATCACTAGTGCAGGAAAACACCCTGGGCGTCTGCCAAAAATGACTGACCTTGTGTTAAAATGGGTGGCATGTAAAAACCAGCTACAAGCAGCACAGACCATCTGTCATGAATTCCAGAGTGCCAGTAACACCAATGTGAACTCTAATACTGTACGAAAAGAACTCCATTTACTGGGTTTCCAGAAGATCAGTGGCACACAAGCTGAACATTGCAACAATGAACAAGATGGCTCGTCTGGCCAGGTGCGAACTGGACAATTGACCAGTGGATATTGTTACTTTGGAGCAATGAATCAAGGTTGTTCACCTGTTTCCAGTCTGATGGCTGAGTATAGATATGGAGGTAGCCTGGTTAACGCTTGTTACCACAGTGTGTTGTACTCACAGTAAAGTTTGATGGGTGTTAAACAACCCTGACCTCAACCCTTTCGAACACTTGTGGGATGAATTGGAGTGGTGATTGAGGTCCAGAGCTGCATGTCGTCGGTCGATTGTTGAACTCGGTGCTGTTTGAGGGAGGAATGGATACAAATTCCACCTGATGTCTGCCACATATTGGTGGTGGAAAGCCTTCCTCAAAGGGTGCAGGAGGTGATCAAAGCCTAATCCAGCCAAAGGTGGATAAACCAGATAATAGGGTTCACCTGCTAATATCAATTGTAAATTGCCCAAGTGTCTGGACAATTATTAGTAAATAGTGTATATTTACCAATAATTGTAATTCTAGATGGCATTCCTGTTGAGTGTTTTTTTACCACCATGCTCTCACTGTTTGTTTCATTTAGCAATCTTTCAAAGTCATTACTCCATGGATCAAGGATATCTTTATCCTCAGTTTTCATGTCTCCTTTATCATCTCTAATTCCTTTTACAGTACTCTTCTTTCCCTTATTTCTGACCTTTTTCAATAGCCTCCAGAATAATTTACCACCTTCTTGATGATTCTATTTTTTCAACCACCGACTTTAATTCAGTAAAATTAGACTGGGATATATTGGCCGAAGGTTTTAATATCAAATTGAGCTGACTAGTTTTGCCAACTTGATTGTTGGCTTCGTCTGGGCCTACATAAGGTCATAAAAAACAGCTTGAAACAGGTCAAGAAAGAAACATAAACGAGTACTGAACATGTCTCTTTTGAATTTGTATAGCGTTTAGCACTTGTTTATGTTTCTTTCTTGACCTGTTTTAAGCTGTTTTTTATGACCTTATGCATGCCCAGACGAAGCAAACAGTCAAAGTTGGCGAAACTAGTTGGCTCAATTTGTTATTAAAATCTTCGGTCAGTATATCCCAGTCTAATTTTATTATTGAATTTTACTGCCTTCTTGATATTTATTTTGTGTTTTTTTTTACCAAAGTCTTCCCATCACTTGTTCAGCTAATTTTACGCAGTGCTTTGCTTTCTTACATTTTTCTCTGTATTCCCGAAGAGCACAAAATGACTTACTTGCCAGGAACTTTCGATGCGCTTTCTTCTTTTCCTTATTACCTGTGTTATATTTTGTCGTCTACACCATTGTTATGGCATCTCTTTTCTGTTATTTCTCTATCCTAAATCCTTGTTGTACCTATTAAGCCCAAAATCTCTAACCTATCTCTCTCTCTCTGGGTCTGCCTCTCCTTTCGGAATTCTGACAAAATTTGTTTAATATAGCTGCGCCAGTCAGATTCCTAGTACAGAAGAATTCTTGTACAAAGTAACCTTCCGAGAGTTCAAGTAATACCTAATCTTGTTAAAGCATTAAGTGCCAATAGAAACTTCAACATTGCAGTCTATAATAAATTTAGTTTAATCCTTTACCCAAGTGTGAGCAAACAAAGTTTGCGCCTGAAAGTATCTTCAGGACTGGGGTAAGGTGGTACAACACTAGGGCGACTCCTTGCAAAGGTGAAGCAAGCTACCAACACTCCTATCTCAGTATCTCCCATAATGCAAAACAATCTCCTTGCGGATATGTCTAATGTTATGCATTAAGGGAAAGGCCACTACCCAGACTAGTTTCGACCTTTATTGAGGTCTCTTCAGTGGGAGCCAGGCCCAAGTGGAGATACCAGTCAGAAGCATTAGCAAGGTCATCTCCACCTATAGGAGTTGCCAGTTGGTGTGCCACCTTTTTAATAAATTACTCTGGATTTAGAGGAAGATGTCGAAAGTTTATTTTTCACTTGGTTAGAATATAATAAATTTAGTTTAATCCTTTAAACTTTAAACGTTTAAAGGATTAAACCAAATTTATTATATTCTAACCAAGTGAAAAATAAACTTTCAACATTGCAGTCATGGCCTAAAACTTTCTATGCTTTCTTTAATTTCCCCTTATTCACAGGTTCGAACTTTTCAAACTCACTCAGACTTACATAGAAAAAACATGTTTATTAATTATCAACCTACATACAATAAACTTCCACTCATCAAAAGTATTTCATATCAAAATTCTAATTCATTAACTAAGCAATAGGGAACATTCCAATTATCAAATAATCTATTTTACATCTCTAGGTTAAATAAGCACACATTCATTATAAGACACTAGTTCAAGATTCTAAGTAAAACTTGCTAACAAAGATCAATTCACATTCAACTAAGTGTTGCATACTTTCAGACTACTAGTCCAATATGATTAACACGTTACTGAGCACAAAAGTCACTTAAAAATTCTCTTTCTTCTCAATTAGAAATCTATTCTTCTCTCTTTGCCCCATTACTAATTGTTACAAGAATAAGTAATTTACTGTACATTATCAGTGTCCTGAGAGGATATCGCGCTTCTTTCGTCCGTCCTTTGTAGCCAGATGTCTTTCTGCTTTATCGAGTCACATCCATGTGGAGGTTAGGCTGATCGACGCAAATTGCCATTTCTTACACTTTGCTGCACAAACGCTCGTTTACCGAATCGATCTTACCGGATATTGTTATCATCGGTAAGAACTCTTACCGATGACCCTAGTTGAGTCTGCTGTCAGTTCACGTATAGCATGCCCGACTCCTTCAGCTAGCAACCGGGAAAGAGATTACTTCCGACACCTTCGATCGGTCAGCACTCTGCTTGTCCATACGAGAAAACAGGAACAGAAAAAACTGGGGGATTCAAACCCGAGTGAACTCACTTTTTATTCTTCTTTGTAGCGCCCTCTTTTCGTAATGGAGGATCTCTCTTTGTGCTCTCCTATTCGCCCCTACACGATTGCATTACACTTCTGCTTTTTGAAGAGCACTCATTTCGCCGAATTCGAGTTCAGCCTGCCTTCCACAAATGCTTCCGTTGCGGCGTTACGTCATCGTAGGCAGCTAGCTAGTAACCTTTGAACCTTTGTTTGCACTTAGATTTACATTCTTACACAGAGTATAATTTTGACATCAATAACTTTAACAATATAATTCTACTTAGACATACAATTTTCTTCTCAACTCTACTTCTTTCTAAGGTAACTGTAACAGGTTTTGTTTTATATTTTGCTTTCTTAACTAATAGTACAAGTATTTCTAGCTCAGAATTGTGTCAGAATTGAATGAATGATTTTTTTGTTGAAAGAGTCCCCATTCAAGATCTAAGACCTGTTTAACGTACTGAGTCTCTCATGGAGTTCTTATTTTTCTGTCCTTGCAGATTACCTCACCACATGCTTCTTTGGCTAAATCAGTTAGTTTTCTTTAGGGTTTCCACCAAATCTCCAAAGTTCGGTTCTTGTTTTCAATCTCTTTTAGTTTTTCTTGAATAATGTATGTGTATTTGAGTCCACAGTTTCACATCTGATAGCTATTCAACTTTGATTTATTTTAAAACTTTCTTGCACGTATAATTTCTGGTATAATTTAATTAAACAAGTATAATTTCTGGGAATTTCCCAGTTCAAATTTGTCCTGATCAATACTAATTGGGGATCACCTTCTGTTTCAGGTCTTCTGTACCAGTGGGAAGACATCAATCTGTACCAATGGGAAGAATCGACAATAACATAGTGAATGAGACTTTTCTTATTCCTTGCATCTTCTTTCCATGTGAAGTTTTGCACATTTTTATGTTGGAATATAGTGTTAGTAATAACTATTCCTGAGCGGAAATCTAGCTAGGTCCTTTCCATTATTATTAGCTTCGCTCTTTTCTCCAAATTTTCCCAAAAAATTCTTATGTCTGGTAATCATTTCCTACTCTGCTGTTGAAATCTCCAACAAGGATTGACTTTTTTCCTTTTTCACCAGCTTCCTTCTCTAATGCCTCAAAAAATTCCTCCACTTCTTTGTTATTAGAACCCTCTGTGTTACTATAAGTACGAATAAGGCTCATTGTCCAGTTCCCCATTCTGATATTAGCGCACATCAGTTTACTTGATATCACCTACTTTTCAAGATTATCCTGATATTTAGTGTTTAACATTATACCTATGCCTTCTTTTCTCCAATTGTTATTTCCTGAATATAGCATCTTGTATATGTTGTTTAGAAAGATCTCACCTGTTTTTTCTTCGTTTCAGCAACACCTATGTCAATCTGGTTCTTATCTAGTTCTTGTGCTAGTTCCATTTCTTTTCCATTGATGTTTTTTATGTTGATGGTGCCAATCTTGATCTCTACTGATGTTGAGTAGGAGTTTGTTCCAGCAGCTGACTTTCTTCCTTTTTTCCTTTTTCTCCAAAATAGGAAAAGCCAGCTTATGGTACTAATATACAGCCTATAGTATGTTAGTACCATAAGCTGGCTAAGAATTTTTTTTATTCTATTTTTTTATTATTATTAATTTCTTCAGAAGTATGTATAGCAACATTTGATTGTTAGCTTATGTCATGTCAAAATTAGTTTTTAATTCTTGAAAATAAGGGAAATGTATTATTCTTTAGAGTGCTTCTGACTGTGTCTCTTCAGTTGCATTTCTTTATTGAAAATAGTAAATATTGAATGGAAATATTTGTATATAAAGTGTTATCATATTTAATATGCCTTACATTCTCTTATTTAGTTGTTTTTTTTGTAACTTCAGTACACACAACCTAGTCCAGAACGTCTAGATGCTCAGGTTAGAGTGCTTGCCTTGACTCAGGATACAATAGTTAGAACACTCTTGGAACAGTCGCAGAAATTTATAGAAACTAACTGTGTTATAATTGAAGAACTCAGACAAAACAAAGAAGTACTTAAAGAATTAAAGGTAACTTTTCTTTTATATTTTTAAGCTCAGACCTTTTATGAGAGTCTGTACATTTTTCTCTCCCAACAAAAAAGATAAAAACAAAAGACTGGTTAAGCCTTTATCATTTTCTCATTCTGTTTTAAATTGGGGCTGCTGAAAACTGACTGAAGCTGTTAGTTTTCGGCAGCTCTGAAAGAATTTAAGTATTCATTCCTCACCTAATGACCTCTTAGCAACTGCTTGATTAATTGATTTGACTACAGCTGAAGGAAGAAATTCACACATGAAATAGTTAAAGATGATTACGAAATTAGTGGATTAGATATTTAAGTTTAAGCAATAACTTGAGGCATGGAATTCAGTAATATGTAAGCATAACATACACACTACATAATTTGCATCTAATAATTGAGCATGAGTATAGTTTAAAGATAATGCTGGCTATTATATTAATTACCTTCCAAATTATTTTTTTTCATATTGCATCATACTCTGGATTGAAGGTTCATCAAAGGTTTTGTTTTAGAATATGTATTATGTTAAAAAAAATATTGAAAAAATTTCCAGAAATATCTATATATTGTAATTTCTCTGGAAACAGACCAAATTACACTGCTCCAAGACCGGTCTACATATCAAATAATAAATCGAGATCCCACCAACTCGCAAAAGAATAACATGTGCAAGTTATTGAACAAAGTCACTTCCTGGCCAAAAGAAATTGTCAAAAAACTCAAACCATGAAATCTATTACAAAAAAGACCAAATTAGACTTAAAATCCAAATTTCCATCTTAGCTCTCATGTAGTAGTCAGGTCTACTTCTCTCTTTTATATGTATATATATATATTTTTTTTTTATGGGGTTGTTTGTGGTTATTTAGAATTATTGCCAAAGCATATGTTTTTGTCGAGTAGTATTTTGGAAAGTGGAGAACAGTTGTGAACTTTTTATACCACCAAAGATTTAATTCTGTATTTTTGGTATGCATGGTGAGAATATTTGTGTATGTATTTAGCATCCAGAGGAGGTTGACTTCTGGTAGACAAATGAGGAAAGAAAACAGTCCATTTGGTATTTTAGGTAAATATCTAAAAAGAAAATTAAGATCTTGTGATTCTTTTTAGGAGTAAATTTGAAGAACTAAAAAAAAATCAGGCAATTGTTTTTTTGTAGTATTTTGTAGTATTCACACATGAAATAGTTAAAGATAATGAAGAAATTAGTGGATTAGATATTTAAGTTTAAGCAATAACTTGAGGCATGGAATTCAGTAATATTTAAGTATAACATACACTTTGTTATGCTTACTATTCCTTTAGTTTTTGGATAAGTAAGTCAGTCATCAGTGCATTCTAAAAAATGGATAAAGGATTAAACTAATTTTATTATACTCTAACCAAGTGAAAAAATAAACTTTCAACATCTTTCTCTAAATCCAGAGTAATTTATTAAAAAAAGGGTGGCACACCGTTTGGCAACTCCTATAGGTAGAGATGACCTGCTAATGCTTCTGCCTGGTATTTCCACTAGGGCCTGGCTCCCACTGAAGAGACCTCAATAAAGGTCGAAACTAGTCTGGGTAGTGGCCCTTCCTTTAATGCATAACATTAGACATATCCGCAAGGAGATGTGTTTTGCATTATAGGAGATACTGAGTTAGGAGTGTTGGTAGCTTTCTCCACCTTTGCAACGAGTTGCCCTGGTGTTGTATCACTTTACCCTAGTCCTGAAGATACTTCAGGCGCAAACTTTGTTTGCTCACACTTGGATAAAGGATTAAACTAATTTTATTATACTCTAACCAAGTGAAAAAATAAACTTTCAACATCAGTGCATTCAACATGGAGAAATGGATTTGGATTTATTTGATTTATAGTTTTTGTAGAGAGTTATTTTTATCATTATTATTTTTTATTACTTATTTATTTTTTTCAAAATGTTTTAATAATGATTGGCTAGATTAGGGGATAAATAACTTATAACGGTTCATTATATTTGTGTATAAGGAACCATTTGTGTATATTTGTATATCCAGATTTTTTTTTTTTTAAACCATGGATGTCCTTCATGACTTTAAAATATCTAATTAGTTTTGTTACCTTTTTCAGAAAGAAGAGATGCATTCAGTAATATGGAAATAATCTGATTGCACTTATTTTTGTTACTGAGTAGTTAAATAAGATTGACAAACCATTATTGTTTAAGTAGATTAACTGAAATTTGTGAGTTTTGTTCAAGAAATGTTTTATTTTTAGATTAAGATTACTGATAAAAATTGATTCTTATTCTTGTTAAAAGCATTGAAAATTGTTTGCTTCGTAATGGCTTTCTCAGTCATCCTAAACTTAGATTCGTAAATTTGTAAAGTGAAAAAAAGAAATATGTGTGTGTCTCTCTCTCTCTCTCTCTCTCTCTCTCTATATATATATATATATATATATATATATATATATATATGATAATCGGCTTTTACTCGGTTGTTGTGATACATTTTAAAAAATATAGATTTAATGACTTCAAAAACCAAGATAACTTATAATGATTTTAATGAGAATAATACTACTAGTTTTGGCTTATAACAGCCTTCCTCAGGCATTCATAAAGGAAAAGAATAGTAATAAACATTGAAGTATCTAAACAAACTGGAAATTACAGGTAAAAATTGCCACACATAATTGATACATAAAAAACGTATTTTTTCAAGTTGTTCTAACAGGCGTGCCATTGTTTATTGCAAGTGTGCGTGCAGGCTCACGTGAACGCCAATATTGAAATACTGCAGCATGGCTATCTGGGATGTTATAACTTAAATTGTTGTTTAAGTGGACAGGGTTCAGCAGGATTTCCCTTGATTCTCCAATTTTTCTCTCAAACTCATCATCACAGCGAAAGATATTTTCTGATCTATCCCAGCAAACGGAGTGGCTTTGTTGATCATCATTAGGATTATTTGAAAAAAGAACATGACTGGATAACGCATTTGCATGAGATCTTTTGTGAGAGATGTCTCTCTTATGCTCTTCTATACGTTGTTCAATAGATTTGTTAGTTTGTCCAAAATAAGGGATATTGCAATCGCACCATAATTTATATACACCTGGATATTTTAGGTTGTGATGAGTAGGTTTTGGATGGCTGATTAGAGAACAGATTTTAGGAAGTGTGGTGAAGAATGTCCTGATATTGTATTTTTTATGGACTTTAGCTTTTTTAGAGACTGTGCTAATGTATGGAATGGAGATGCTACCTTTAAAATTAATAATTTCTGTTGTGCACTGCCTAGGAGGATCCAGAAGAAATTTCTTAATAGTTTTTTCAGAGTATCCATTTTGTTTAAAGACAAGAGTGAGGTGATTTATTTCTTTTTGTAGTTCATCTGGTTCATTCAAGAGAGAGCGAGCTCTGTGTCCTGAGGTAGATATAGTTCCAAGTTTTTGTGGTGGAAAATGATGAGAAAGATTATGCAGATATCTATTGGTATGAGTAGGTTTTCTGTACATAGAGATTTTTAATCTTTCAGAGCATCGTGTAAGCATGACATCCAGGAAAGCTAAGGAGTTATTATTTTCTAGATCAGCAGTAAATTTTATATTAGGATGTTGGATGTTTAGATGATGAAAAAAATCTGTGAGAGATGTGTGTCCGTGATTCCAAATAATGAATATATCATCAACATATCATTTCCAAACTTTTGGTTTAAATGAGAAGGAAGATATGGCTTTCATTTCAAAATCTTCAAGGAAGATGTTAGCTAGAACTGGGGACAAAGGATTGCCCATTGCCAGGCCTTGTTTTTGTTGGTAAACGGAGTCCTGATATCTGAAGTAACCAGAATGAATGCAGTGTTTTAATAAAGTAAACATTTTTTTGGATAATTTGTCCTTTAGTAATGTAAGTACCTTGTTCGTAGGAATATTAGTAAATAAAGATATAATGTCAAAACTAGCTAGAATGTCATTTTCATTGATGGGAATATCTTTTATATGAGAAACAAAATCTGTGGTGTTTTTGATGAAAGATTGGAGAAACACTTGAGGTACTTTGCTAGATATTTGGAAAGTTTATACGTAGGTGAGTCAATTCCTTCCACAATTGGGCGAAACTAGTAGTATTATTCTCATTAAAATCTTTATAAGTTATCTCAGTTTTTGAAGGCATTAAATCTATATTTTTAAAAAAATATATATATGTGCAGAGCCTCTGTAGCTCAGTCAGTATAGACCAGGAATGGGCAAGTTCTTCGGAAATAAGAGCCACATATAATACTTTTCATACATTTTTGAATGTTCAAGAGCTGCAGAAAATATTATTTTCAGCAACGGTGGTGGTGGATAATGCAGCGATCATAGTAGTCACTTTTGGAACTAATTTTTGGCAGGAGCGACACAAGGTCATCAATGTTGAAGCACTTTTTAATAACCAAATATCAGGAACACTTGAAATGTGGAAAGCCAGTTAAAATATATGATATTTGATCAGAAATAGTATGGATGTAAAAGTTTACCAGTACCTACCTGGATAATTCACAAGACCTAAGCAGAAGTCAAATTCTACGTGATTGCAGTAGAGCTCTCATAGCCATTCATGAAAAGCAAAATAAAATTGAATATGAGAACTTGATCATCTGATTTTTCTAGATCTACAAAACTTAAGTACAGAATCTTGTTGTATTTCTAAACTATTTGTTGTATAATAAAGATCTGATTCTGACAACCTCTATTTGTCCTGAACCTAGCTTGTACTTCTGCAGGTTTCTCTTCCCCATTAGCTGCTTCTCAAATATATTTACATAAATCTTACTTGGAACACTTAGTAGAGAAATTCTTACATAATTCTCACATTCTGTTTTATTACCATGTTTACAGATTTTAATAATTAGTGCTTTTCTCCGGTCATCTAGTTTGACTTTCTGACCATGCTTTCTGGATTATGCAGTGCAGTCACTGTAAAACTTAAATATGTCCGTGTTTGAGCATTTCTTGTAAAATATAACCTACTTCAGCTGCCGTTTACATTTCAGGCTTTTGATAGCTATTTTAACTATTTATATGTACTCCTGATGCATTCTTTTGAATATTTGCTACCACTGCTGTTTGCTGGTTTTGTTTAATAATCTTTCAAAGTAATTAATTATTATACATCCAGGAATGTGTTAGCAGAGCTAATTTCAGGTGATATGATCACTTACACAGAATGGGAGGGGAAAAATTAGCAAAACAAGTGTTCTCTGCCAGGTTGGCAAGAAAAAGACCCAGAGTAAGACCAAGATATAGGTGGATTGATACAATAAAAAGTACTTTGAAGACAGAAATATAAGATCTGATAATGTTGCAGTCTTGACAGATAACAGATTGATTTGGAGGAAAATTGTTGATAGGAAGTTAGTAATGATGTAAATTCTTCATGTAGTATTATCATAATATCCTGTACACCTCTTGAGGGTACATATCAGGAATTTGATGATGATGAGTAATTAATTACTCCAGACATCCAGACTTCCTTCTTCAGTTTTGTATGACATTTATCATCTTTGATTCCTTCATTTCTAAGTATTTTCAATGGCCACCAGAGCATATTCCTGCCTTCCTGATATTTATCTTCTACAATCTTACCAAAGTCTTCCCTTTACTTTTGTTTAGCTACTTTTACACATAACGTAGCTCTTATTTTTTTTTTCTACTCTTTTTGGGCATCTGTGACTTACTCTATGGTGTTGATTTGTGCTATATTTCTTCATTGTTTAATTCCCTTAATATTTTGAAGGCTGTGTCTTGTTTTCCATGTTTACCTTCTGTTTAATTAATAAATCTAGGGTTTTACTTACATTTCTTTTGCTTTTTTTATATGTTTCCTTTGTTATTTTTGAAGGAATGATTTGTATGCTACTTGTTTTTCTTTTTAATATTTTATTTTTCTTTCTAAATACTTCAAAGACTGCATTATGAATTATATTTATTAAAGTTTTCCATACTTATATTTCTTCATTAATATTGGCTTCTTTTAGGGAGTATGTTAATCATGACAGATATAGCATTCTAATGCTTTCTTCTTGTAGATATACTTTGTATACTTTTCTGTTTTTTGTTATTTACTTCTTTTCTCCATTTTGTTAGTTATAAAAATTCATTTCTTCTGTAACATGTACATTTCTCAGTCTCTCACATAGACCTAGTTTCTGATTACTAATGATATAGCAGTTATAGATCTTGTTTCTTTATCATTCCAAAAATGCTTTTACTTTTTTTTTTTTTTGGGGGGGGGGGGGGAGTACTTTATTTTAAAATTCTTAAATTCAGAACTTTGATTGTTCTTGACTATTGTTGTTCATGCAAATTTCAACATATTTTTCTAAAACATTTTGGATTGGATTATTTCCAGATTTCCAGATCTAGCATTAAGATCAGCTGCTATTAATATATCACTATTACATTTATTTAACTGCTTTTGTGGTTCCTCATGAAACTGTTCAGAATTCTCCTTACTGCCTTCTTCATGGCCACAGATTTCTATGATATTTAAGTAGCTTCTATTTGTTTTTAATTTAACCTTTATAATTTGATCATTTACAAAATTGTACTTTCATATTTTATTTTTCCCTTTGTTACGAATTAAAATAGCTACTCCATTAGAAACTGTTATGTTTGTCCACTCCACTATAAAACATAGTATAATCATCTATATAATTTTTTCCCTTTTATTTTTGTTTTGTTTCTGTTATCACAGCTTAATTAATATTTTTGATTTTTAGTAAAAACATTAACATAATAAACAGAAAAAAAAAGGAAACAAAAGTTATAGATGGGTATACTGTGTTATATAGTGGAGTAGACCAACATGCCCAATGGTGTGTTGGGACCAGCTCGTGCGAGCCGGTTGTTAATGTTTTTAAGTCAGGCGAACCGGTTATTAAAATTCTTTATGAAAGGATAGATGATGATTGGTGGTATATACTTTTTTTCGTACATATTTTGAAATTGTATAATAAACACTTACATATATTATTATTATTATCAAAAATAAATGCATAAAGGAGAATTCACAAAACACGAACTCAATTTATGAACGGGAATTTGGAAACGATTTTATTTACTAAACAATGTCTGTATTCATTAAAACACAAACACATTATCAAAACTCCCAGTTATTTGAATAAACAATAATTCCCCCCCCCCCCCACCCCCCCCCCCCCCCACCCCCCCCCCCCCCCACCCCCCCCCCCCCCCACCCCCCCCCCCCCCCACCCCCCCCCCCCCCCACCCCCCCCCCCCCCCACCCCCCCCCCCCCCCACCCCCCCCCCCCCCCACCCCCCCCCCCCCCCACCCCCCCCCCCCCCCACCCCCCCCCCCCCCCACCCCCCCCCCCCCCCACCCCCCCCCCCCCCCACCCCCCCCCCCCCCCACCCCCCCCCCCCCCCACCCCCCCCCCCCCCCACCCCCCCCCCCCCCCACCCCCCCCCCCCCCCACCCCCCCCCCCCCCCACCCCCCCCCCCCCCCACCCCCCCCCCCCCCCACCCCCCCCCCCCCCCACCCCCCCCCCCCCCCACCCCCCCCCCCCCCCACCCCCCCCCCCCCCCACCCCCCCCCCCCCCCACCCCCCCCCCCCCCCACCCCCCCCCCCCCCCACCCCCCCCCCCCCCCACCCCCCCCCCCCCCCACCCCCATCTATAGACATCTTATCATGGGCCTCTGAATAGCAGAGGAGTTAGCTATTGATGATGTTCTCCATTATATTGGAGAGGACAGAGGTGATGGCATTTGGCTGGTAGTTTGATGGTAGACTGTCATCCTTTTTTTCAGACAGGATGGATATGAGATTGTTTCCGCATTAGGATAAGTGCCAGATACAGATAATAAATTATAGAGACAATGCAGGATGGGTATTAGCTCTGGAACACAGTGTTTGAGATCAGTCAGGGAGATGATTGATCCAGAAGACTTTAGTATCTAAGTTTAGTAGTTTTCTGATGACTCTTTATCTAAAAACTATAGGAGGCATACAGTGCTTCGATTTCAGTTTGGTAGAAGGTGATTTCTCTTGGTCATCTATGCAAGAGTTTGAGGAATATAGTGATCCCAGGCAGCCTACGTTATCTTTGGGTGAATTAACAGTGGTGCCATCAAGATGAGACAGAGGTGGAAGTTCTGGAGAGCAGAAGGTCCATTCAATGGATATAGTCAGCAACCAGAAGGCACAGCTTCCATTTGGACAGGAGGTGAGTTTTCTGATCTGATGGTGGCATTTTTGAAATCGGATTTGGATCTACTGATAACTGATTTGCATATGTTGCATGCGTTGGTATAAGACACAGTATGGCTAGAGTAGAGTAGAGGGAGAACTATAGGCCATCCCTGGAAACTGTATAAGGAGGGTGTGAGCAGGGGAATGAGAACTGTTAGAGATACTTGTGTCATGAGGTTTCTTTAATTCACATGAAAACACAGGGAAATATTTATTTATTTCCTCGTGTTTTTATATAAATCAAATGGAGTGAGAAGTGGCTTTTTTGCTTACATAATGGTTAGTGAGTGGAGTGCATTGCCTGAAAGTGTGGTGAGTGTGGAAATTGAATGGGTTTAAGGCACATTATTCAAAAAGTTCACCAAAAACAATTTACTGAAAGGCAATTAATCGAAAGGCAGTTCTTCAAAAAAGCAATTCGTCGAAACTAATAATTCATCAAAAAATCACAATTAATTGAATGAACAGTTCACCGAAAAATGAATCATAAGACATATTATGTGTAGTGTATTTATCAAAAAGAACTGCAGTTTTTATTGGATTAACTTGTGATGCATTTGGAGCTTAGCATGTTATTCTCCTTATACACTGCATGGAAAGAAGTCAACCGAGACCATAGTGTGAGGAAAATACTGCCATGGAGCCTATGTTAATATGATATAGCATTTCTTTTCGCTGTGATGACTGTAGACATCCTTATGGGGACATAGTTTCCACAAGTGTACAATACTGATAAATAGGTATTTTTGACCATTCATCCTGTAGGCATGTAATGAGATACTGGTCTGTTGTGGGCGGATGTCCCCGACACTCTAATTCATCTCAGATATTATGATATATTATTATTATCATTATTACCACCCCAAGACCTCATGGAGTCAAAGACTCATCTGGGAGGTCCTTTTATCACACACACACAGCTCATCATACCGTGTTTTAAACACATTCAAACTCTTTGCAGACACCACATTCTCAGACAAGGCATTCCAGTCATTCACAACTCTGCACGAAAAAACCTGCCTCTCACTCCCCTACTCACTCCCTCTTTATACAGTTTCCAGGGATGACCTCTGGTTCTCCCTTGATCTCCTACTATTCTCTGGAAAACCTCTCCAGCATTGATCCTATAACAACCCATTACCAACTTGTAGGTCTCTATCATATCTCTCTTCTTCCTCCTGTCCACCAGACTCTGCAAATTACATCTTCTCAATCTTTCCTCATACTCGACATTCCAGAGGTCAGAAACTACCTTAGTCAGTCTCCTTTGGACCCTTTCCAACATCTCTTCATCCATCTGAAAAACCCGGTGACCAAATCTGGGCACAATAGTCCATGTGTGGCCTAATCGAAGCCTTATACAACGGAACAAGAATCCCCTTACTTCTACACGTCAGAGTCCTCTGCATCATTCCCAGAAGCCTTTGTGTTGTCCTCACAATTTTGGCGATGTGTCCCCTAAATTTTTGATCCTTATTCACTATCACCCCCAGATCTCTTATTTCCTCTACCTCCAACAATATATTCTCACCAAGCATAAATTCTGCATCCCATCTTTGTTTTCCAAATTTTAAAACCTTACATTTTGCAACATTGAATTCACATCCCCATTTCCATGCCCAATCACTCAATCTATTCAAGTCTTCCTGTAAGGCCACAACATCTTTACTGCACCTCATGGTTCGTCCCAACTTTGCATCATCCGCAAACAACTGAACATCTCCATCCAAATCTTCACCTATATCATTGATATACAAGTTAAACAGTAATGGACGTAAAACAGACCCCTGAGGCACTCCACCAGTGACTTTCCTTTTCCTGGATATCGCTCCCCCATATACAACTTGTTGATACCTATCAGATGGCCAGTCTCCAATCCAATGCACCAATCTAATATCCAACCCCATCTGCTCTAGTTTGACTGTTAACCTATCATGAGGTACTCTATCAAAAGCCTTTGCAAAATCCAAGTATATTACTGTCCAAGGAAGCAGTCACTTTATTGTAATAAGTAAGTAGATTACTAAAACATGACCTCCCTTTAGCAAATTCATGCTGTCCATCAAAGATAATACCATTGTTATCAACCCAACTCTGGATCCTAGTTCTCACAAGCTTCTCCAACAATTTAACCACAACACCTGACACACAGATAGGCCTATAGTTTGATGCTTGAGTTCGATCACCTCCTTTATGAAGTGGTACAATCTTGCCCTCCTTCCACTCCTTAGGAACTTGACCGAGTGCAAGACTCATATTAATAAAATATATCAAGGCAGGTGTCAACTCCCTGGCACATTCTTTCAGAATATGTCGTGATATATTATCAATGGATATGTTCAATAGGGTTGAAATCAGGGCTCTGTGATGATGTTCATGTCCACAAACCATGCAGTTATGGCAGCAGCCTTATAACACAGTGCATTGTCTTGCTGAAAGAGACAATGGTCATTTCCATAGAAAGAAACACCACAAAGTAATTACTGCATTCTCAAAAATGTTCAGATACGTCTCCAGTTCAATGTTGATGGCACTACAAACAGAAGTCCGAAGCCAAAACAGGACAGAACTATATCTTCACACTGCCACCTCCGAATTTCATAGTTGGGATTACAAACTCTGGTAAAAGCCGTTCACTGGGCATCTGTCACATCCATCCATCCATCTACTCGGTAGAGGATGTAGCTCAATTCATCACTCCATAACATGCTTTCCAAGCTTCCACGTCTCACTCTACATGCTCTTTGAACTATTGAAGATGATGCTGCATATTGGTTCAGGTAATGTGGAGCTTGCATTTTGTGGTCCTACCATAGATATCCATGTTGTGAGCCAAGGTTATGAATGTTTATATGTAGATCCATGTTCCTTCAATGCCCAGAATTCTGTATTCAACATGTTAGCTGCAGAATGGCAGTTTTACATATTATCCTTTGTATCACCCTACAGTCACATTTGGTGATTGTGGTAGGTCGTCCACTGCAGGTAGCACTTGCAGTTGACTACCTGCGCTTTAATCTCAATATGTATCGCAGATTGTTGGTCTGAGATGGCCCAATTTGTTAACAGTTTGCTGAACAGATCGACCTATCTCACTCTTTCAATCTTCATCAGTTCCCTTCTCACAGCTGTTTCACTCAGACAGTTGCACAGACTTGGGAGCTCCATATTCCTCCAATTTACACTGGCTGGCCAATCCACCTTGCCAATGGGGGGGGGGGGGGGGGGTGCATTGACTCTTTTTCTCAAGCAATGCTTATGTTATGTAGTCATGTGTGGCACTTTTTTTGGGGGGGGGGGGGGGTTGAGAGATATTTTATCCAGTCAATGTACGCATTTCATGTATTTTATGTGCATTTGACAGAATCTGGAAAGATTACGTAAAAAATCTTTTCTTGAGACCAGAGAGTGGAAAAAGCGTCACTGACAGTGAATGAGCAGGAGTTATATAAGGAATTGAGTGAACTTGATGCTAAAAAGCTGTAGCGAACTTGATAGTATATCACTATGTGTCTTGTGGGAATGTTCCGAGGAGTTAACAACAGCTTTAACTTTCCTTTTTAACACAAGTCAGATTTACTCAATTTTCAAAGGAGTATCCCTTGATAGATTGCTAAATCACAAACTAGTAATTAAACTGAAACTGATGGGATGAATACTAGATTAGTGCACTGGTGTGGAGAATAGCTGTCTGATAGTTATCAGCAAGTTGAGTATGTGGGCACGATATCCCACGATAAACCACTAGTGGTTTCCCCAAGAGTCTGTTTGGTTGCCGTTGTTGTTTAATTTGTATGTAAACGATCTTGAAAAAGTCTTGAATGGTGATATACAGTTATCTGCAGATGATGCAAAGTTGTGTAGAACTATGAGGAGTACAATGGATGTTGTAGCCTTGAAAGTGGACCTGAATAAACTTTCTGAATGGGGAAGTTTAATGCACCAAGTGTAAGGCTTTAAAGTTTTGGAACAACAGGTAGAATGCAAAGTATAAGATTTGGGGTGATATCTTGGGAAAAGGTAGAGGACAGCGGTGCACCCAGAGAGGGGCAAGGGATCCCCCCCCCCCCCCCCAAAGAAAAAGGGAAAAATACACTAGAAAATTTTCCAAAAATCTTTTCCTAATTAAAATTCATTTTTTTATTTATGTTGTGTCTTCTATTTCTATACTACTTATGAATTAGCATTCACATAAGGTGGGAATACCCTATAGCTCTCGTGAATCACGGCCGCTGTGAACACAAGGCGAACGAAGTAGTGCTTGGGTGGACCGAGTGCTACTTCATTTGCACGAGCCAGGCTAGAGGAGATCATCACGGCTATCATGTATTGCCGATCATTGCATATGCTAAGTGATAGGTCGTATGTGATGCGTATTGTGTACTCAATGCTTGTATTCTGCTATTTTGCAATGAGTTTATTGAAAAGCAGATCTTGAACTTGAAACTTAGCTTTCTATCTCTGAAGAGTAACTTTTACGTAAATTTATGTAAATTCTTCAATAACATTTTAAAGTTAAATTTGTAAAAGATTTTATTTTATTTTTAGATTTTGTGCTTCAAATGACTGAAAAAACGTACTCGAGTATGTTTTATTGAGCTATTTTGAAAAAAAAAAAGAAAACGATAATTCAAATGTTTCTCAATACCAATTCGGATTTGGTTTCCCCAGTCGCAAGTCAGACAAAACCATTGAATTATCCAGAAGAAAGTACTTCCTTAGTTATTAATCATTCTTACAACATTGTATTGTTGAAAGAACAAGCATTTAAATCTGATGATAATTTAGATATTGTGGAAAAGTTGTGGTATAGAACCAAATTTAAATTTTCCTGAAACCTGTGCTGCAATTCACAAATGAAGTTTTCAATGCATATGGTTTGAAAAATTTATATGGCTTGTATACTCTTGTTACGTCCCCCCTTTCTATTGTTATGTCTATTTTATGGTCAAATTATGTCTCTTCCTTCCCTTATTTCACTTCTTTTATATGCTCTAATCTTTACTCTTAACTTGGGGCCGTATTTTACTGTAAGGATATGGTTCGTGGGTTGAAAGCAAAGAGATTCCCACCAGACAATGGCAATTCCTTTTGTTTCTGAGCCAATGCTGGTTCTTTCTTCGGACTCGAGGAAAATTTCTATTTTTGCTGCGCCACCCTAAGTTCTAGATTTTCAAACAGGGAAGAATCAAAGAACCAGTACTGAGCTCTGAACTGTATTCTTAATTTCTGAATCTTATATAAAACAACCCAAGTCTCAAATTCACCCCTATCTCAGTCTACAGTCATGAGCTCCCTTCCAAAATGCTCCCTGCTGTGGTTTGATTTTTTTTTTATTTTTTTATTTTTTTATTTTTTATTTTTTATTTTATTTTATTTTATTTTATTTTTTTTTATGGGGGGTGCAGTAGAAAATGATTTCAGCAGGCAATTGTTAAATCAAAAGAAAACATTTAATTATGCACTAAACAAATTATAAGTCATGGATAACTCAGATATACGTTTACTTGAATATCAATTTCAGATAAATCATAAGCACTCAATCTCTAATTCTATCTTAACAAGCTTAGGTATCAGTTCCACATGGCACTCGAACAAAGGTGAAACAAAGGCTAATGACTCAACACTATTAAGGTTAACTCTGTCATGCACTAACTTCAATGTCAATTTCAGATAAAACATACGCACTCATTTTCTCTATTTCTATCTTAACAAGCACAGGTATCAAATCCACATAACGCTCAAACAAAAGTAATACAAAGATTAATGACATAATTCTACTAAGGTTATGCACTTCACAGACGTTCAGGTCATGCTCTAATTTCTACATTCTTCTACATTCATGTCTTGGAATTTAGTCTATCTTTCTAAACTAGGTTTCTAGAGTCCTCAGGTGAAATCACAATATTCTAGACTTAAATGTTCTATTGAAAGTTACAATTACTCTTTCTGCACACTTTCATTGAACAAAAAAAAAAAAGGTTTCTATGTTACCACCCAGTTGGGAACTGCTGCAAAATCATACACATCTCAATACAGCTTCACCTTCAGAATTGTTCCGTTCGACCTGCTGTTTTCCTTCTTGTCAGATTTTGGCTAGATGAATCTCGGACACTGAAGACACGTGCTTGCCGTTCACTGATTGCCAGGTTTAAGCAAAGCTCGGCTGTCTATACTGCATACTGGACCTCAGCTCCACTGGACGAACTTTCTATCGGCAGATTCTCAAGGACTGCTCGGCATTCTTTCCTTACTTGTGGCTCGACGCTACGCCCAAGAAACCATGACGAAGAAAGGGGCATGGAGAGTATGACCCCCACAAGAGCAGATGACTGACCGGCAAGGGACCCGGGCAGAGGATCCCACAAATGAGAAAAAAGGCCCCGGTCTGGCACTGTGTTGCCTTTTTAAATTACACGCCCCTACACTTCTGTACTACGTCATATCCTTTTCCTTCCTTGCTCACTTCAAAGTACAACTCCCTTCACCACCACCACATTCTCCCCTAGTAATTTCTTTGATGGTGGTAGTGGGGTTTAGTCACGTTCCTTCCCTTCACGGTCAACGCATACTCTTGCGCACGTGCATTGCCTCTGGCAATCGATCTTTGATCCGTTAGACCTTCACTCAGTAGTGCACAAACACTCATGCTATTTTTAGCACAGCTTATGCAGTGGATTTAATCACAACAAAATACATTGTAATATTAAGGGATAAATTACAGAATTCTAAAACTACTAATTTGTCTGGCACCTTTACATTTAATTTTGCCTGCTTGACATATCAGCATGTGCCAAGTTTTAAAATGCATGTTAAGCTCTGAAGAAATTATAAGTGAACCACTTTTAGTTTTATTCAGAACTTAACACTCTCAAGTTGAAAATAGTGCATACTGTAAATATTGTGTGTTTTTTGAGTTTGTTTATGTTGGAAAATCTAAATCTTGAAGTACCTGGGCAGTTAGTTTCGCAAGGTTATAATAATTGGAAGAAAACCATTGAGAAGTTTAATAATCAGCAAAAAAATATATAACAGCTGTTATGACTTACGAAAAGCTACATAATATTTGAGATAGAAAATGTATTCCAATCGACAAATTGATGTAGGTAGTGCATCAAAGCTGCAGTTAATAATTAGGAAACAATTAGAACCGATTATAAAAACAGTCATTTTATGTGATCGGCAAAATATACCCTTGACAGGACATTGTGATTATGGAGAATTTTCATTTGAACAGGAACCAATCACCGATGAAGGCAATTTTTAAGCTTGTTAAGAATGAGAATCGATGCAGGCGATGAAAACCTCACTGAACATTTTAAACATTCTCCCAAAAACGCTACCTACATTAGCTGGAACATACAAAAGCAAATTATAAATGCATGTATCAAAATGATTTTGAACCGTTTGGTCAAAAAAATTAATTCGGCGAAATTTTTTCAATTCTTGCTGATGAAATTTGTGACATTTCTATCACTGAATGATAGAAATTACATGGTGTTCCACCATGTAATTTGTTCCTGTAACAAGCGCTACAGGAAAAAACTTATCCAATAAAATATTAAAAAGCTTAAATAATTATGGCATCGATTTGTCATATTTACGAGGGCAAACTTACGACTGTGCCACATCAATGAGTGGAAAGTTTAATGGTGTCCAATCTTATATATCAGCTATATATATGCCCAAGCTTTATATGTTAATTATGCATCGCATACTTTGAATTTAGTAATTGGAAATGCTGTACCTGTGACCGAAATAAGAAATTGCATTAGCATAATTGAAAAGGTGCACAAATTCTTCAATTCCCCTAAGAGACAAAATGCCCTTGTTGACAATATTGATAAACATATACCAGATACTAAGAGACAGAAACTATGCCAAGTTTGCCCGACTAGGTGGGTGGAACACCATGAAGCCATCATGACGATGGTGGAATTATATGATGCAGTGATTCATAGTCTTGAAACAATAATTTCTTGGGAAGACAGAGACTCTCCCTCTAACGCAAAACTTTTGAATAATTCATTGTGTGAATTTGATTTGATAATATCTTTATTCAGCTTGCAAAATATATTTGCGTACACCTTACCATTGTTTAAAATAATGCAAAAATCTATCAGTGACTTCTTAATTGCCCTAAATTTTGTTGATGATGTTCTGGCTCAATTAAATACCGTTTGGGAAACAGGGATTCTTCTTTTAAAGATATTTATGATAAAGCATGTATAAAAGCCAAGGACTGCATCAAAACAAACATTAAGTTCCAATGTTGCAGCCGATTCTGTAGAAGAGTATTTCAGGAGACCCATTTTCATCCATTTATTGACCAAACTCAACTTCATGAATGTTTCACTCGCCACCGCAACAGTTTGAAATATATTTTTACTCTTCTAGTAAACGGAAAAGATTCTCCAACAGCAAGTGCAATGGAAGATTTTCGTTAGTTGTGTGAATTTTATGCACATGATTTGCCTTCTACAAATCCAGCAATTTTGAATGCCGAATTCAAGTTGTGGTATAAAAAAATTTGAAAAACTGTTTACAATAGCTCCATGCAAAAATACCATTGATACAGTTTCGAAGTATGACAAAATGATATATCCTAACATCTATAACTTATATCTTTATTCAAAATTAAAATTATTAAAAATATTTGCAATGCTTCCAGTAACAACATCGTCTGTGAAGGTCATTTTCTACCTTATGCCGTTTAAAAACCTATTTAAGATCTACCATGACACAGTCACAATTGAACAGACTGGTTTTGCTATATATACTGAGATTAATGTGATCACGACTGAAGTAATTCAAGAGCTTTGTAAAAAGAAAACTGGATTTTATTATTTAAATAAATTTTTATAATCACCTAATGAATTTTATTGAATTTTCATTAAAAATATTTTTATCCATTCAGCTCGGCTCCCCCCCAAGAGTAAATCCTGAGTGTGCCACTGATGGAGGAGATGAGGGATCTGGGATGTTGGTTGATATGACCTGAAATTTTGGAGATATCTTGCTAAAATTGTGAGGCCAACACAGCTCGTTATAGGAGTAAGGATGTTACGATTACATTGTATTAAGCTCTGATCAGACTACTGTGTTTTCAAAAGAATCGAGATATTGGAAGTGGTTCAGAGGCAATTGACTAAAGTGATTTGATTTATGGTCTCTGGAATGCGGAGTATCAAGAGGGATTGAGAGAATGCAAATTGCAGTCTGTGGGATAGGACAAGTGCAGGTGGAGCGTGATCATATAAGTTGGTAAGGGATTATTAACGGATTAATGTGGATCATATTTTTTACATATTGGTAGCTGTATAAAAATGGCATGAGCAAATGGGTTAGGAGTAGAGTTGTGGCTGGTTGGAATGCGTTGCCCAGAAGTGTGGAGACAGTGAATACATTGAAGTTACATTATGATGAGCTGTGTGTTTGTTTGTTTATGATGGAAGACATCCTGCAATGAGTTGGTGACTCCAGAGACATATAATAATTTTTTTTTTCTCAAGCCATTAACTTTATTATTCATACCTACTTATTTACATTATATACAAGTGTACATATCAAAATACAAGTACTTTCACATAAGTTATATGCATCTGCATTATAATCTTATGAAAAATGAATCTTGAACAATTTTACAACTATTCAATTCTGTACTTAGCATCTGTACATTTCGCTACAATAAGTTTATATTACTTTACTTTTACTTTTTTATTACCTCTCAGAGAATGACATATATTTTATATTTAAGCAACAGTGCTATAATTTCTTATGTTATACAATTTGCTCTTAATTTCTTTATAATTTTCACACTGCAGAATTCATATAGCAGAATAATAACAATCACAGTAATCATTTTAAGTATAGTTCACAGTTACACAAGGTAGATAATATGTTGGAAGTTTATTTTGCACTTGGTTAGACTATAATAAATTTAGTTTAATCCTTTATCCAAGTGTAGGCAAACAAAGTTTGTGCCTGAAAATATCTTCAGGACTGAGGCAAGGTGGTACATCTGTTGGCAACTCGTAGCAAAGGTAGATCAAGCTTTCATCACTGTCTTAGTATCTCCCATAATGCAAAGCACATCTCCTTGCATGCATGTATAATGCTATGCATTAAGGGAAGGGCCACTATCCAGACCAGTTTCGACCTTTATTGAGGTCTCGTCAGTGGGAGGCAGACCCAGAAGTGGTGATACTAAGGCAGAAGCAATGGAGAGGTCATATTTAACTATACGAGTTGCCTAAGGGTGTACCACCTTATTATTAAATTACTCTGGATTTAGAGAAAGATGTTGGAAGTTTATTTTGCACTTGGTTAGACTATAATAAATTTAGTTTAATCCTTTATCCAAGTGTAGGCAAACAAAGTTTGCACCTGAAAAGTTGAAGTTCTGAAGTCGATGCAAAACACTCAACTCAGGACTGAGTTGAGTGCTTTGCATCGTGGGAGATACTGAGACAAGGAGTGATGAGAACTTGGTCCACCTTTGCTATGAGTTGCCAACAAATGCACCACCTTGCCTCTGTCCTGAAGGTATTTTCAGGTGCAAACTTTGTTTGCTCACACCTGGATAAAGGATTAAACTAAATTTATTATAGTCTAACCAAGTGCAAAATAAACCTCCAACCCCATATGCAAGTCGTGTTAAAAAAAAAGATTGAACTTTTGCTATAAAGTTATTGCTCATTTTACAACATTTTAAGCACTGTCCCCTTCACAGTAGTCCCCTCTACTGGCGATACGCTGTTCCCAACATTTCTTCCATTGTTGGAATGCTTCCTGGAACGCACTTTCTGTTATGGCATGCAGTTCTCTTATCGCATTTTCCTGAATCTCCTCTAGTTTGGAAACGATGTCCTTTCAGTGGTTTTAACTTTGAGAAACAGGAAAAAGTCTGCTGGAGCTAAGTCCGGAGAATAGGGTGGATGGGGCACAACAGATGACTGATGTTTTGCCATATACCTGCTAATGAGGAGCGACATGTGAGCCGGTGCATTGTCGTGGTGCAACATCCACGTCTGGTTTTCCCACAATTCAGGCCTCTTCCTGCACACAGCATTCCTTAGCCGTGATAAAACTTCCTGCTACAACTCTTTGTTTGCCATCTGACCATGTGGTACAAATTCCTAATGGACAATGCCTTTCCAGTCAAAAAACACAATCAGCATCACCTTGATCTTTGTATCAGTGTTTTTTTTTGGTCAAAGGAGACCCTTTCCCCACCCGGGAACCCATAAACCCCGTCTCAATTTTTATCAAGTTTGCAGCCAAATTTCACACACAAACACGTTGTTCTTCAAGCTCTTTCATTGTCACTAATCCGACGAACAGCTTGTGCACGTGCTCACTTCAGTGGATGCAACTGACGACTAATGCTCATAGAATAATGGGACAAATGGCAGTTTATTGTCAATATCTGCTGCTAGGTGTGCTCAGTAGCTGCAGTGCACTCTTTGTGCTGGTTGGCATGCTATTTAAAAAGTTTGGTGTTTTTTTTGAACATTCCTCGATGTGAAGATGAAAATAGTATTGCTATGATCTTGTATATCGTGGGAATAGTGAGAAGGTGTATTTGCTTTTCCCATGAGTATACACTGTATAATAGGATTTACAGTTACATAATGTAACTGTAATTTTTATAACAAGAGACATCCATGAAATGATAAAGAATCAGAAAATTGACTGGACCTTTTGGCCTAGGGGCTGGTCCTCCTTAGTTTGTGTTGTTTCCTGTTGATCAGTATCCACAATGAATGCCAAGAATGATGGTGAGCTATTAATTTGTGAGTCATCCAAAATCACATTCGTTATGGACTTAACAAGTACATATGCATTGTGATAATGCTACATAATCATATATTAATTTTGATGGGGGTGTCACTTGTAATACATAAACTCATCTGCTTTTTTATGGTACCAAGCTGAACAGTGAAAGGTCAATTATTAGGAAACTTTTTTCTTTTTTTTTTAAAATGTTTCCTATGAAAATCTAGGGAAACAGAGCTAATAATAATGTCAGGTAACTGCTAGATTCTTATGCTAATAAGATCCTGAGGACACAGAATCTTGTTGTTAACATTTTCTGACATTAAGATATGTACAATTTCATGTAAAGACATGCAAAACAACAGTTTTATTGTTGTTAATACCCCAACCAGCCATGACGTCTATAGACATCATGGCTGATTGGGGTATTTCACATCCTCTGTACACTCCGGTAGTGTGTGGCAATATGGATAGATCATTAGTCCCTCTCTAGTGTTTGACAAGATAAAAATTGAGGATCGCACTGAAAAGAAAAATGTGTACCGAAGTTCTAAACAGAAACAAGTGTGAGTTGAACTGTGCCAATTTTCTGTAAGGCCTGTAACAGGAGGTCCTTATCCGCTCCACTAAAGACCAACCACTTCCCCTAGACCTACCTGGTGTATACCAGGTCCCTTGCAGTTATAAACTGTCTTACTTTGGCCAAACAGGCAGGACAGCAAATATCAGAATTTCTGAACACAAGGACTACATCCGGTTTCACAAGTACAGCCATTCTGGTCTTGCAGATCATGCTCTGGATACACGCTACAGAATACAGTGGAAGAAAGCTACAGTAATACACCGTAGCAAATACAAATTCGAAAGACTATTTATGGAATCAACCTCAGCCCTAAGAAACTCTCCAAACCTCAACAAATTTGGTTGTATGCGACTGCCCTAAATTTGGGAGGCTTACATCAGCAGACCTTCAGCCCAACGGCCAAGAACACCTACTTAGCCCGCTAGAGGGCACCATCAGGACTTTTAGGAAAGCAATAGCTTCATCTCTTCTTTCTCAGTTACTGTGTTGTATTTCCTACGTGCATGTGCCTTTTTTTGTAAGTTCCTTTTGAAGATGGCAATGTGACGTTGCCGAAATATCGGAAATATTTATTAAAGTATAATTTAATTTATATTTGTATCTTGATTTTTATCAGTATGACAAGAGTGCATGCTGTCTCTACTCTTATTCATTATTTGTATTGATCACATCATGAAGAAAAGACAGTAAACTAAATATCAGAAATGGTTACCTCAGCCCTTTACATTCTGCACATGGTGTTTATAATAAAAAAATCCTGAACTAGTTTGCAGAATTCCTTGACTAAATTGAATAACTGTTATAGCAAATTTGGTATGAAAATTATCAGTAAAAAAAAGAACGAGACTGCTGAAATAGAAGAACATGAAAAACACCAGCTATTTAGGCACGATTTTTAGTGAAGATGGTAAATTAAATATAGAAATAGACAACAGAATCAGCAAAGCTGGTATGGTGGGAAGTCAAGTGAATAAATTCATATGGAATAAGAGAGAAATTAGTCGGAACACTAAATTAGCTGTATACAAGACAGTGTTCAAACCAGTTTTAACTTATGGTTCTGAGAGCTGGGTCAGAAGTAAAACACTTGACCAAAGACTAGAGGCCACAGATATGAGAGTCCTGAGAAAGATTATAGGCATGAACAGATGGCATCAATGGCAGTATCAAATTAAAAACGAGGATATTAGGAAAGAACTTGGCATTGTCAGCATCCAGGGATGCGTTAGCAGAGCTAATCTCAGGTGGTATGGTCACTTAAACAGAATGGGCGAGGAAAGATTAGCAAAACAAGTGTTCTCTGCCAGGTTGGCAGCAAAACGACCCAGAGGAAGACCAAGATATAGGTGGATTGATACGGTACGAAGTGCTTTAGACGATAGAAATATAAGATCTGATAATGTTGGAGTGTTGACAAGTAACAGGCTGATTTGGAGGAAAATTGTAGATAGGAAATTAATAATGATGTAATTTTTTTCATGTAGTACTATCATATCCTGTACACCCCTTAAGGGTACATGGCAGGAATTTGATGATGATGATGAAAAACACCAGCTGTTTTCTGAATGGAAATTGTTTTTAGCTAGTAAGGATTAGTTTTTACCAAATATGGAAAATAAAAGAGCAATGTTAGGAAGGTCTGATGTGTTGTTACAAGTGGATTTGAATAGGTTTGTGTAATTATATTCTGTAATTATACAGAATGGGGATATGAAAAGATGGAATGAAGTTTATCATTCCATCTTCTCCATCTTTACTGTATTGGAGGAGCTTTGCTACAAGAGTAGTTGAGGAGCAGGAAGATCTGGGGATCTTGATAAGGAAGTGAAGTTAGGGAGATGCATCATAGTTCTAAGTGCTGTCCATAAAATTGCTGTTATAATGTGAAGAATGCTGACATGCGTGGATAAGGAGGTGATAGTTCCACTGTATTCAGCCTCATTTGGAATTTTGTGCCCAGATCTGGTCACTTGGCAATAAGAAAACATTGGAGAGAGAGATTACAGAGTTAAATAACCAACACTTTCCCAGGACTGGAATATTGAGTATGTATCAGATTGATGGAATGTGGTTTTCAGAGTTTAGCAGATAGGAGGAGAGTTGATATGACTGAGACATATAAGTTGGTGAAATAGCATAATGAATGATGCAGTAAAGAGAACTCATCTTTGGAAATTGCAATGGTAATGTGAGCAAGTAACTGAAAAGGATATGTTTTGTTTCATGGTTGGTGATTGTTACAACAGTGAATGCTTTCTACTCAAGGTATGATAGTTATTGTTATCTCTGAGTGTTTTGCCTCTCATGATGAGTCTACAAATTCATAGAAGCTTGGAAGTAATACAAAATAGATAGCAGAAAGTAGAGTTTTTATGCTAGGGAGCCAGTTGAATAAATTTTTATGGTCAGAGAAAAATTGTTGAAGACACTAAACTATCTGTTTATAAATAGTGTTTAACTTCTGGGTTTGAGTGCTGGTTTAGAGATAAAATGGTTGATTATACATTTAGAGACCAGATGTGAGAGTACTGATCAAAATCACAGTAGCTAACAAGTGGTAAATGATAGAATTAAAAATGAAGATATCAGGATGGAACATGACACTGTTTGCATTCAAGAATGAAAACAGAGCTCATTTAAGATGGCATAGTCACAAAGATGAGTAAAATGGTATATGCCAGGATTGTAGGAAAATTATCCAGAAAGCTAGGTGGATTAAGTCAGAAGTGACTTAGATAGTAGAAATCGAAGATCTGACAATATTGGAATGCTTGCTGATAGACTAATTTGGAGGAAAGTTGCCAGTAGCAAAGTTAGTAATTTAAACTTTTGATATAGTACTATCAGTGTGCTGCGCTCATGTTCAAATTACATATCTGGAATTTGATAATTATGATGATTATAATAAGAAATAAGAAAAACATTGATGAAAAGATGAAATCAAATGATAAGTTGCTGGCTAGTGAATCGGTATTTGCACATAGAAAATATAGAGAAAAATGTTGTAATTATACAGAATCTATAATGAATGAAGATGGACAGAATAGGAAGTTTCAAAAATGGAAGATAGACTCATTGAGAAGCAGACTGAAAAAGTTTAATAGAAGTTCCTCTAAACTGTGATTAGGATTGAACCTAGCTTTATGGACTTCAAGCATTACTACTGAGTTAGTCACCAGTAGGTCTTTAATTATATCAATATATTACCATAGTGATACAACTAAATGTGAGAAATGCACATTCTCATTTTTACATTGTTCCAGGAAATTATAAATGGGAGAATTGGTAAAAGCATTTACTACACTTCAAATTCTAAAAACCACTCTGGCATCTTGAACTTTTATTCTTGAATCTTTGACTGCCTGCATGCCAAGTGCCTAAGTAGTAAAGTCAACTTTCTATGTTTTTAATATCCACATCTCTAACTGGCTTTCCTTTACCAGTTTCACTAACCATGCTGGAAGAGATGATGCAGAAGTATTTACTGTATGAACAAAATATCAGGTAAGCTTCTCCACCCTTCCAACACCTTTGATCTATTCTTAATTCAAAATATGCTGTATAATGTTGTGCAAGATTCCTCTTCCACAGAACACCCTTCATTTAGTCATTCACAACTTTATGTTTTTTTAGCATTATAATGCAATGATGGAGATGATCTAGGTTTCCTTTTCATAGAAAGATTTGTGCTTCTGCTCGTGATATAAGCACTTGCTTCAAGCAAGTGCTTATACTGAAATTATCCCTTCTGAATGAAGGCCCTCATTCTTCATAGTATTCAGAATTATCAGAAAACAGTAGGTGGGTCAGTTCAGTCTAGTGGCTTAACACAGGAACTCCGGTCTCAGTCTTAACTTCCACTGAAGCATGCAGCAAAACAGCCATCACCATATCCAGATCTAAACTTCAAATTAGCCAGATGCCAAAAACTTACCTCATGTACAAATGGATTTTTGGTTTCTATACAAAGTTATGTCCAAAGGCCATTTGGGCATACTTCTACTCATTTGTGCTTCTCCTCTTTCTTGCCCAGGTGGAAACAACTGAACTTCTGGCATCAATCTTGTCCTTCTGCATAATTTGAGGCAAGTTATTTCAGCACACACATCCTCTCTGGTCTCTCACCAGAGAGGATGTGTGTACATTCAAGTACATCTAGTTGTACTTGAATGTTGCAGTCCAGAACTAAACAGTCCTAAATATCATCTGTATATCCTTTTATATTCAACTGGTATGCATCCCAATATTCTAAAGTAAGCCTATATATATAAAGGTCTCTCTTTATATTATACTTGAAAGTTTTATGACCAACCCACTTTCTCATGTATAAATGACGTCTCCCTGACCACTGATGATGAATTCTCTTTTCCCCTTACTCATTTTACAAACCTCTCGCTGCTCAAACATCCCAAGCTTTAACGTTTTCTGCTACCAATGCCTTAAACACAGACCTTTATACTGCTCTTGTTCTATACATTGCATTTCACCTGTACTAACTCTGTACAATTCTCATATCACCTGACCTTAGAATACTGTTTTCACATTTGGAGTTATACACTAATGACCTCCATAAAAACTTTTGGTGCTGTCCTCAGAAGTGCATTCTAGACAATCAGTAAATATTTTCATCCCACTTACCTCTGTTTCTACAACATGGGGCATGAAGAGTTCCCCAACTACAACTCGTGGCTCTTCAAATAAAAATTAAATAATAATTAAAAATGAAATATCAACAGGTTCCTTCTATCTTAACTCTAGTCTTTAAGTACCAACTTTTAAATATGGCTCATTGAATAGAATTCATACCTTTAGTAACTTACTAATTAAACTCAGACCAAACTTGAACTAACAATGAACTGCTGTACATATTTTTGTAGCAGGTATGTAACAATAACAAATTTCTTTTCACTATCACCCACACAATTTTCATATATATATATATATATATATTTAAATATAGAATTTTAAATTGCAGCTATTTCTAGTGATTAATTTTTTCCAGTGGGAGGATATTTATATTATAATAGTTGTGATTTTGTACTTTCTTCATTTCAATATTTGAAGGGATATTAACAAGCTACAAACTTATTGTTGATTTAAATGGGCAGTGAAGCATTGAAAGTTTTTCAGTCTTCCTACAAGAATCTCTATATTTACTTTCTGAATATATATTCTTATTTCTTAAGTAATACATAAACCTACACCAAAAACAGGCATTTGTCATTATTAGTATAGTTAAAATTAATTTTCAGTTTTTCTTTTTATTCATGTATTTCTCCCTTAAATAATTTCTTTTGTAGGTTTTGTTTGAAGAAAGAGCCAAACTGTTTCGTTTTGTTGATCGGGAATGGAAAGAACGTGGCGTTGGCATTATGAAATTGCTGTATAATGAGAGTCTAGGAAAAATCCGTCTTCTAATGAGACGTGATCAAGTAAGTCATAGCAGCAATCTTATTTTACTTATTATAAAATACGGGAATTATGCAGTATATAATGACGTAATGATCAGTTAGTATGAGCCTCAGTCACTCACGAGTCTTGGCGATAATGCTCGTATAATGCTGCTACGCAGTTATTCAATACCAAATGTATCATGAAAAATATATTTTAACTTTTTGTATTAATTTTATGAAAATAATTTTATGCTGTTTTTAAGTGTGATACCACAACACATGGATATGTGGTTATATACAGGATGTGATAATGCCATCAACATATAATGTATTATCATCATCAGGTTCTAACATGCCCTTAAGAACCCACAACCTTCCAAGTATCATTGCATTTTATAAACATAATTCTATCATAAGGTGGTTTAACCATTTGCCTATAAGTATACTTTGTGTGTGTAGATTGTATGGTTCTTCTGGCCAGTTTGACTGATTGTGGAACAAAAAATTTTTCTTTGGTGGGGGAGGCTGTCAGCTCCACATTTGACTGGCTAACTCTCTCTCACACACACACACACACACACAGGTAGTTTTTACTTTACGAATTCCCGTTTTATGAATTTTTTGGATTGGAATTTTATTTTAAATTGTGCACGGTGAAGGCAATTTGAGGTGTGTACGGGGAATTATGCAGTATGTAATGACATTGATCAGTTAGAACGAGCCTCAGTCATTCACAAGTCTTCGTGATGTGAGGGTGTTATTCGTAGTGTTCTTCGTTTACACCTGGATTTTTATTTTGTTTTCTTTTTAACTATAACTCTTTTACTTTTCCAGCAATGTCAAAAAGAAGCAACAGTGGAAAACCAGAAAATGAGCAAAAGAAACAAAGAAATGCAATTACGTTAAAGAAAAAATACAAAATTATTACCAGCATCAAGTGGGTAGCACTGTTAAAACTCTTTTTGAGAAATTTTCTCTTGCTGCACAGACCCTTTTGCTGCAAGTAGTGGGTGGTTTGACTGCTATGAAAAGCGAACTGGTTGGCATAACATTAAAGTACAAGGTGAAGCTGCAAGCGCTGATAGTATGGCTGCCAAATCTTATCCAGAAATATTAGAAGAAATTATTATCAACATTTAACCTCCATGGAGTCAGAGACTCATCATACGAAGTACTCAGTATTGCATACCGTGCTTATCCAACCATGTTTTAAACTGATTCAATGTGTCCACATCCACAACACGCACAGGCAATGCATTCCACTCATCAACCACCCTCCTTGCAAAGAACCTGCTTCACACTCCTTTGCTGCTCACACCCTCTTTATACAGTTGCCAGCAATGGGCTCTTGTTCTACTCCCCTCTCCCATTCTATGAAAAATCTCTTCCATGTCTACCTGTAAACAACCCCTGATCAGCTTATGTGTCTCAATCATATCCCCCTCTTCTTCCTATTCATGAGGATCTGCAACTTACATTCTCTCAATCTGTCCTCGTACTCCACATTACAAAGACCACTGACTACCTTTGTGAATCTTTTCTGTACCCTTTCCAACATATCCTCGTCACCATGAAATCCCAGCAACCAAATCTGTGCACAATAATCCATATGAAGTCTGATTAAGGCCTTATACAATGGAATCATAACCTCTCTATTTCTGCATGTCAGGGTTCTCTGCATCATTGCAATTATTCAATGTGATATTTTCACAACTTGTGCAATGTGGCCCCTAAATTTCAGGTCCTTGTCCACCATCAATCCTAGATCTCTCATCTCCTCTACTTCTGTTAAAGTTTCCCCACCAAGTGTATACAGTGGAACCTGGTTGTCAAACATAATTCGTTCCTAAAGGCTGTTCGGAATCTGATTCATTCGAAAACCAAAACCATTTTCCCATAAGAATTAATGTAAAATGGATTAATCCGTTCCCGAACCTTAGATGATTGTTTATTTAAACCTTTACAACAGTACTTCATGCATAAGATCATATACAAACATAATGAAAATGCATAACATCTTACATAAAAAGGATAAACACAATAAATAGATAAAATATAGACGAAAATCTTACTCACTGGAAGGAGGTGAGTAAGGGGAGTCCCCTTCCATAAAAACATCAGGTTACTGTCCTTCTGTTTTTTTTTCCCTCTTTCTCTTTTCTGTCTCTTGGCACCACTCGACTCTGCTTGAGACACACTGGGCCTCTGTTTCATTAAAATGTGTCCAGTGAGATTTGTTTTTTCCTGTGTTTTAAAACATTTCTGAAGTGAGACATGGCACGAGAGTTCTGTCACCTGGTTTTCATTGCGATTCTCAAAAAGTGAAAAAAGTGCATAGGAGAGTGTTGAAAATGATATCAAGATTGTGGAATACTGATTATGAAGACAGACTGAGAATTTGTATACTGCAGACACTAGCAAACCAGAGAAAGAGAGGTGATATGAGTGAGAGTTACAAACTTCTGAAAGGGTTACACAGAATTTTAGTAGATGGAATTTTTCATATCATGGAGTGTGGGGAAGGATGTGAGGTTATCCATGGAAATGGAGAACGAATGCAGTCGAGAAGGGGGGGGGGTAGGGCTATATTTTCCTCTAATAGAGTGGTGCATCATTGGAATGGATTGCCATTGGTGGTTTTGTGTGCAAGTAGTGGGAATTAATTCAAGAACAAGTATGCAAGCTGGTGCGAATAGTATGGCCTACGTCGATGAGTTCCCAACTCCTGGAGGTCTCTCTTAATCCTTCGAAATTATCAAATATTCTTTCAAAAATGATATTTGAAATAAGAGAAATACTGCACAGTCCTTTGAGCACTATTGTTTTTGTTTTTACACACACACACACACAGTAAGTTCCTGTCTTTATGAATTAATTGGAGAAGAAATCCAAAAATAGTTGCAAGGTCGTGAGCACTTAAGTGCCTGTTAGAATCGCTGATGAATGAATGAATGAAAAGTTTATTGTGAACCGTCCTGGTGAGGGTTCATAAATCGGGAATTTGTAAAGTAGGAGTTTATTTGCCTTAGAAATAATGCTATAAGCGAGAGTTATGTTCTAAAGAAGGAATATATAAAATATAATATGAATATTAAGTGATAAGAAAAGACTTTACTGGCCAAAGTTTTACATATTTAAAATATAACATAACAAAAATTTTATATTAAAAAAGATTCTTTGAAAAAAAAAAAACATCATTTGTATATCACTGGATGAATACTGTGTATACTGCATAAGAGTATACTCCTATATTAGGAAGTATACTGTATACTTCCTAACATAGGAGATATTAGGAAGCTTCAGTGCATTTTTTTTTTCAAATAAGGCCTCCAGTGTCATCTGATTCGTTGACTATCACTTCTTTTTGTTTAAAATAGCTCGATAGCAAGCAGAAGCATTATTCATTTCACAAGAAAATTTACTAAATCGTTCAACATCTGAATCTTGTGATTCAAAGATTGCTTGAGCTTTTTTGAGAGGTTTAAATGCTACTTCTAAGCCTTTTATAGTGAAAAACCAAGTTGGAGCTTCATATTCTTATTCATATCTTCTTTGTCTTTTTCTTCTTTGGTTCTTTCTTGTTCCTGTAATTCAAGGAGATCATTGGGTGAGAGTTCCATAGTTTGAGATTGAAACAGCTCATTAACATTATCTTCTGAAACTTCCATTTGCAACTGGTTACCCATACCTAAAGATAACTTGAGTTATAGAATTCACAATCTTTGTTGGATCTTCAAAGCCTTCGAAATTATCATTAAACTGAGGATAAAGTTTATGCCACACTCCTTTCATAGTTTTTTTTTTGGAAACTTTATGCCAGACCCTCTGGATTACCTGAATTTCGTCTGAAAGTGAATCTCTTCCTCTTTGATGGAAACTTTTCCATCAAAGAGGAAGAGATTTTATCAGTTGCTTCTTTTAACATTTCAAAAGCCTCTTTGAGATAATGTGTTTTAAACATCGCAATCTCTCCCTGATCCACTGGTTGTAAAGAGAAGTTGTATTTGGAGGTAAAAAGACTATTTTTACATTAGGGTAAATGTAAGCTACTGATGAGGGATGGCTAGGTGCATTGTCTATTATCAGAAACACTTAAATGAAATTTGTTTTTTTTTATCCCAATAAAGTTTCACTTTGAGCCTCTGTAGCTCAGTCAGTATAGACGAAGCCCTTTGGTTGGAAAGACCCGGGTTTGATTCCCATCAGTGACTTAAGGAACTTGTATCTGGTCTCTTTCAACTAAAGGTGAGTTAGCCTGTCTCATATGAAGGTGGGGGGGGTTCACCCAGAAACTCTGGTTTTTCGTCCCCCAGAACAGGCCTGATGAACATAGGACACACCAGTAGGCACAAGGCTAACCATCTTATCCTTCAGTTCTGGTTAAGAAATTCAAAAATAGTTGCAAGGTCGTGAACACTTAAGTGCCTGTTAGAATCGCTGATGAATGAATGAATGAAAAGTTTCACTTTGAGAACAAAGTGATGCATAATTCAATCTTTGGATAGGGAACCCGTGAGACAAGCCTTCTTATTTACCTCCATATTACTGGAAGAGTATCTTTTTTCTTGGATTTTCTGATTGATGAACAAATAAGGGTTTTAACTTGCAATCACCAGCAGCATTTCCTCCTAATAGTGAAGTGATGCGATCTTTTGATGCTTTAAAACCTGGCATTGAGGATTCTTCTTTTGCAATGTTCTTGCAGGCATCTGCTTCCAAAAAAGCCCCACCTCATCGATGTTAAAAATCTGACGAGTAATTTCCTTCTTTAATTAGAAGAGGATAGCTTAATTGTGAGTGAGCAGGAGGTATTTGAGGAAATAAATAACCTTGATGTTAATAAGGTGATAGGATTTGATGACACATTGCCACGCATCTTAAGAGAATGTTCCAGGCAACTGGCAGTAGCATTGGCATTCCTGTTTAATAACAATTTTGCATCAGCACAGGTTTCAAGGCAGTGGAAGGAGGGTAAAATTGTTCCACTGCATAAAGGTGGTGATAAGGCTGTAGCTTCAAATTATAGGCCGGTCTGTATATCTGGAGTTGTGGTGAAGGTCCCGGAGAGATTGGTGAGAAGTAGGATACAGAAATGGGTTGATAGCAGCAGTATTCTCTGTGGTTATCAGCATGGGTTTGTTAAGGGGAGATGATGTTTCACAAACTTGCTTATGCACTATAACAAGGTGACAAATACCTTGGACAGAGGAGATGCATATACAGTGGTGTACTGGGATTTTACAAAGGCTTTTGATAGACTGCCACATAACAAGCTCTTGAATAAATTGAAACAGATGGGATTGGATAACAGACTTCTGTGTTGGATCAGTGACTGGCTATCAGATAGTTGTATATGGGGATGAAGTATCTCGAAAGAGAAAGGTCACCAGTGGTGTGCCGCAGGGGTCAGTTTTGGGGCTATGGTTGTTCAATTTGTATGTTAATGATATTGGGTCGGGTTTAACTAGTGATATTCAGCTGTTTGCGGATGATGCAAAACTGGGGAGAGCAATGCACAGTCAGGCTGATGTTAATGCCTTACAAGAGGACTTGAATAGATTGCATGAATGGGCAGGTAAGTGGAACTGTCAGTTCAATGTTGCCAAGTGTAAGGTTTTGAGATTGGGTAAGCAACAATGGGATGCAAAGTACAGTGGAACGTTGGTTGTCGAATGCCTCTTTTCTCAAACAATTCGGTGTCTGAACATATTTTCCGAACAAAAAAAAGCTTCAGTTCCCGAACAGGCAAACAGCAACCACATGCTGAGCTGTAAGGCAGGAAAGCGTCAGTTTCGCAGCAGCCTTCGTTCAGTGCAGACACTTGCTCGAATTTGCAGTGCGTTTTCTTGATTTTCTTTGTGTTTTTTTTTTTTTTTTTCATAAATTATTATTAGTTAAGCTACCATGGGGCCGGAGTAGAATAGTGATATCAACAAAGCGAAAAGAAAAGTTGTTAGAACCATGATAGAGATGAAAAAAGAAATCATATCCAAACATGAAAATGGTGTTCGTGTCTTGAATCTTGCTCTGCAGTTCAGTATGGCGAAATCAACAATATGTACAATACTCAAAAATAAAGAGGTGATCAAGAGAGCTGATGTTGCTAGAGGAGTGAAAGTTCTTACTAAACAAAGATCGCAGATTGAAAAAGTGGAAAAATTGTTGCTGATTTGGATAAACGAGAAACAGCTGGTGATAGTGTTTCTGAGGCTATAATTTGTGAAAAAGAGAGGCGATTACATGATGACTTAAAAAAAGAAAAACCCTGGTTACGAGTGCTGATACTGATGTGTCAAAGTTAGTAGAGGTTGGTTCGAGAAATTTAAGAGGAGAAGCGGCATGCATAGGCATACGCAGCCTATGTATGCCTATGTGGTTAGGCATGGGGAGGCTACGAGTTCGAACCAAGAAGCTGCTGAGAAATATATGCAAGAATTTAGTGACTGTGTAAAGGCTGAGGGTTTTCTTACCCAACAAGTATTCAATTGTGATGAAACTAGCCTATTTTGGAAAAAATTGCCAAAGAGGACCTACATCACTCGAGGAAAAAGCATTGCCAGGACACAAGCCAATGAAGGACAGACTGACTCTTTTGCTATGTGGAAATGCAAGTGGGGACTTCAAAGGTCAAGCCATTGCTTGTGTACCACTCTGAGAATCCGAGTGTTTAAGAAAAATAACGTGATGAAAAGTAAATTGCCTGTTATGTGGAGGGCTAATAGTAGGGCTTGGGTAACCAGGCAATTGTTTATTGAGTGGATCCATGAAGTATTTGCCCCAAGTGTGAGAAAATACCTTCAAGAAAAAAAATTGCCAATTAGATGCCTTCCTGTGATGTACAATGCTCCTGCTCACCCTCCAGGCTTGGAGGACGAGTTAGTGGAGGAGTCTGATTTTATCACAGTGAAGTTACTGACCCCTAACACAACTTCTCTAATTCAGCCCATGGACCAGCAGGTCATTTCGAACTTTAAGAAACTCTACACCAATGCACTGTTTCAAAGGTGTTTCAAAGTGACCTCTGACACAGAATTAACACTCAGAGAATTCTGGAAAAATCACTTCAACATCCACCATTGCTTAAGTATCCTTGACAAAGCCTGGGCGCAACTGACTTACAGGACGATGAACTTGGCCTGGAGGAAATTGTGGCCAGACTGTGTATCAGACAGAGACATTGAGGCTGAGCATGTTGCTCTTGTCAATGATATTCTGTCTCTGGGCAAAAAGCATGGGCTTGGAAGTTGACAATGCTGATGTGGAGGAGTTAGTGGAGGATCACAGGAATGAGCTCACCACGGAAGAACTGGAACACCTTCAGAAGGAGCAGCAAAGCCTTGTAAAGAGGCAAAATGACCTTTATCTTTACATGTAAAGGTTCATTTCAGCATTGCTATTCTCTGAATTGTATTTGCAATCTTTGCTATATGACTCTTTAACTTAGACTTCCTGTCTACTAAAATTCCAAGATCCCTAGCCTCTTCAGTTTCTTCTAGCATAATCTCACCAATATAATACGACATTAGATATCTAATCACACAAAAGTGCATGACCCACTTACATTTATTAACATTGAAATGACATCCATTTTCCCATGCCTACAATTCCAGCCTATTCAAATCATTCTGCTAGTACTGCATATCAGCAGCATTCCTGATAACCCTACTTGTCCTTGCATTAACAACAAATAGCTGTATGTTGCCTGTCAAATACCTCTGAACATCATTAACATACAGATTGAATAATAGTGGACCAAGGACTGATCCTTGTGGTACAAATTCTTTCTTGATCTTCGACTTCTAAATGAAATCTATCTTCTTGCCAATTCAGTGCCTTCAAGAAACTATACAGAGAGAGCAGTGTAATCATCACTAGTTCTGATAATGGGAGTGCTACCATTATTTTTAATACCAGTGAATACAACAGAAAAATGGGCATCATTCTCAGATACCACTTCACTTACAGACCTATAGATTATGATCCTACCAAATCTCAGATCAAAAAGTTGAAAAGTCTGCTCAAAAACGTTTCTTCCTGGCCTCCTGAAATCACAATTGACTCCCCCCACACAGACACTCTAGATATACGGATTACCAAAGATACATAAACGTAATTTCTCTGAGTATTTAATGTTAAGTGATAACAGATATTTTAGTTAGCTTTGATATTGCCTTACTGTTCACTAGTATTTAATTGATACCTTATCACTTATATTAAAAAAAAAAAAAGGTTTTCCTCCTTAAATTACTTATCTCTTTTCCTTTGCTAGTCATTCTGGATATTTCTCATGGAAGCACAACATTTATAAAGAGATAGTGGGTACCTCTATGCCCCAGGAATTTTTTTATGGAATATTTTGAAAAAACAAACTTTTGATTCCACCCTTCTCATACCTTCTATCTGGTTAAGGTATATTGATGATATGTTCTATATTTGGCTTCATGGCCCAGACACATTAGATTCTTTCCTCTGTCACTCACCTCAATAATATTCACTGTAGAACCCAGTTTACCATGGAAAAAACGAATAATAGTTTAGCATTTCTAGACACGTTGGTAATATACTTACCGAATGGTAACCTTTTTCAGTATACATCAAACCCACCCCACACAGGCCGATACATTCACAGACTTTCCCATTACCTCCTTCCCCTTCCCTCCCAAAAATATGGTTTCATTAAAATGCTAACCAATAGAGCCTATAATTTTTGTTCCAGTGAGTCCTCTCTTACAGCTGAACTTAATTATCTACACCACACTTATCTAATGGCTGCAGTTTCCATAGTATCAGAAAAATAACCAATCCTTTCCCCCAATGCTCAACCTTCTCTTCAGAAAGATTTTGATGTTACTATCATCATTCTGTATACCCAAGGCTATTCAGAAAAAATACCCAGAATATCAAAGAAATATGTCTGCAGTTTTTAATCCTCAATGAAAGCTTGCTACTCTCGTATGTTCTAGTAAAGATCATCCCAATTCTTTCTTTCTGTGCCTTTATATGTGGTTTCACTGACCAAAGGTAATTATAAACCTATAGTACCTTTTGTACTGTCGACTAAGGACTTTTTTGCCATTTTTATCAATTATATATATATATATATATATATATATATATATATACAGGGTGTTCGGGATAAATTTGACAGTTTCGTAAGGAAAAAGAAAATCTTCTTTGTATCTATTAAATTTAATGAATTGACAAAAAACATTACAGGCAGAGTTAATTACAATACTATCAACAAGATTTACTCAAAATAACCACCATTAGCATCGATCACAGCTTCAATCCTGCCGCGGAACCTCGAACAAGCTGATGCTACAGTCTCCCTGGGAAGGGCCGCAAAAACTGTTTTAATTTTATCCATTAACTGGGCTTTTGTATTACTGGAAGTGCGATTGGTGTCTTTTTCAACTGCGCCCCATACAAAATAATCCATGGGGTTAAGGTCTGGGGAGTTTGGAGGCCAAACATTTGGACTGGTGAAGTCGTAGAAATTTTCAGACAACCATTTTTGACTTTTCCCAGAGGTGTGGCAAGGGGCCGAATCCTGCTGCCATACATACGGCCTACCATTGGCTACCCTTGTTATCCAGGGCTTGACTACAGTGTTTAGCAACTCCACGTAGCCATCTGAAGTCAACCTGAGGCCCTCTTGGAAAAAATGCGGAGGCATCACATTGCCTTCAGAGGAATTCTGCTGTACGAACGCAATCAGATCGTCTGCTAGGGATCTTTCTTCTTGCTACATCCTCGTAGTCACCATTGCAAGTCTCTAGTTCATGCCTGATTGTTTTTACTGTATTCAGGGAGCATTGGGCAGCAGTCGAAATATCCTTATTTTGATGGCCGGCACGAATCATCATGATACAAGTTATTCTCTTCCATGATTCAGGTGGGTTCCAGCTATCCATCCTTTCTGACATCTTGTATATGAATGAAGAAGGGTCCAACCTTTTAAATGAAGTGAAGTGTGTGTTAATACATGTAACTTACGGAAAAATATAATTAATTATAAATATGTCAAATTTATCCCGAACACCCTGTATATATATATATATATTACATTTTCCAGAAACTCTGCTTTAGAGACCAAACATAGAACTTTTTCACACCACTTCAGGCTTTGAACAAGTGTTATCACACTGGGCTAGGAAATTCACCTCTCACCTAAAAACCGGGAGTATATAAAGTTCCCTGTTCTTGCAAGTTGGCCTACAATAGACAGACAGGAATGCTTGGTTCCTGTCTGTCTTCAATGCTCCATTGAAGTAAATTTAGAAGATGAAGGCTATTTTTCAAATTTGCAGCTGCTCTCATAAAATCAGCATAATCTAAATAAATATGGTTGCATTAAATTTGCCAAAATATGGGAAACTAATACTTTGAGATCCCAGTTTACATCTTAGATTACCAACGGATACCCACAAAGCACCTTCTTAGGATTCTAGTCTTTCATCCACGTGTTTCACTTAATTTTGTGTTGTGTGTGTGTGTGTGTGTGTGTGTGTGTGTGTGTGTGTGTTACAAGTCTGATTATTGTAATCCATGACGATGTCTCAGTGACTGAGATGAAATATTGGAAGAATTGAATAACATTTTTAATCCTATCTTAATGCTGTTTCATTCCATTAAGCCTCTAAAATAAGTTTTTTCCTTAACACATTTATTATGATTATTCAAAGTGTTTGCTGTGGAAACAGGGAGGGGATTTGGTTCAAGATTCAACTCATCAGCCCAGTAGTCGTATGTATACACTAAAGCCAGAAGCATCAGGAATAAAGGAGTTAAAATTGGAAGATGTGGTGAAACCAGAAATCTCAGGCATTTCTGAGACCTGGCTACAATAACAATAATCAGTTATTATCAATAATTTTGATAATAACTGTCTTCCGTGGTGGATGATGGTATGAAGATGGATGGATATATCTAAAGGAAGCTTTTCTATAAACAGAAAATTGAATTCTGCCTGTACAAGTGTGAATTATTAAAGTATCTAAAAAGAGACGATTCTTGTTATCTTCAGTGGTGAACTTGATATGGCAGTAAGTGGAGTGATTCTTTCTGTTAGTGGGAACGAACTTTGACATTATCATCCATAAAGAGTTGATTTTCAGATGTCCATTAAATAATCATCCAAGCTGGTGGGATAGGACTAGTTATGGCTGCTCCTTTAAATTACTTGCACAACTTATATTCTGCCACATAAAATAGCATTTTTTTTTTTTTTACATTTTGTACCTTGGGTGTGCCAAGGATATTTTTTTATATTTTGAATTTATTTTTTATATAGTCTGGAAACCCTGCTCTAGAGACCAAACGTAGAACTTTTTCAAGTCACTTTAGATCTCCAATAAGCAGGGAAGTGGTCTCACACCAGGTAATGAAATTCATCTTCCACCCCAAATTGATAGTGAATTTAAACAAATTAACAATATCCTCAGGAAATCAGCTTGTAAGAACTGAAGAGTTTTGTGAAATGGTATTGGTGACTACATCAGAGCAAACTGGCTGAGGAAGGCGGAATCAGACTGTGAAAAGATGTCAGCAGAACAGGTCAAAGGAAATCTGAAAATTTTTTTATTGTTCTGTAGCAAGTAAAAAGAATGAATGACATGGAAGAGTAGCCTTAGTGAATGCAGATGGCAGAAGAATGTATGATCTAAGAAATAGTTGAGATGTTAAGTGATCAATTTAGTGAGGTATATATTTGAGGCAGATCCATTGGTTCTCTGGATGTCAGAGGAGTACTCAATGAAAGAATAGAGATAGATGAGTTAGAACTATTAAAGCTGCTGTCAGAACTCGACTCATATACAGTAGTTGGTCGAGATGGGCACTGGTGCTGAACAAATGTGTAAAAGGAGTAGCACTGTGCAAAAAGAATGTATAATTCTATTATACATTCTTTTTGCACATAGATCTTTCTCTCTTCAACATTGCCATACTTGCATGAAAATACAGAAGTACACAATAAATGTAAATCAACTATCAGCAAATCCAATTCATGAAAGCCACTATCAGAAAATTTGTCTCTTGTCCAAACAGTAGCCTTGCCTTCTGGTTCCTCACAAAAGCCATTGGATAACCACTTCTGCATCGGATGGAGAAAGGTAGGAGTTTACCTGCACTCCCACCTTTCTCCCATCCAGATGGCACTACTGTTTCAGCACACAAAGAAAAGCCGACCTCCTTACATCATTCTTCTCCTCTAACTATTGCATAGATCAGTGCTTCCCAAACTGTGGGCCGCAGCCCCCTTGGGAGCCGTAGGTTTTGTTGAGGGGGACCGTGAAATAATGAAAACAAATTGAAAATCTTTTAAGACAGTGAAATAATGAAAACAAATTGAAAATCTTTTAAGACAGTAGATTTTTTATCTTAAAAGAAACGTATTTAATTTTTATTATTTATTATTTCTTTTTTGTTATTTTTAATATTTTAATGGAAAAAAAATCACACATTGGTGCCAGTTCACAAATTTTGCTTCCTGCGTATTTTGGCACTTAATGAATATTAGTAAATATATACTTCTTCATATAAGTTTCATTTCAAAGCAGAAATCTAAGAATTGCAGTTTCAAATATTTCATCTGATATTGGTGTAGCAGTATTGAAACACTTCTCCATCACATTAAATTGTTATTAAACTTCTTTTATGTTTTTAATTCTTTCTTTATTACTAATCGTTTTATGTTTCATGTGCTTGTACTGCAAATGTACAATAACAATATATCTATATACATAAAAATATGAGATAATGTTAAATGTGTATGTAAGATGCTAAAAATGTAATATTTGCATTTGATTTTTTGCAATATTCACTGTGTATGTTTTGTATTGAATATAAATACAATAAATATTATAATGATATATGTGTATATTACGATTTTTTTTCGAGGGGGGCCATGAAATATTTTAATTTTTCCAAAGTGGGCCCTGATATCCAGAAGTATGGGAAGCACTGGCATAGATGACAAAGGTAAATCACCTCTTTCCATACAGCAGCTGAGCACCATATGGCTTTTTGGGAGAAAGTCATAACCTGAACACTACAAAGTTGTCTGGTCCACATGGCATCTCTACTATTGTATGCAAATGTCGTGCTTGAGCTAACAACTGCCCTCTATCGTCTCTTCAGTCTTCTATACTCAGCTGGTACCTATCACATCTCATGGAAACTAACATATCCAACTCATTTCAAAAAAGGGAGACAAAAGCCTACCGACCAATTGCCATCACCTCAGTCCTCTCCAAATAATGGAGAAAGTTATCAACGGTCAACTTTTTCACTACCTAGAACCTCCTAGTTAATCAGCCATCACCAGTATGGATTCTGCCATTCTAGATCCATGGCTGATATCTTAGCATACACCACACCACTGGCATGGGAAAGTTCGGAGAAATGTGTGCTGTTATTGCCCTTCACATTTCCAAGGCTTTCGATCGTTTTTGGCATCAAGGCCTACTTTGCAAACTGTCATCCTTCAGTCTACCTGTCACCCACTGTAACTGGATAGCTAGTTTTTTCTCTGGTTATTCATTGAGTAACATAGTGGATGGCACCCTCTCTCTCTCTTTGAGCTTTTCCACCAATGTAGGAGTAGCTCAGGGCTTCATTCTCTCACATACCCTCTTACTCTTATATGCGAGGCCCAACACACACAAAAAAAAAAAAAAAGAAAAAAAAAGAGACTAACCCTATAGCTTTGGAATGGAGAGTGGGAGGGGAGAGGCAAAGGCATGGTTACAAAGCATGTTCTAATCTGTCACCATGAGATAAGTCTCAACTCCATCGCTTTACTCAGTACAGGTGGACACATGTTCATATATAAACGTTTTCTTACCCACGGTCAGAAAATGTTGGAGTACAAGAGTGAACAGCGAGTTAACATCAAGTTTCTTGTGAAACTGAAGAAATCCGTGACAGAAACTTTTCAATTATTGACTCAGGCTTATGGTGAAGAGTGCATGTCTCATGCACATGTTTTTGAATGACACAAATGATTTTCGGAAGGCAGAGAAAGCGTGAAAGATGATGTGATTGCCCAGGCTGTCCACTCACAGCAGTTACTGATACAACATTAAAAAAGTGTGAGATGTGATTCAAAAAGACAGAAGTTTGGGTGTTCAAGCTGTAGCTGAGACAGTTCATTGCCATAGGAAAGTATTTGATGCATTTTAACAGAATTGAACATGAAAATGGTTTGTGCAAAAATGGTTCCAGAAATGTTCTTAGATGAACAAAAAGAATGTTGCAAGCAGCTGTGTTTGGACCTTTTGCAATGCATTAAGGATGAACCAGATTTGTTGAATTCAGTAATTACTTGTGATGAAACTTGGATATTTACGTATAATCCAGAAACCAAGCGACAATCAATGCAGTAGAAGTCAGCAACATCTTCAAGACCAAAAAAAAGCTTGCATGAGATGTTCGAAGTTCAAGGCTTTGTTGATTGCTTTCTTCGTTATCCAGGTATTGTAATGGCAGAGTGGGTTCCCAGCAGCCAAATGGTAAATCAGCAGTATTACCTTGAAGTCTTGATGAAATCGCATGAACGTGTGAGAAGGAAATGACCAGATTTTGCACCAAGACAGTGCACCAGTCCACATCGCTTTGTCTGTGAAGCAATTGTTAGCTAATCACAACATCACTATACTTGAGCATCCACCCTATTCACCAGACCTGGTTCCCTGTGACTTCTACCTCTTTTCAAAGGAACCCATTTTTTGTTGGCAGAAGATGTGAAAGCAAAAACGACAGAGATCCTCAACAGCCTTTCAGAAAATGATCTGTAGATTTGCTTTGAACGTTGGAAAACCCCTTATATCAACTCATAAGGGAACTATAAGTTAAGGGGATAAAAATCCCTTATTGTTTTTCAGCCAGTAAGCGAAACTAAGATCGAAAACTACGATCTGTAACGTTTCATGCCAACGAACTGTCAGCGTATCCAAGCGAAAGTGACCACTTGGTAGTGCCACACCACGGCAACTCGTTGCAAAGGTGGAGCAAGCTCCCTCACTGTTCTTGATATTTTCTCATAATGTAAAACACACAGCTCTTAAGAGATGTAGTACTGTTTTACATTATGAGGAGAGGTCACTACCCAGACCGGTTTCAACCTTTTTTGAGGTGTCATCAGTGAGTAGCTAGACCTAGAATATCAGAGTTTAAGTGAAGAAAACTTACATACTTTTGCTATACGATTGCCCGAAAGGTGTGTCACTATATTATATTATAACATAGTATAACTAAGATGAAAAGCCAAACGGCTATTTTTTTCTGGTGAGGTTGATATAAGTTAAGGGGATAAAAATCCCTTATTTTTTTCAGCCAGTAAGCGAAACTAAGATCGAAAACTACGATCTGTAACGTTTCATGCCGATGAACTGTCAGCGTATCCAAGCGAAAGCCGTGGTGTGGCACTACCAAGTGGTCACTTACGCTTGGATACGCTGACAGTTCGTCGGCATGAAACGTTACAGATCATAGTTTTCGATCTTAGTTTCGCTTACTGGCTGAAAAACAATAAGGGATTTTTATCCCCTTAACTTATATCAACCTCGCCAGAAAAAAATAGCCGTTTAGCTTTTCATCTTAGTTATACTATGTTATAATATAATATAGTGACACACCTTTCGGGCAATCGTATAGCAAAATTATGTAAGTTTTCTTCACTTAAACTCTGATATTCTAGGTCTAGCTACTCACTGATGAGACCTCAAAAAAGATTGAAACCGGTCTGGGTAGTGACCTCTCCTCATAATGTAAAACAGTACTACATCTCTTAAGAGCTGTGTGTTTTACATTATGAGAAAATATCAAGAACAGTGATGGAGCTTGCTCCACCTTTGCAATGAGTTGCCGTGGTGTGGCACTACCAATTGGTCACTTTCGCTTGGATACGCTGACAGTTCGTCGGCATGAAACGTTACAGATCGTAGTTTTCGATCTTAGTTTCGCTTACTGGCTGAAAAACAATAAGGGATTTTTATCCCCTTAACTTATATCAACCTCGCCAGAAAAAAATAGCCGTTTGGCTTTTCATCATAAGGGAACTATTTTGAAGGAGATCAAAGTAGATGTTCTCAATTTGTTAAATAAAAAGAGATATACAGGCACAGTCTCATTTTTTCTGTGTCAGACCTCGTATAAATGACCTACTCTCAATCATTACAAATCCTATGCATAACTTTGCTGATGATAGCAATCTCCACTCATTCTACTCCTTTGGCAAACATATAGTTTCCAAACATTCCTCACATCAAAATCTTCTGTAACCTTTACACACTGATCTCCACACCATCTTTCAGTTGGGCAAGGATAACCAGGTCACCTTCAATGCTGCCGAAATGCAATCCTGCCTTTTCTCTTGCAAAAGGGATCTCAGCTCACCTTCCCCCATCCTCTGTAATAGGATGAATTCTTTCTCCTTGGACTGACATTTATCTTCACCCTCTTGGCACAAACCTATCACATCAATAGCTTCCTCAGCTTCTAAAAAAACTAGGCATTTGTTTCCACCCAAGAAGCTATTTTACATTGACCCAGCTGCTAACTTATATAAATTCCAAATCCATCTATCCTTAGAATACTGTACATACATTTCTAGTGGTGCAGCCAAAACCTTACAAAGTCTTGATGCTGTCAAGAGGAGAGCAATTCGACCTATAGGTGACTCTTCTATGTCATAAGCTAGGAGATTTACTGAGAGAGAGAGAAAGGTTTGGACATACCTATGTTGTTGCACTGGACATTTCCAATTTATTTAATAATGTCTAACATCAAGAGCTTCTTAGCAGATTACCATCTTATGGTCTGCTTTCCTCTCTTTATAATTGAATTGCCAATTTTTTTCTCAGGTTATTCACTTTGTGTGATGATTGAAGGTTTTTCTGTTTAGATTTTTCCATTAATATCAGTGTTCCTCAGGTCTCTTTTATTTCCCTATCTCAAATCCTATTCACAGTTTTGCTGATAGGGCACACTCCACTCTACTCGTACAATAAATCCTGCAGTGTTCAATCTCAAACTTCTACATCATCTACAATAAGAAACCTAAACATTGATGTTCACAGCATCCTACAGTGGGTTAACAACAACCTAGTTACCTTTAATGCTTCCAAAACTGAGTGTGACCTATTTTATTGTAGAAAAGAACTAAGTTTTCTTGAAACTTATTTCTTTATATTTACTTTTATGCTCAACATCAACAGTCAAGACTAGATATTACTTCACGGGTTGATTCACATTCCTAATCTTTCTTGACATAATAACATCTTGTCTGTAGCATCTTCAACTTCCAGAAAACTTGACATTTTTGCTCAGAATATAACTTTTCTCCAGTCCTGTTGCTTACAGTCTCTTTTGTGCAGTCTGTACAAATCTCAAATCTGCTGAACATTAGAATACCTCTTCTAATGTTCATATGGAGTGGAGTGGTGCATTTAAGATGTCTCTGAAAATTCTTAATGCAGTACAGAAGAGAACAGTTGTTAAATAATATAACTCATCTTTTATATATATATATACACACACACACACACACATATATATATATATAAAAAGAGACTGGTTTGCAAAATAAACTTGTGACACTGATTAGAGGGGGGATATGTCTGTAACATAGTGCAACATATTGGACAGTGTGAACTACATTCCAGAGAAAGTGATATGCATTATGAGCACTGTGTCACTCAGAATGGGCCTACACTAATGAACAGTGAATTTATAAATAATAGTAATGATGATAATATGCTGTGTGTGTGTGTGTGTGTGCGCGTGCACGTGTACATAAACTCAAAATATTAAATATATTGATGCATTTTTTATCTCATTTTTAGGTACTAAAAGTATGTGCCAACCACTATATTCTACCACATATGGAACTATTACCTGTTAAAGAGAGTGACCGGGCTTGGATTTGGGCAGCCCAGGATTTTGCTGATGAAAAGATGCAAACTGAAAAACTTTGTATTCGTTTTAAAACACCAGACATCTCTAAAAAGTTTAAGGTTGCTTTTGATAATGCAATTCAGATTATGAAAGACATAGAACAACATAAATTAATTACGAACAGACATGAATTAAATAAAAGTGAAGATATTACACCTGATACATCTAAGCCATCCCTGTCCTGTACTACTACTAGTACTACTACTGTTGCTGCTGTAGTTCCTGAAACCAGTTTTTCAAAAATTGCAGTTCCTGAAATACATACCTGGTCCTGTTTGGTTTGCAGTTTTAAAAATCCACCAGACAAAATAAGATGTGTTGCTTGTGAGAATGTTCAAGGAGAAGTAAGTTGCCATCAAATTAAGCCTGTAATTACTATAGCCCCATTCTCAGAAGGTTCTGCATTAAGCACAAGTGTTGTATCAAGTGTATCAAAGCCTGCTGAAATGTGTCTTATTCGCAGTGAGAACTCCTTCATTCCTGGTCAGCTGCATGAAGAATCTCAGACAGCAAAAGAAAGTGCGACTCAAATATCTGAAAATAAAACAACTGTATTTGGTGGTTTTACTTTTAAAAGTGCTCCCATTATTCAGGAAGATACCACTTCAGCTAAACAGAGAAATATTAAATTAGTGACTTCAAAAGGAAAGGAATCATCAGCTTTTGACAAAGCTGATATATCAAAAACAAGTCCTTTCTTTGGTTTCTCATTTAACATGGCATCATCTTTGGATTCTTCAATTAAAACTCCTGTAAATGACAAAAAACAAGATGGAAAAGTATTTGGCATGGGGAGTAAAATTGTGGATCTTGATTTTTCTTCTCTTACTAATAAAACTGATGGATTTCAGAAGGATCCTTCATTTAAGGGTTTCACCGGAGCTGGTAATGCAGTATTTGATAAAAGTAAACTTCACAAAGGAAAATCTGGTACTAATCAGGAAAACCATTCTATGGTTGATGCTCCTGAAGAATTCATTCCCACTGTTGAATTCCAGCCTGTTATACCTCTTCCAGAATTGGTAGAAACTAAAACTGGTGAAGAAGATGAAGAGAAAATGTTTGGCGAAAGAGCAAAACTATTTCGTTTTGATTCAGAAGGAAAACAGTGGAAAGAAAGGGGCATAGGAGAAATAAAAATATTGAGGCATAATAGAACAGGCAAATGCCGCATACTGATGCGCAGAGAACAAGTTTTTAAGCTTTGTGCTAACCATTATATACATTCTGATATAAATTTAACACCTTTATCATCTAGTGATAAGGCTTGGGTATGGATGGCACAGGATTATTCAGAAGGAGAATTGAAGCAAGAAAAATTTGCTGCAAAGTTTAAGACAGTTGAAATTGCAAAGGAATTTCATAGAGTTTTTGAACAGTGTCAGAGAGTAAAGGGAAATGCTAAAAATGAAGAAGAAAGAAATAAGCCAAATAACACATTGCCTTTCAAGACATCCTGTAGTGATACTAAAGTGTCTCTGTCTGAATATTTTCATTCAGCATCAAAATCATGGAAGTGCAGTTCTTGCCTTGTTTCTAATTCCGAAAACAGTAACATTTGCGCCGCATGCTCTTCCCAACGATTAAATTGCCACATAAAAAAACAGAGTCCTGATGTTCCAGAATTTCATCCATCAGATGGACCACTTGCACTTGAATCGAAATCAAAAACTTCTCTTACTGAATTATTTTTACCAAAGCCTGGATCTTGGGAGTGTGCGTCATGCCTCGTTTGCAACAAATCAGATGACAGCCATTGTGTTTCATGTTCGTCCTCTAGGTTTATATCTAAAGAACATAGTCACCAGTCAGGACAAGATTTGAAATCCCAAGAAAGTGCACCTAATAAAACTACTGCGCTGTCACTCAGTGAAATGTTTAAACCAGAACAAGGGTCATGGGAATGCTATACGTGTTTAGTACGCAATAAATCAAGCTGCGCTGTTTGTGTTGCTTGTTCCTCTCCAAAACCTAGTTTCTGTTTATCAAATTCCCAATCAGTTGATATTGACTCTCAGAAAGCTAAATCTTCAAAACAAGATAATGTGGAATCCTCCATAGGATCATCAACAGAAGATGCATTTTTGTCTGGTTTAAAGGCACATTCATCTACTGCAGCTATTACTTCATTAGGAAAACCTACAGTTTTTGGCTTTAAACCTGATCTTCCTCAAGCTGTTAGTCAGAACCATTCAGAGTTTGTTTTTGGAACATTGCCAACGTCATCAACATCAGTGGCAGAAAAAGTTGATAGTACTACTCTCACAACTACAGTACCAACTTCTAAAGGAATATTTATGTTTGGTTCATCACAAACTCCTGTAAAACATTCTGAAACTGAATTTCACAACAATTCTGGAGCTTCATTTACATTTGGATTGTCATCTCTTGGAGTCAGCCATAATGAGGATACAAATTCCTTAGCATCCTCAGAAGTTTCGTTATCTCCTAAATCAGATATGGTACAATTTAGATTTGGTAGTCCTCAGAAATTTGAATTTACTTTTAGTGGTATAAGACCAAGGAGTCCTAGTAAAACTCCTAAGTCACCTGGAACCCTCTCTGATGCATCTAAAGAGGAAGAAGAAGCAGAATCTGAAGCAGAAATATATTTTCAGCCTGTTATACCATTACCACCAAAGGTATGTATTATTATCATAATAGTATTAGTAATCATTTTTATTACTTATTTCACTGCCTGCATGATGTGCAAATACATAAGTGAAATTCAGCTATCCTTCTCTTTACACTGGTCAGACCTTATTTTCTGCTTATATGGACATAATGATACCTGTCCATGTGATTAGCCTAGTGGCTATGCGCTTTGCAACCATATGCCAGGGGAAGGAGTGTCCTAGGTTCGATTTCCGTTGACGACATTGAGGAGCTTAAGGATCTTCCTCAACCATAGCCAAGTTAGCTGGTCCTGGGCGTGGATAGCAGGGTTTTTCCTTCGAAGTTTATCTGGGATTTTTCATCCCAGAAGCCAGGGGAAGGAGTGTCCTAGGTTCGATTTCCGTTGATGACATTGAGGAGCTTAAGGATCTTCCTCGACCATAGCCAAGTTAGCTGGTCCTGGGCGTGGATAGCAGGTTTTTTTCCTTCGAAGTTTATCTGGGATTTTTCATCCCAGAAGCAGGCAAACCGACCCTGTGAACATCCACAGGGCCACTCCTCTGCTGCATCCCCTAAGGGCTGCAGCAGAGGAGTGATGAACCGGCTGCATTAATATGCCAGTAACTAACCCCCTCATTAGAAGGGGACTCAACCTGTCCTAGGACGGATGAGAAGGATAGGAATGATACCCATCCTTCAATTGAAAATGCCTGGATTTTAATTCCGTGTAGTTTGTGAGGAACCTTTGTAAGAGCTTTTCAACTGAAATTAAGTTAAACCCGACAAGAAATTATATTCTTTTGATGGTGAGTTATGAGCAAGTGTTATATTCAACCCAACCAGCCAGCCGTCTTATCTGATGGAAATATTTGCAGGTATCAAGTTAGCTGTGTAAATTTCTATTAGCTGTTGGTTTGTACTTGTATTGAATTGTTATAACTTTATTCCAAAAAAATGATTTCATATTTAAAAATTACCTTTTTTTTTGACAGATTTCATGCAAAAAAAAATAAATAAAATTAAATAAAAAATACAGAAAAAAACCACTCAGATCTCTTCACATTCTATTCCATGAAACTTGACCACCTGCAATCCAGTTATCTATAATAATATATAGCCAACTAATCACAGTTTTTATGCTGATGATTTTCAAATGTTTCTTCTTCATTGTTTGTTTCCACATTCTTTATATGTGTTGTACGGAGGTGTTACAAATTTGCTATATAGTTATTTCAGTAACATCTTTGCAAACTGTGTTTTGAGTTCCACAAATATAGTAATTTTAAAATTAAAAAGGACCATGGTTGCTAATGAATCAATGAGATTTATCACACGGAATGGCATGCAGTTTATAAATCTATTAAGTGAATTTGATGGATGAAAGGACTGGTATATGTCTTATGGATTGCATTTGAATGGTTTTGAAGTGAGATGTTTGGAAATAGTGTTGTTTAGTGAGAGGTTGGAAATGCAAAACCACAAAAACGAGAAGTACTCGGGGGGAAGGAGTGTCCATGTTGCATTGAACACAGTCGATGCAACATGGGACAAATGAATGTTTATAGAAGTAATTTTGCAATGCCATGTGCAATTTCATAGATTTGAAATCTGATTGGTATGGTGACTGTGTGTCCGAGGGGATGTTAAAGGCATATAAACAAAGGCCAGAAGTATCAGAAATAAGGGAGAGAAAGTTTTGTCATTGCTCAGCTTGACTTAGCCAAAAATTATTGACATCAGTAAAACCTTATTGACAGAAAATAATAGTTACAGGGATAGAATGTAAGAGGTATTGTGTTTTCAAGAATAGCATTAAAGACATTAAATCAGCATAAATGATGTCCACTATCACTTACAGTTTTCCAAACCAGACATCTTACTTCTGAAAGAAACCCAGATTGCAGCTACATCTACTACTCTCTGCCTCCAGCACCCAAACTACACACTGTACATTTCTTTTCACCACAAGGTGAGGAACAGTGCTTTCCTTGACAAATGCAAAATTGACTTCACAACTTACAGAATTTATTTTGTGATCGGCAGCCATTCATCCATCAGAAAAGCAGTGATGCATTTACAAAAATATCTCACTTTTTGTTTTGTCCGAAATCCATCCCTGCCACCAATACATCTAACTTTATGACTTTTAAACATTCCCAGACTACAACAACTTACTTTAGGCACTAGAGATAAAAAGCAATATTGGAGCCACTCAACCAAATGTTACTGAAAAAAATCATTACAAAAGTGGTTTCAGATAAAATCTAAAAAATAAGAGATGGACAGTATTCCTATTTGTTGATCCTAGAATGTAATGGTGTGTACCTTCATGCCAGAATATATGAATTGTTTGCTAGATTACCACTACTAGCTTCTTATCCTCCTGTGGTTTTGACATTCAAACAAATGCTACAGAAATAGTGAAATGTTTCTCCAAATGGGATAAAATCATATAATCAGCCTTTTGTTAAAGAGGAATGGATAAACAGCACTTTTTCTTTCTCATTCCTCTTTTGTTATAGCCAGATAATATCAATTATGAGATGGCAAAGTATTTGCCACTATTTTTTTTGGATCAGTTTATAGATTCCTGGTCTATTCTTCTAACTAGTTGTGTGAGATATGCTTTCTCAACCATATTACGAAGCGGAAGCTTTTTTTTAAGGCTGTCTTGAGCATAAAGATGTTTTGTCCACGTTAACTGAGAACAGCATCTTTCCACTGTAGGCAAGCTCTCCATGTTGAGAACTTTAACATTTTCTTTACTAATGATAAGTCATCATTAGTACAGAGAAACGGTCATTGAAACGGCAACAAGAATCAGTTATTTGTTGCAACTTCACTTAATTAATTAGCCAGTTGGTCAAGTAACTTGCTTCACAGAAGTAATTAACCTTATCCAGATAGTCTGTTAATTGCATTTACTTTAACTAGTTTGCCGTTCTCTAAGCTACAAGACCCGAGTTGTATCAAAATTTAGCTGTCTTTAGAAAATCTTTTAACAGGAGATGAAATTATATTTAATTATAAGTGTCATAAGAACTTAACATTATCATGCCACCTTAAAAAAGAAAAAAAAAAGTAGCTATATATAATTAGTCTTCTTGTTACAATAATTTGCTGTTTCTCAGCTTTCATAATCTTCCATTTTCAAGATTATTTAAAAAAAAGTAAATGTAATAAAATAATTGTTTCATTTAGTGTTAAAGATTAGTATAGTACAACATTTCTTGTATTTCTCATAGGTAACAGTAATGACTGGAGAAGAAGAAGAAGAAACACTTTATTGTCAGCGTACTAAATTGTTTCGTTTTGTTGATGGAGAATGGAAAGAGAGAGGAATAGGAGACATTAAAATTTTAAAACATTGCAAATCAGGCACTGTTCGCTTACTTATGAGAAGAGATCAGGTAAGGAATGTAAAGGAACTATGCCACTTTCAGAAACTGTCATATTCAACCTCATAAGATTGGAGAAGCATTGATCACTTAAGTTTTTTGTTCACATGTATTTTCCCAGTACTTTATTTGCAATTATTTTACTTTATTTGCATTTGTACTTTGCATGCCCTTCTCACAGAACCTTTATAAGGGCTTTTCAACTATAGGTGAGTTAACAGACATGAGAGACTGGACTCACTGTCTCAGTTGTTTAGGCCATAATTCCAGACAACAGCAACACGCTCTTCCATTAAGTATCAATACTTTGAGTTTGATATAATATAACAATGAAGAACATATAAAAATGTGGAGAAAAATGCAAAAGATATCAGTAGATGCTACTGATATCTTGTCCACTGAGCTTTTTAAGTTTTGTTTAAAAACTATATTGATCTTCCAAATGGTTACACCTTTTAATATTCCAGTGACAACAATTAATTGTTTTTATTACTGGTATAACAGTGTTGGAAATGGAAATAAAAAGGTAAAAGTAACTGATTATATTTGGAATAACATTATTTTGGAGAGTACTCTTGAATAATCCTGTTATGGGTTAAAAACCATCTAATCTTTTTCCTTAATTTCATGTTCTGTACCCAAGCCTATATATTTGGTATAATAAATTTAGTTTAATCCTTTATCCAAGTGTAAGCAAACAAAGTTTGCTCCTGAAAATATCTTCAGGACTGGGGTAAGGTGGTGCAACACCAGGAAACTCCGAGCAAAGGTAGACCAGCTCTCATCACTCCTAGTCTCAGTATCTCCCATAATGCAAAGCACATCTCCTTGCAGACATGTATACTGCTATGCATTAAGGGAAGGGCCACTACCCAGACCGGTTTCGACTTTTATTGAGGTCTTGTCAGTGGGAGGCAGACCCAAACGTGGAGATACTAAGGCAGAAGCAATAGGAGAGGTCATATTTACCCATATAAGTCGCCAACAGGTGTACGACCTTATTATCGAGACAAAGATGTTGGAAGTTTATTTTGCACTTGGTTAGACTATAATAAATTTATTTAACTTTATCCAAGTGTAAGCTTGGTCTAAATTGCTCGGAGTTGCCTGGTGTTGCACCACCTTACCTCAGTCCTGAAGATATTTTCAGGTGCAAACTTTGTTTGCTTAGAATTGGATAAAGGATTAAACTAAGTTTATTATAGTCTAACCAAGTGCAAAATAATCTTCCAACATCTTTCTCTAAATCCAGAGTAATTTAATAATAAGGTGGTATACCTGTTCGCAACTTGTATGGGTAAATATGACCTCTCCTATAGCTTCTGCCTTAGTATCTCCACGTTTGGGTCTGCCTCCCACTGACAAGACCTCAATAAAGGTCGAAACCTGTCTGGGTAGTGGCCGTTCCCTTAATGCATAGCAGTATTACATGTCCACAAGGAGATGTGCTTTGCATTATGGGAGATACTGTGACTAGGAGTGATGAGAGCCTGGTCTACCTTTGCTCGGAGTTGCCTGGTGTTGCACCACCTTACCTCAGTCCTGAAGATATTTTCAGGTGCAAACTTTGTTTGCTTACACTTGGATAAAGGATTAAACTAAATTTATTATAGTCTAACCAAGTGCAAAATAAACTTCTAACATCCTATATGTTTGGTGTTTCACTATACTTTATACTTGAAAACTAAGTTTGTGATTATTATTTTTTTATTAGCAGTGTGTAAACAACATTTGAAATAAAATTATGTGAAAACTACAGAGATCTCCCCCCCCCCCCCCACACCTTTTAACATTAGGTTAGAACGGCGATTCTCAACCTGTGGAGATGTGAAATACCTAAAGCGGAGTGCAAAGAAAGTAGAAATCAAAGGAAAAACTACTTTATTGAAACAAAAGCATTTAATGAAACTATTTATTGACACAAAAACATAAAATACACTCTGAAAATTATAATCATGATGCTAATTATGGGTATAGACGATATCTGGTCTCATTATCCATTAAATATCCTTTTTTGAGATTTACCTGCCTTCTCTTTCCAACTGGCTTATATTTTAGCACCCTGAAAATTAAATAATGAAATGTATAAAATCCAGTGTGTTGAATAAATAAACTAGTTATGCTTATGGGAACATATCAATATTGCAAAATATACCAAGCAACAAATTAAGACTAAACAATAACAATGAATCTAAAAATTAATGGGCCTGTCTTGCAGAGCAAAGCTTTTCATATGATGGTGTGATACATGGAAATTGATACTCTCAGTTCTCTTTCTATATTTAACTGAGATCTATATTTTGTTTTTAAGGCAGCCACTACAGAAAACTCAATCTCACAAAGATAATATGTTGGAATTTGCAAAAGTGCACGTAAAGCTCTTGACTTTAGTGCAGAAAATTCATCTTCAACACCGGTCCAAAATTCAAACAGCTATTTAGATGCAAATTGACTTTTGATTTTGCTGCTTGATGTGCAGTCTATATAAAGTTATAAATTGTTCCTCTTCTTCAATTGAGAAACATTCAGGGGTAATTTGAAATGGGTTTCTAACCCACTCATACATTACCATTATGTTGTTCTTCAGTTATAAAATAGTTTCTAAAATTCTTCATCAACATTGTTAAATGATTTTCAATAGTTGCAAATAAAACTTTGATGTGTTCTTCTTCTGCCTTGTAGATTTTGATAAATTCATCCACATTTGCAAACATTTCTAATTTTTGTTGCTTTACCTTTTTGTTCCATAGCTCTAGTGTTTTACAAAAAAGCATTAACTTTGTCACTCATCTCTAAGATATTTGTATTTTTTCCTTGGAGTTGCAGGTTTAATATATTTAGTTTCTCAGATATGTCCACCAAGTAGCTTATTTTCATCACAAATAAGTGGTCTCTAAACTTCTCTGCTTCTTCATGACTTTCCTCTTCCAAGAACATTGCTATTTCATCTCTTATTCCATAAACAAGTTATGAACATTTTCCCTGTGATAATCATTTTGTCTCACAGTAAAATAATAACGCTGAATGTTCTGCTCCAGTCGTGTCTTGTTCAAAAACAGTCTTGATTTTCAGGGTCTCATTTTTATATAATTCACCACAGTTATAATTGTTGTTAAACCAGTGTTTAAGGTGCATTTCCTTTGCAGCAAGAGTTTCTCTATGAATCATGCAATGTGTCCAGATACATAGTGGGCAATTTTCCCTCGCAAGGGCTTGTAAACTTTTAAACATTCCAGGCATACTCGAGCACCATCAGTGCAAATTCCAACACAATTTTTCCACTAAAATCATAAAATCGTCCAATATTTTGATGTGGTCCTTCTTTCTGTTGGTTTACAAAACAATAACTCTTCAACTGCTGATAATCCTTTACAAAATCAAACATAATTAAATGACAATCCTTTTTGCTATCCATTGCCTCATCAAACTGAATTGAGAATAATTGGTCGCAAAACTTTGACAAAAGTTGTTGTTGCATATCTTCACATATCACCAATTCACCGAACAACACTATCATTTGATAAAAGTATGCACTGTAGTTGTTTAGTAAAACTTTCTCCAAGCATACTTTCCACAATATCAATCACAGTTTTTTGCACCTAGCTATTTTATAATCAACTTTATAAGAAGCTAGTAAAGCTTTTTCATTTACAGGTAGCTTTTTTTAATGCTAGATTTTTGCTTTTCAAGACATTAGTTTGGCAGCAAAGACCACTCGAGGTTTATTAACATACCCCTTATGAAGTGTTTCCAAATGTCTTTTAAGTTTATTTGGTTTCATGTTATCAGCCACCAAAATTTTCAAACAAATAAACAGAGTGGTCTTTCCTCGTCATTTACTTCAGTCTTTGTAAAACTGAAATCTAAATATTCTGCTGCATACTTTCATGATTTTACTTTCAGTTCTGTGAACCCGAATTTGTTGACATCTACACTTCACAGTCGTCAGATGCCTGCTCACGTAAAAAATTAATCCATTTTTCTACACTAGAAAAGATTGTTTTTATACTATGTATCACAGTCTTTGCAAATAGGAGTAAAATAATGCTGACCATCGAATTCTCACTGTTGGTCACTTTTCAAGCCTTATTTATGATCGCAGATACATTTCCAGAACATTTGAGATTCCCGTGATGAAATCACGAATTTCCAAAAGGCTGATATGATTCAACAGTCTGTGTGATGCCAGATCTATACAATTTTCAAAAGATTTGATGACATATTTAAATTTCTATTAATATTTAAAAATTTTAATTAATTCCTAGTGTTTTTGCTAACTTTTATGGGTTTTTTTCAGTATCTCCACACAAGAATTGCACGTGGGGAAGGTGGGGAGTGTGCCACAAAGACTAATATTAAAAAATGGGGCACACATGAAAGAAGGTTGAGAAACATTGGGTTAGATGAATTGACTACAAAATATGCACGGAGGCAAAAGTTAACACTTTTTCTGTCAGACAGTAAATCAAATAGACAACAACAGAAATTAAGTGTGGGAGGGCTTGACTAATTTTGTTCTTGAAACTTAAAATGTCTTCCTCATCAATTCTTAAATATATTGAGCTAATGGAATTTTCTAAGTGGAAGCAGTAGCAAGAAATTTCTTTTCACGCTGTTACTAAAGGAATTAACAACTCATAATTCTATCTTCAACATAATGTGTTGCTGGAAGCATATTCTACTTTCTATTTAAAGTGGGTGCCAGAAATATTATTTCAAACTTTCAACTATTCAACACTGGAATAGAATACAATTATTTTGGAATGTTTTTACATGACAGTTCCATAAACACACAGAATGGCTTGGCGTCCAATCTTCAATCACAAACTTGTGACAAAAAAAATTGATAGTGGTAGCAGGTACAAATGATTTGAAAGGAGACAAAATGGCTCTGAGTGAGGATGTGAAGGAATTGCTTGAGGTAGCAAAAGAGAAGAGTGAGAGATTTGGGATGGTGAGTCTGTTGCTGCGGTATGACAGTAAAGAGTATAGAAGGAGGGACATAATTGCAAATGACTTTATGCGTGAATTATGCAGGACGAGTGGTGTGGAATTTGTGGATGTGTGGAGTGAGTTTGATGGGCGAAAGGATTTATATAAGATGGATGATTTACATTTGAATGGATTTGGTGTACGGCGACTTGAAAAGGTGTTGTCGAATGTAGTGGAAGTGGATGTGCAGAATCAGGGAAACTAGAGTTATTAAGGTGGGGGGGAAGGGAGTAGATATGCAGACTTTAGGGAGACAGTTGAGTGTATGAATGTGTGTAATATGCCCAAGTTAGTACGAAAGACTATGAATCAGAATGGGATAGTTAGTATAAGGTATCAAAATAGGGATGGGACAAATTGGCTTCTGCAATTCATGTATACTAATGCCAGAAGTATTAGGAACAAGAAGGAAGAATTTTTGGCCTTGGTTGGCACTTCCAGGCCACAGGTTATTGGCATTAGTGAAACATGGCTGACAGAAGATGATATAGCTAGCGGGATTGAATGTGAGGGATGTTGTGTGTTCAGGAGTGACAGGGAGAATAAAATGTGGGGAGGAGTGTTATTGATGATAGCTGATGAGCTACAGCCAAGGAGAATAGAAGTGGAACTGCAGGATAGAGAAAAGAGCACATTTGAGGCTATTTGGTGTGAGATTGAAACTAGCAGAACAAAATATACAGTTGGGTGCTGCTATAGACCAGGTGATGGAATAGATGGTGGGGATAGTATGCATAGGCAAATAGAAGAAATAAATGGAAGGAGGGTAATTTTTATGGGTGTCAACTATGGTAACATTGATTGGAAGGAGGAGAGGACACATGAGAGGAAGGAATTGGATTTTATGCGATTATTAAGGGATAACTATCTGCGACAGCATGTAATGGAAAATACTAGGGGTCAGAGAGTGTTTACCTAGTAATTGCATCTCAGCAATTTATAAGAAAAAGACCCCATCTATACTACTGTGCCCAGATATGGGCGCCAGGGTTTCTTCTTGATGGAGAGGAGGTGGAGAGGATCCAGAGATGAGTGACCAAGATGATAACGAATATGACCACATTGCCAGCAATTGGTGAGAGTGATCATAGGGTCTTGACTTGAGAGGTGGCTAAAGGTGTGGAATTTACAATTAAGACAGAGTACATGTGGAATTACCGGGCTGGTAAATATGACAAGCTTAGAAGTTTGATTGGTTCATTGCCATGGCATGTAAAACTGCAAGGGCTAGATGTTGATAGTGCAGGTGAGGCGGTTAGGAAGTGTTTACATGAGGCAATGGCTGACTGTATACCTAGAGTCGAATAATAAATCAAGTAGGGAGTTAAATGTATGAATAACACCATTAAGCTTGAGCTGCAAAAAAAGAAACAACTATGGAGGGAATTTAAGGAGAAAGGTGACCGGCAGGCACATGAACGGTATAAAGCGCAGGCTAGAAGAGTAACGAGTGTGGTAAGAAAAGCAAAAACGGATTATGAAAGAACATTTGTCATTCAGGCTAAAGAGAATCCCAAACAGTTTTTTCGATATGTTGAAAGTAAAAGAAAGAATGTATATGGCAGAATGATTTTAAAGAATGCCGATTGTAGGGAGGTAACCGAATCAGTTGATATAGTTGAATTACTGAGCAAGCACTTTGCAAGAATATATCATCCAGGTGGTGACATTGCAGGAATGAATGAACCAATAGATTATACGGGAATTGTGGTGAATGAAGTGGAGGTGAGTAGTCTATTACAAAACCTCAATGTTAAAACATCTGTGGGATTGGATGGTATACGAACTCGTGTCTTTTTTGAAGCGGCTAAAGAATTGTCAGTGCCCTTGACCATTTTGTTTAATTTGAGTCTCGGGTCTGGGTTAGTCCTGAGGGGGTGGAAAGAGGGGAAAATAGTTCCACTGCATAAAGGAAGTTCCAAGACTGCCGTTGTAAATTACCGACCGATTAACTTATCAGGAATCGTAGTCAAGGTCTTGGAGAAATTAGTCAAGAGAAAAATACAGGATTTGATAGATGAAAATGGGATACTGTATGGGGGACAACATGGTTTTGTGAAGGGTAGATCATGCCTCAGTAACTTACTCGCGTATTATAACACAGTGACGGCTGAACTGGATAAGGGTAATGGGTTTACAATGATTCGACTGGACCTTGCTAAGGCCTTTGACAGGATACCACTCGGAATTCTAATCTGTAAACTGCAGCATATGGGGATGGATATAGGGTTGGTGAGATGGATAGGAGGGTGGTTGATGGAGAGAGATATCAGAGAGTGGTTTATTCAGGAGTAGAGTCCAAAAGACGGCTTGTGACTAGTGGTGTGCTGCAGGGTTCTGTTCTTGGACCACTACTTTTCAATTTGTTCATTAACGATATAGGAGAGGATCTGAGAGGAACTGTTCACTTGTTTGCTGATGATGCAAAGTTGGGTAGAGCAATAGCGAGTGCACAGGATGTCACAATTTTGCAGGACAATTTGGATAGTTTGGAGGACTGGGCTAGGGAAAATGGATGTCAATTTAATGTGGCAAAGCGTAAGGTTATGCATTTTGGAGTGAAAGATTAGCAGCAGTATATCACGTTGGTGGAACCGTACTCCAGGAGATTGATGAGGCCAGGGATTTGGGAGTGTTGGTGGATATGGAGTTGAAGTTTAGCGGGAACATCGCAGAAGTTGCTAAATCAGCTCATCAAATCACATGGTACCCGAAAAATACTTTAACAAGCAGAGACAAACAACTTATTGTTCCTCTGTATTGAGCCTTGATTAGATCCCATCTAGACTACTGTGCCCACATATGGGCACCAGGGTTTCTTCTTGATGGGGAGGAGGTGGAGAGGATCCAGAGACGAGTGACCAAGATGATAGCAGGTCTATGGAATGAACCTTATGAGAACAGGTTGAAGATTTGTTGGTTGCAAAAATTGGTTGATAGGCGTAAAAGGGGTGATATGATTGAGACATTCACATTACTGAAGGGTTTCTATAAGATTAATTCAGAAGATATTTTTGAGAATAGGACTGGTGGTGGGAGGACTAGGGGCCATACATGGAAGCTGGGCAAGAGTGTGGTTAGCAAGGGTGTTAGAGCTAGGTTTTTTACTTGAAGAATGGTGAATGAGTGTGAATAAGCTGCCAGAGTCTGTTCTGGATGCTATGACTGTGAATGAGTTCAAGGCAAGGTATGATAGATACTGTGTGAATGTCGAATAGTTGTTCTTGACATGACGTTAGGGCCTCCCTCGATGAGGGAGGCCCTAACTTCAATAATAATAAAACAAAATGAAAATAAATATGCTTCTTCTATATCTGTTCCTTTACATTCCTTTGCAGTCTACTGCACCTTTTCTTCTTCTATATCTGTTCCTTTACTTTCATTATCTCTCTCTCTCTCTAGCTATTATTTTTCTTCTGTCCATCAGCTGTTTGATTCATATCCCAGTAGAATCACTGTATTCTCCATGATTTGTGATTGCGAATGACATCACAACAGTTAAGTATCATAAAGAGCAAGCTTAATGGACGATATGATATGTTTATCAGCAGTACACCAAAAATGATGCTGCTTTTCCATTGATGTGTATTTAATGTAGTCAGCATAAAAAAAAATCTACAGGTATTTTAATTCCAACAAAGTATATATATGTGAATAAATATGTGAATCCTTCTTGTCACTACTAAATGAGGGCTTGGTTAAGCTTCACAGCCACTCTAATATTCTATTAATAGCTAAATGAGAAAGTTGTTGAAAGTTTATTTTTCACTTGGTTAGACTATAAGAAATTTAGTTTAATCCTTTATCCAAGTGTGAGCAAACAAAGTTTGCGCCTGAAAGTATCTTCAGGACTGGGGTAAGGTGGTACAACACCGGGCAACTGGTTGCAAAGGTGGAGCAAGCTAGCATCACTCCTATCTCAGTATCTCCCATAATGCAAAACACATCTCCTTGCAGATATGTATAATATTATGCATTCACGCTTGGATAAAGGATTAAACTAAATTTATTATAGTCTAACCAAGTGAAAAATAAACTTTCAACATCTTACTCTAAATCCAGAGTAATTTAATAAAAAGGTGGCACACTGTTTGGCAACTCCTATAGGTAGAGAGGACCTTGCTAATGCTTCTGCCTGGTATCTCCACTTGGGCCTGGCTCCCACTGAAGAGACTTCAATAAATGTTGAAACTAGTCTGGGTAGTGGCCCTTCCCTTAATGTATAACATTATACATATCCGCAAGGAGATGTTTTTTGCATTATGGGAGATACTGAGTTAAAATATAAAAATATAAAATATATTAAATATAAAATATAAAAAATAACAAAAAAGAAATAATAAAAGTTAAATACGTTTCTTTTAAAATAATAAAAAATCTACTTAGTCTTAAAACATTTTAAATTTGTTTTCATTATTTCACGCCCCCCCCCCCCCCCCTCAACAAAATCTACTGCCTCCAAGGGGCCGCAGCCCACAGTTTGGGAAGCGCTGTTGTAGAGCATGTCAGCAACACTGAAAGCAACTTCAATGTGGGGAATGCAATTTATGATTACAAATGGTATTCTGCCATTTTTAAAACATTGTATTATTCTGGAATTCATAGCATAATGAATTCTAATATTCCAGATGAAACAGTATGTTCAGAACTTGGACTGTAGAATGACAGTTCTAATGTACTTTTCATATATAGGAATTTTAATATGATTTTGACTATGAATACTATAATTACCAGCGATCTACTTAAATCTCTGCCTTCTGTAAAAGCAGGTTGTGTCAACTACCCACTGAGGATTTCCATCCTAAATCCCAAAAATGCTTTAAATGTCATTTATCTGTCATACCTAGAGTATCTGTGGTGATTCTACATCTGTGTTCAGTGCAGTAGTAATAGTCATGAAAATAATTACTCCTCTGCAAAATAAGCCTGATTTCATACACTGCAAAGACAAATATCAGTCCTAATCCCAAACCTTGTCAAAGATGGAAGGTCAAGATGGAATCTGTCACCTTTCACTGCATACCCCCTTCCTTTTTATCTGTTCATCGCCACATGCAATGGATTGCAATCCAAAGCAATGTGATTTTACTGCAGATCACAAAAATTATCCCAGAGAAAAAAAAGTTTAACAAATCATAAAAAATATCCGTTCAAAAAACAATAAACATCAAAAATCCAACAACAACAACAACAAAAAAAAAAAAAAAAAAAAACCCACAAAGCAACTCGCCAACATTAATTCTTACAAAAACGTTTCTTCTCCATTTCATTAATATCTGTAGCATGAACTGCAATATAAATGATGTGCACTGCCACTAAACCAGAATTACCGTTCTGACAAGAACTCCCAATTGGCAATCTCAACAATTATTGTTCACCTTAACTGCCAAACTACACATTACACAGTTCTTTCTGCCACAAGGGCAACACTTCTGCACTCATCAAAACTGACATACCACAGATTGTAAAACCTCAAATCTCCACTGTTTGATCTCATTTGGCTCAAAATGTTCCTACTAAATCAACCTTCTGTTTTCACATGCAAGATCAACTTTCTACAATCAAAATACCCCAATTGTGAGTTCCTCCTTCTTGGGGACTTAACTGTCCACAAATCATGCTCATGTCAGCTTGCCTTCTTTAGTTTCACTGATCAAGCAGGCAGGGATGCCATGATAAGTCACTGCTAATGATGTTTACAATTAACTGTGACCTATCCCAGATCAATCTTCTTACCAGAATATCTGACAACACCCTCCAATTTGTTAACACACCTGCCCTCTTCCTAATAACAAGCCCCCCCCCCCCTTCCAGGTATACTGTGGTTGTTGGTCATCCTCTTGGAAACTCGGACCACACCTCATAAAAGTCTGCTTTGCCAAAGAACCACCTTCACCTACCAGTTTATAGTCTCGTGTCCTTTCGCATTACAAGGACACCAAATGGGAGGACCTCTGTAACTTCTGTTCCTCCTTCCTGTGGTCTAACTACTGCCTCAGTTCTTCTGATCTAAACATCTGCTCAGACTGAATACAGAAATCATCCTCACAGGAATAAAGTGCTTTCATCCCTTATTCCACTCTGAATTCTCAGCAACCATCCAAGCTTTAGTTCTCAAAAAAAGTGTGGCAATGCAGTAAAAGAAAAAATCCTCTGCATATCACGAATGGCTCAAAAAATTCTAGCTGTTCACTCTGCCTACACTGCAGCTCCCACTTTGAAAGGGCAAAATTCTGCAAACTTGTCTCCTTCCAAAATGGCAGTGGCTACTTTTGGTCCCTTGTCAAGGCCATTGGGTGCAATTTTTTTCCACCCAGGTTATCACTACTCTCACATCCAGATGGTACTGTAGTTAATCTCATCTGAAGACAAGGCTGGCTTAGCATTATTCTTCTTTTTCAATTCCTGCATTGATGACCTGGGTAGAGTTTCCTCCACTCCACCAAGAATGGTTCTCTCCATGTCACCCATAGTTTCCTGCCAGAAAGAAATCTGAAGAATCCTTAATAATCTGAACACAAACAAGGCATCTGGTACTGACTGTATCCCACCTGTTATGTTAAAAAATTGTGTCCCAGAACTAATGCCTATTCTGTGTTGCCTTCAGTCGGTCTTATTGAACTGGCATCTACCCTACAGCATGGAAACAACCCACATCCAACCTATCTCAAAGAAAGGCGATAAAAGTCTACCAGTGAACTACTGTCCATTTGCCATCACTTCTGTTTTCTCCAAAATTGTGGAGGTCATCAACTCTTGAACCAGGTGGAGACCTGCCAACTAATTAGTGACCAGCAGTACAGTTTCCGCCACTGATGATCTACAACTGTTCTTGCTTTCACTACCCACCTCTGCACTCAGGCCATGGAAAGATTTCAAGAAAGTCATGTGGTTGTTCTCGACATTTCAAAGGCATTTGATTGGGTTTGGCACAGGAACCTACTTAGCATACTGCCATCTTATGGTCTGCCTTCCACACCCTGCAACTGGATTGCCAACTTTCTCACTAGCAGCTCACTATGTGTCATGGTGGATGGTTTCCTTTCCTCAGATTTCCCCAGTGTAGGAGTATTCCAGGGTTCTGTTCTTTTACTTGTTCTCTTCGTCTTGTATATAAATGAGCTGCTTACATAGACTTCCATTCCTGTATCCACTTCAATCCTTCTCTCACAGATGTTTAGTTTTTGTCTTGAGCCTCTACTACAGTTACTTTCATGGACAATGCTGTGTCCACGAAAGTAACTAATATTTCTCCACTTTCCTCCAAAATCTTTAGAACAAGAGCCATTTCTAACCAATATAATTTTTACAGTCCATCTTGAAACTCACTGAATCAACTTCACTGCCTCCTATTTCATTCCATCTACTTCTGTTCTTTGGAAGAGTCCCCCACTCTGCCTTCCCCAAAGAATACAATCTTCATCTCTTCAAGCAAAATGTGAACAGGTTCATTATTTTTTTCTTTTCCTCTTGCCTACAGAGCACTAATGTGCTATAGGTCTTCTGGCCTTTCGTGTGGATCAGATATAAAAAAGGCAGTATGCTACATTGGTTGTATCCTACCTGCCATCATGCAATTAGAATGTGACTAGAGTATTTCAAACTTCGTTGATTCCTAGTTTTTATGTTGAAGCATTAAACCACCTTTGTCATTTCAGCATCAATATTCCTGTTATATGTGATAAATCCAGTATCCCTATCAGCCTATTCTACATGAACAATTACTTTTTGCCCACATTGGGAGAATTTGTATAATACTCATCAGGCTGCCACACATCCCTTTGGTTTGTGAATAAAAGCATCGCTACAAGCACTGGATATCAGATTAAATACGAATGCAACTAAATACATCACCCTTTGACATACTTGCATGTTGCTGTGCCTCTTTTCTTCATGCAAGTTAGTAATTGTTTAACAATGTAATAATTCTTTTCTCATGCATGTGTCATTATTTGTTTCTTTAACTGGTTATTACTTTTTAGCTTACGTACTGCTCTAACCTTTCCAATGCCATTACACCATTGAACACTCCAAACCGAACTTAATTATTTCCTGCAAAAAATACTACATCATTTGCATATCCAACCAGATCAATACTAGAAATATAACAACAACTGATATCTTTTATCAGTTATACCTACCCTTAAGCAACAAATGAGTTAATCATTCAATTCAGAAAATATAACAAAATAAGCAAACAAGTAAAAGCAATTATCAGTATTGGAAGAAATTCATCATGTATAATTCAAAAATATTTTACCTGAGTTTAGTTTGAATGAACTGCGTGAAAAGTGAATCATATTATCAATGACATGAAGCAATGAACAAGTGATATCGAGCAGTGCTGTTATTACAATTATTACTCTTATATGGGTATCTGTATGTAATCAGAACTTACTGCAGGAGACCCAGACTAACATTTATGTACACAATACCTGTCATACCTCCTGTTAAACCTCTCCATGTTAGACACTTGTTTGTGGGTGAGGGGGACCTCCCAGTGGCAGCACTAGCTCCTTTTGCTGTTATTCTACTTCTGTGCTTTTCTTCCCATATTCTTTGCTCTATTTCCCCTGAGTCATTTTTACTGCCCTGTCTTCCTAACCACCACCACTGGGATCTAATGTCTTGCTACCTTGTAATGTGGGTGACCCATGGATATCCAGAAAGGGGAATCCTGGTAGTTATGGCAAGATGGGCGGTCCTGGCTTACTCAGGATCTTTCAGCTAGTGAGCATTCTCAAACTACCTGTTGTGGCTTTGTACAGACCACAAAATCAAAGATTGTAAGAGCAAAATACCAAAATGTCTGAATTGTGAAGCTTACTTCTCAGTATGCTGAGGGATGAGATGGAGATCCAAACAATAAAAATGGGCTATGCATCACTTATCAAGATGCGGAGACACAATATATCACAAAAGGGGCAGCAACATGTGGTTGGAACCCTCTTATGCCAAGAAGGCAGCTTTAAAATAAAAATAAAAAAAAAAAGTTTCAATAGGGATAAACACCAATATGTTGATTTTCCCTTCTCACAATTACAACATTCCTGAATGATGTTTTCATCTCTTTTGAGCTAGTGAAAGAGATCAATCTATATGGACTCACTCCTGAAGGCATGCCAGTGATGGGACTGCTGCATGGAAAAAATCCATTAATAATAAAAGATAAAAGAATGTGTACCTCAGAGAGTCAAAGACACGCTTCAAAACTCTAATGTATGGAACATCTCCAGATTGCATGGATCCAAATGTTACCGCTGAAAAAAGATAAAATAATTCATGTACCTAATGTGCTAGAAGAATAAGTACAACATGATGGTGTCTTGGATATTATTCCTGATGAAGAGGAAATGATGGATACTGGTCATCATCAATTCTCTAAAAAGAAAAAATCAGGGGTGAATATTTTGGGTGTGGTGCACATCCATGGAATAGCAATACCACCGATATTATATTTTTGCATTTATTCCTGTTAAAGACTTTTCTGATTGTTTCAATGTTTCACGTGATTCCTAAAATTAAACACAATATATTAATGCTTCATGCAGAGGATTCGTTTCAACGTGTAAACATCACATTGCATTCATGTTAATAGCCTGGGTGTGCGGTCACAAATACAAACACCTTTGAGCCCTTTAAAAAGATGTGCAGATGGTGCAACTTGTCCAATTCTTAGCATTACAGTGGTTTTAAACGGCCCAGAAGGCTTGATAAGGTGTGTGCTGAGACGATAGAAGTCGTTAGTGGCTCTGATTGGTTATTGTGTGAAGCAATCCAATTGAATGTTGTCATTGGTCATGAGTTGCTGTTTTTATTTTCTGAGTTTCATCTGTTTTACACGTGTGAAGTGTGAACTGACGTGTTCAGGACACTGATATGGACAAGTTTTTAATATATATTCAGAATATCTATAAATTTATAAATTTTTTGCTCATATTTACAATGGGAAACAGTGTCGACGATGTACTGGATGTCCCATTTTCTGCCAGAGCTTTTACGGGTTGTATCATTATATTCAAATGAGGTTGGAACTTGTATATAATAAGTAAGTAAAACAAGTTATTTCAGCCTTTCTTTGGTTCAATCCAGAAAAATAATAATTTCCCAAGTGATTACTTTTTCTGATTTCTGTGCATATTATATGTCTGTATTTAAAAATTGTATCAATATTCAAATTACACAGTCCAACACAATTTTTGCTGACTTTTTTATGAGACTTGTTTTTTACTAATTTGGGTGTGCTGATTTCAAATATCAAACCCATTTTTCTCTATCACGTCAGGCTTTTCCTCTATGGCATTTTCTTTTTGCTAATTTGTAAGTTTTTGATAGTTTTAAGGAGGCAGTGCTATTTAGAGGATCAAAAAAATCGATTTTTTATTATTTTCTGAAAGTAAAAAATCTTTTAAAAATCTGTTCCTAACTTTTTATTAAGAAATTCAAAAAATTCCTGAAGATATAGCCTATTATTCAAAGTGGTGTGCAGATCAGAATCGGAGCGCTCACCGCTCACGCTTGTTAGTAAACGAATAAATGCATAAGAACCTGCAGCGGCATGTACTGGTGCTTTCAATGCGAGAGAGGCCGATAATTAGATACATAACTACTTAACAATATTCATTAAAAATTACAAGAATATTTATAAAAAAATAACAATTTTACTTACACATGAGTTTCGGGGAATAAATTTTTATTTGTAGCAATTTCTGCTGTGTGTTCTGTTTTGGCAATCCCTTTGAATACTCCAACAGTAGTCAGCCATCATGTGAGAATCCCATCCTCCTTGGTACCGATCTTCCATAGTTTTTAAGTCTTGATGAAATCTTTTGCCTTGTTCATTGCTTACGGCACCTAAATTCTCGGGAAATCTATCAAGATGACTATAGGAAATGAAGCTTTATGCTCATGTTGCAACCTAGGCGCTGGAAATTTTCAAGCATTGTTTCCACTAGATCTTTGTAATTGCACGCTTATTTGTTTCCAAGAAAATTATTCGCAACCATCGTAAATGAAGTCCAGGCCTCTTTCTCAATTTCGTTCATATAGTTGATGAAATTTGGGTCTCTCATTAAAGTTCTAATTTGCGATCCATCAAATACACCGGCTTTAATTTTTTCATAACTAAGTCGTGGAAATTTTTCACATATGTATTGGAAACAGTCACCTTGTAAATCTAAAGCTTTAACATACTGCTTCATAAGACCTAGTTTAATGTGTAGAGGTGGAAAAATGATTTTTTCTCTGTCAATTAAAGGTTGATTTATAACATACTGTTCTCCAACATTTAAGGATATTCTAAGAGGCCAATATTTCTGACTCCAGTGTTGGTTTCTAGCTCGACTATCCCAGAAGCATAGAAAACACGGAAACTTTGTATATCCTCTTTGAAAGCCAAGTAAAAAGTTCACCATTTTAAGATCCACACCGATGATCCAGTTATGGTCTGTATATTTTAATAACTTCAGAACCTTTTTAATGTCCTCATATTTTTCCTTTAAGTGGACTGAATAGCCAATAGGAATTGAGCCATATACATTCCCATTGTGTAGTAAGACACACTTGAGACTTCTGCTTGAACTGTCGATAAATAAACGCCACTCATTTGGATGATATTGTGCAACACTCATTTCAGTTAGTAAACCTGACACATTGTTACAGTAAACAAACCCACACTCGTGTTTAAAATATTGTACAAGATCACTTTCCCTGATACGATAAAAAGTTATCTTCGTATCTTGCTCCAGTAAGTTTTTTTCATTTAATCTGGAAGCTAACAATTCCGATGATTCCTTTGATAGGCCCAAATCTCTTACTAAGTCATTCAATTCCGCTTGAGTAAAACGTTGCGGTTCAGAACTAGAAATTAAATTTCCATTGTCTAAATCAACATCCGGGTCTTGCTCCTCAAGAACATCTGCCATATCCCGATCATGCTTGTTCTCAAGTAAAGGAAGTCCTTTATAAATTCGGCTTGGCTATTTCATTGGAATGAGCAACTGGCCGAATTGCTGAGTCGAGATTTGGATACACAGTTTTTTTTTCTTATTCTTCTTATTATAACCAGAAGTCTGAACTAAACAATAAATAGCTCATCTACGTGATTTTTCGGTTCACGCCAAATCATTGGAATGCCAAAAGCTAATTTTTGTCATTTTCCCTTGCTCCACTGTCGTAAATTTTCTACACATGACTTACACACTTTATTTGGAGCCCATGACTTGTCCTGATCTGCAATTTTTACGTCAAAGTATGCAAAGTACACTTTCTTAACGAAATCAGTGATATTTGTCCTTTGACTGGGAACAGTAAAGCTGCCACAAATGTAGCAGAAGGAATCTACACTATTGACACAATTTCGAGTAGTAGACATGATGTATTTTCTTCACTGCCGACTAACATGCAATTAACAAGACAAAAAAAACCAGAGACTTTATTGAAATGTTATAAGTGCTCATCATACTTTCACGATCGATTTACGATTGACTGATTTCGATCGTTCATTGTCCGCTATGACGCATATAGCATTCATTTGTTTTAGGCAGTTGTCATCGCCTACTTTTCATCACCTAAATGTATTAGGTCGGTTATCGGCCTCTCTCGCATTCAAAGCGCCAGTATGTGCCATTGCAGGTTCTTATGCATTTTATTCGTTTACTAACAAGCAGGAGCGGTGAGCGCTCCGATTCTGATCTGTGCATCGCTTTGAATAATAGGCTATATCTTTGGGAATTTTTTGAATTTCTTGATAAAACGTTAGGAACAGATTTTTAAAAGTACATACTTTCAGAAAATAATATTAAAAAATCGATTTTTTTGATCCTCTAAATAGTACTGCCTCCTTAAAACTATCAAAAACTTACAAATTAGCAAAAAGAAAATGCCATAGAGAAAAAACCTGACATGATAGAGAAAAATGGGTTTGATATTTGAAATCAGCGCACCCAAATTAGTAAAAAGCAAGTGTCAGATCATAATCAGCAGAAAAAAAAAATTTTTTTTTGTTGGCCAGTGTTATCCGTTTCTCACTCTAGTATTTGCCAGTCATAATCTAATCTCACCACAAAGCATAAACCCTTTGTGCTTTTCACATAATGACACACATTAAGCATAGCTATTGTTCATTTGACCTTTTATGCTTTCCATATTTTAAATTATATTAATTGATAAATTAAAGTATCCAAAGTTTTCCTACAATTAATTACATTGGACCAATTAAGATGAGTGCTAATTCTCTATGCACTCTTAACTATTCTGCAATGGAATTGTCGTGGAACCCCTCAGAACATAGATGACATCATGGCCCTCTTGTATGAGTATAAACTAGTATGCTTCTGTGTGCAGGAGAAGATTTAGTATTACAGAATGCTGCATCTACATTCCTCCTTGCAGATGTCTCTCAAGACAACTTTCATGTTATGTGATATTGCAGTTACCATCTGCCCTGCTTTTAATGGAATTTATTTATTTAGTGTATGGCTCACACATGAAAAGCTAAATTACAATAATCTTTAATATATATAAACATTTAGTGTAAAATAGACAAAATACTTAAATAGGATAGAAAACATCATAAAAGAGACACTCAAGAATAGTCTCTACAACTGTATGTTGTCTTGGTTAATTATCCAATCAACTATACTTGGTGTAGCATGGATGAAGTCCAGCCAGTTTCCATTGTATGCATGTTGGGCAAATTCTGCTGTGATATGACTAATTGTCTGGTGGCGTGATCCACAGTCGCACCTAGGTGAGGCAATCATGCCCCATTTGTAAAGGTGGTCTGCACATCTGCCATGATTGGTGCAGATTCTGTTAAGAGTAGAACAAGTTTTCTGGGGTAGGTCAAAACCCATAGCCAATCTGGGTTGGGTCCACTAATTCATGGAATTCCCCTATTGAAGTATTATGCCAAGATGCTTTCCACTTTTAACTTCATGTTAAAATTTGTCTCTACAAGATTTTTCACTGTTAGGATTGGAGGGTGCCTTGACTTTAGCCTATGTATTTCTAGGGGCAGAATGTCTTCGTGGATTGGGAGATCTTGGATTTTCATGATTTTGCTGTATTCATGTAGAAGAATAAAGATCTATGGAGGTGGGATTTTACTTAGCACTGGGAGCCAGTAGGATAGGATTGATTTCACAGTTCCAGAAATAAGGCACATAGTAGTGTTAAGCTGAGCATCAACAAGTACACCTGGGCACTGTTCAGCCATACAGGTGAGCAGTATTCAGCTGCAGAGTAAACCAGACCAAGAGCAATGCAGTGAAGCATTGCTACTGAGGCACCCCAAGTTGTTCTGCAGAGCGTTTGCAGTATATTGTTTTGTATTTTTAGCTTGGATGCTGTGTTAATGAGATGTGGTTTAAAAGATACAGTTCTATCCAAAGTGACACCTAGATATTTCTGGAATCTGTTGTAGCATAGCAGTTTGTAGTTGAAGTAGACCATCAGTTCTTTGTTATCCAGGTTATTGTTCAGGTGGAAGCACGAATCTTCTGTTTTGCTAGGATATGGACATAACCTCCATTTGCAGAAGTATGTATCTAGGACTGTGATGTCATTTGTTAGTATATTTTCCATTGTAGTAAAGTTAGTGTGATTGGTGGCTAGAGCAATGTCATCAGGCTGTAGTAGGCAAATCTGCAATGCATAAGTTAAAAAGGAGGGGAGCCAGTACTTACCTTTGTGGTAATCCATTATCCAGTGTTCTTTGTTTACTTTTGTTCTCATCCATAAACACTTGGAACAGGTGGTTGCTTAGCATGTTTTCAATTAGTTTAGCTATTGTTCTGCATGGGACGGCATGGAGTAACTTACAGATTGAGCCTTGCCTCCAGACTGCATCATAAGCTATGGTAAGCTCTACAAAAGCTACAGCTGTTTTCAAGCATTGTTGGTAGCCTGCCTCTATATGTGTGGTGAGTGACAGAACGTGATCATAGCAGCTTCGTTTAAGTCTGAATCCGGCCTGTTCCACTGTGACTTGTTCTATTATCTTAGGGGCAATTCTATTGAGGATGAGCCTTTTTGGGAGCTTATAAAAGGTGCTAAGCAGGGCGATTGATCAGTAATTTTCTGGTTTGTTGTTGGTTTTCCCTGGTTTTAAGATGGGGATAATTTTTGTCCTCTTAAACTCTTTTGGAAGTCTAGCAGTCTGGAGGATGTCCACTGTCGAATTTTCTGGCTTGACTTCAACGGGAAATCACGATGAATTCCATCGAATCCTGGAGCCTTGCCTAGTTTCATATCCATTAAAGCAATGTTGTTTTCTTCAAGAGTGAAGGTCATGAATATAAAGGGTCTGATGGTCTGTTATTCTTCAATTATGTAAATTCTCTTTTTATTTGAAGAGTGTACTGTTTGTCCTTGGCAGTATAACTTGATGTGTTGACAATATGTGATGCAGTTTTAATGGGAAATTTAAATAGACACAACACTCTGTCATGTAGTACTCGAACAAACATCAGAGGAAGAGTTGTTGCACCTATGCTTGACAACAATCTCTCCTTCCTAAATGGTTTCCAGAAAATTCATCAAAAGACAATGTATCAAACAACAATTTATTGAAAGGCAATATATCAAAAAATAAATATTGAAAAACAGTTCATCGAACAACAGTTAATCAAAAAAGCAATTCATCAAAAGGCAGTTCCTCAAAAAAGCAATTCATCCAACGGCAATTAATTAAAAACAGTTTATCAAAAAGGAATTGGTTGAAAACAAAAAATTCATTGCAAAATCACAATTCGCTGAAACTACAAATCATTGCATGAACAGTTAATCAAAAATTGAATTATAAGACGTGAAGTGTATTTATCGTAAAGAACTGCAGTTTTTTAATGGATTAACTTGTAATTGAAGCTTAGCATGATATTCCTTTTATATATGTTATGTAGAGATGTGTGACTTTTTTAGAGATATTTCTTTGTCAGTATATGCATTTTGTGTGTTTTACACAATCAGGAAAAGATTATGTAAAAAAAATCTTAATTATTATTTCCCCTTATTTTCCTCTCTCCTCAAACAAATGGTTGGTTGGGTACCAATGCTATTTTACTAGGGAATAATTAGAAAACAAGATGGTTTCCCATTGTTTTATATCCATAGATGTGTGTTTGTGGAGATCAGTTTGTGGGATGAAACACCTGAGTTTCCTAGAGTGAAAACCCTGCCATCGCCATGAGACCATATAACTCGCCTTTAGTTGAAGAGGACTGATAAAAGTTCTTCGCATCTTGTACAGGATTTGAACTCAGGTCTTTTCATCTAAAGGGCTTTGTTTATATCGACTGAACTATGGAGGACCCCCCATTATTATTATTAGTAATAGTAGTATTGCTATCTGCAGAAATGTTGTTTATATGGGATAAAGTTTACTTCGATTTAGTATTTGAACCTTTTACAAAAATTTGTCAAACTGTTCCAGTTTTCACTTAAGCTATATTTGGGACAAATGCCGACATTTTATATTGCAGTAACTCTATGACTTAGTGGAGTACGTGGAAACATTATTTGTTAAACACACAAGAACTCTGTGTGGTTCAGTTTTAGTTCCAACAGGATCATTTATTAGAAAATTTTGGTAAAGAAGTTTCGATATGATATTAATAATTCTGGTCCAGCTAGATGAAATTTAGTGAAAATCAATAGTTTAAGATCTATATTAAGTTTTGATTTCAGTCAGATCATTGTTGTTGTTGTGAAAAAGTTAGGTAGAATGAACTTTTTTGTCAATACAATAAGACAGCAGATATGCTTATAGAATAATGTTGTAAAAAATAACAAAATCATTATAACGCCTCATTGACCACCTAATGTTGTCTATATCTTGGGTTGCGTTCGGTATTCTTACCAAACATTTTAAAACAGTAGTTTTCAAAAAATTGATCTTTTAGTGAATTATGAAAGAATTTATCAAACATTTATTTGTGAATTGTTTTTTTTTTTAATCAGTTGCATTTGTGATGAACTGTCATTCGGCTAATTATTTGATAAATTGCCATTCGGTAAACTTTCATTCTATGAACAATTTTCAATGAATTTTAATGGAACCTTCCTAAATATAGGAAGTAACATCCTCTTCCATATGCCTACCTGGATATTCACTTTCATAGACTTGACTATCTGCTAACCCTCCCTTTTTGCATTCTTCAAGTGGGAAACTGATGAGAATTTATTTGGGAGTAATCACTTTCCCCATATGTCCATCTTCCTTCATGGGTAACCATGCACAACATTGCTGATACACAATGGAAAATTGAGCAAGTCTACTGGCTCATCTTCTCATCATTAACAGAATTTGATTTTGCAGTGGTGAGTTTTCTCTTTCAGCGATGCAGTGAATCATGTAACAGTGTATTACAGCAGCAGTCAATAAAGCCCAGAAAGATAGCTTGAGGAATTTTTCGAAAATATTGTGTAACATCAAACGTCATTATCTTCAAACGTGCTCGAGCAAGAGATATAACCGAATCAGAGTCAAAAAGAATTCTGGATCCAATATACAACCTTCATGACTAGAAAATTGTCCACAATTGCTATCGCTAACTGCTTGTGGAAGATTCTGGAAAAAATGGTTACCACTTATGTTTTCCAGAGAGAAACAACCTTTTTTTCCCCAGAGCACAACTGACTTTTGAAAATATTATTCTACTGCTGATCATCTAGTCCAGCTGGAGGCATCCATTGGAGATTCCTTTCTAAAACATGAGCCTCTAGTATCGGTTTTGTTGAATATGGAGAAACCTTATCCAACAAAACTGACATTACTTGGGGTTGGAATACTAAAAGACCTGTGTGATTTTAGTGTCAAAGGAACTCTCTTTTTTATCAAATACTTATCTAGCTGAATCATCCTAGTCTGAGTGGGAACTGCTCTCTTCCAACCGTATAACCAAGAGGAGAGATCCTATGAAGCTCAGTTTTAAGTATTGCACTTTTTGCAGTCAAGATCAGCAACATAATTGAATAACTTCTTCCAACAATTAGGCACATCCTATATTTGGATGACTTTATCTTCTTTCATTCATGTAATATGAGGGTCATAAAAAGACAAAGGCAACTGCAGAAAGTCATTGACCACCTCTCAAAATGGGCACTTGCAAATATGTGTTCAGATTTTCACAGCAGAAGACAGTTTGTGTGCACTTTTGTCACAGAGTTCTAAGGACTCATATTTGACAACAAATTCAGTTTACTCCCTCATGTATGTCATTTATGAGACAAGGAGCATAAAGCAATGAACATTCTACACACTCTTTTTACACAAATTATGGACTCTACAACCATGTTATAAATAACTATTTTAATTTCCCAACCTTTCGAACTTCATATTAAGGTCATCATCTGGGGTATACACACACACACACACACACACACACATATACAGGGTGTTCGGGATAAATTTGACAGTTTCGTAAGGAAAAAGAAAATCTTCTTTGTATCTATTAAATTTAATGAATTGACAAAAAAACATTACAGGCAGAGTTAATTACTATACTATCAACAAGATTTACTCAAAATAACCACCATTAGCATCGATCACAGCTTCAATTCTGCTTCGGAACCTCGAACAAGCTGATGCTACAGTCTCCCTGGGAAGGGCCGCAAAAACTGTTTTAATTTTATCCATTAACTGGGCTTTTGTATTACTGGAAGTGCGATTGGTGTCTTTTTCAACTGCGCCCCATACAAAATAATCCATGGGGTTAAGGTCTGGGGAGTTTGGAGGCCAAACATTTGGACTGGTGAAGTCGTAGAAATTTTCAGACAACCATTTTTGACTTTTCCCAGAGGTGTGGCAAGGGGCCGAATCCTGCTGCCATACATACGGCCTACCATTGGCTACCCTTGTTATCCAGGGCTTGACTACAGTTAGCAACTCCACGAACAAAGCCCGAATTCCAATGCCAGGGTTCTTCAACACCTGTTCCTGCAGATTTGCGAGGAATTCTGCTGTACGAACGCAATCAGATCGTCTGCTAGGGATCTTTCTTCTTGCTACATCCTCGTAGTCACCATTGCAAGTCTCTAGTTCATGCCTGATTGTTTTTACTGTATTCAGGGAGCATTGGGCAGCAGTCGTAATATCCTTATTTTGATGGCGGGCACGAATCATCATGATACAAGTTATTCTCTTCCATGATTCAGGTGGGTTCCAGCTATCCATCCTTTCTGACATCTTGTATATGAATGAAGAAGGGTCCAAACTTTTAAATGAAGAGAAGTGTGTGTTAATACATGTAACTTACGTAAAAATATAATTAATTATAAATATGTCAAATTTATCCCGAACACCCTGTATATATATATATATATATATATACAGGGTGTTCGGGATAAATATATATAATCGGGATAATATATATTCGGGATAAATATATATATATATATATATATATATATATATATATACAGGGTGTTCGGGATAAATTTGACATATTTATAATTAATTATATTTTTCCGTAAGTTACATGTATTAACACACACTTCTCTTCATTTAAAAGTTTGGACCCTTCTTCATTCATATACAAGATGTCAGAAAGGATGGATAGCTGGAACCCACCTGAATCATGGAAGAGAATAACTTGTATCATGATGATTCGTGCCCGCCATCAAAATAAGGATATTACGACTGCTGCCCAATGCTCCCTGAATACAGTAAAAACAATCAGGCATGAACTAGAGACTTGCAATGGTGACTACGAGGATGTAGCAAGAAGAAAGATCCCTAGCAGACGATCTGATTGCGTTCGTACAGCAGAATTCCTCGCAAATCTGCAGGAACAGGTGTTGAAGAACCCTGGCATTGGAATTCGGGCTTTGTTTGTGGAGTTGCTAACTGTAGTCAAGCCCTGGATAACAAGGGTAGCCAATGGTAGGCCGTATGTATGGCAGCAGGATTCGGCCCCTTGCCACACCTCTGGGAAAAGTCAAAAATGGTTGTCTGAAAATTTCTACGACTTCACCAGTCCAAATGTTTGGCCTCCAAACTCCCCAGACCTTAACCCCATGGATTATTTTGTATGGGGCGCAGTTGAAAAAGACACCAATCGCACTTCCAGTAATACAAAAGCCCAGTTAATGGATAAAATTAAAACAGTTTTTGCGGCCCTTCCCAGGGAGACTGTAGCATCAGCTTGTTCGAGGTTCCGAAGCAGAATTGAAGCTGTGATCGATGCTAATGGTGGTTATTTTGAGTAAATCTTGTTGATAGTATTGTAATTAACTCTGCCTGTAATGTTTTTTTGTCAATTCATTAAATTTAATAGATACAAAGAAGATTTTCTTTTTCCTTACGAAACTGTCAAATTTATCCCGAACACCCTGTATATATATATATATATATATATATATATATATATATATATATATATTAGAGACAAGCTAAATTACATTTCACATAGTATGCTGAAGAGACTATGATTTGATCAATGGTTATTCTACTGGCTAGGCCTCTAGTGAAAATAAAATAACAAAGGATCGAGACCCTTCAAGATATATATCTGGAAGGCACTAGACAGGCAATCGAACGAACTACTACTTCAGTCATCTACCTGCAATGTTAGTACTAGTACTTAAGTACTGCTTGGGCTGGTAGATGGCTGAAGAAGCATGTCTATTTAATATTTATTTTTATAGGATTTTATGTAAAGTATCAAATGCAGCGTTTCTTGTGAATCTGGAAAACATCTTATTATTCTGAATACCACAGTATAGCTTATGGCCCGCGGGCTTCATTGAAATAATTTTTTTATTTAATTGCAATTTAATGTTAAGTAGTTATTTTTTCAAAATGGCAAGTGGGCCATGGCATTGAGCTCCGTGGGCCATGCATTGAAGATCCCTGAGACTTAGAAATTTATGGAAGCTTTTTCACTTGGCTCTACCTTTATCCACTTACACTGTGGATAAAGGTTTTATCCACAGTGTAAGCGGATAAATGATAAAACCTGATATATAATTAGTAGCGTAGCCAAGTGAAAAATTTTCCATAAACTTATCTCTAATCCAGAGAATTTTAATAATAGGGTGTGACACACTTTGACAACTCGAATAGGTAAATATGATTTCTCCATTACTTCCACCTTAGTATCACCACCTCTGGATTTGGTTCCCACTGATGAGACCTCAATAAAGTCGAAACCGGTCTGGGTAGTGGCCCTTCCTTTAATTCATAGCATTATACATCTTTGCAAGGAGATGTGCTTTGCATTATGGGAGATACTAAGGCAAGTGATGAGAACTTATATCATCTTTACCACAAGTACCCCAGTCCTGAAAGTAGTTCAGGCACAAATTTTGTTTGCTTACACTTGGATAAAGGATAAAACCCAATATATAATTAACTCTTAGGAGTGTGGAAAAGGAGGCCAGCTTGAAAACAGTACAGAGATTATATTTCTTTAAATTCTGGCTATTTTTTTCTGAAGTGCTGTGTGTGTGTGTGTGTGTGTGTGTGTGTGTGTGTGTGTGTGTGTGTGTGTGTGTGTGTGTGTGTGTGTGTGTGTGTAGGGAATAGAATTACCATATTCCATGTTGAGAGGGATTACAATTTTTGTCATTGGAATCATTGAAGAGGAAGATTTGACACATGAAGGCAAGTTCAGCTGTAAGTGAACAGCTGAACTCCAACCTCTGTTCAACCTTGGTTGAACAGAAGTTGGAGACTGTTGACAAGGGTTTTGATGACACCATATTGTTGAGAAGGGAGATGATGAGAAAGTTTATGTATCTACTTACCTGTGTAGGTAGATACATAAACTTTCTCATCATCTCCCTTTCTTTTCATCTCAGTTTGCAGAAAACCTTCTGCAAACTGAGAAAGAGAGGGTGTTGAGAAGCTGAGTGAAGTCCCTAAAAAAAAAAAAAAAAGGCAGGCTATTGTTATTTTCTTTTTCTATAGTGAACTAGATTTTTGGGTGCTGGCAGTTTACTTGGAGGAGTAAATAGTCTAATGTGTCTGAGCCATTTGGCCAAACAGAAGGTTTGAGAATGGCAATATCAAGAGCATGTTTTGCCTTCTGTCTGTTTAAATAAGGTGTAGTTGCAAAAAAGAAGTAACCAGTATTGATCGCAAAATTAAAGAGATCATTAAAATAGGGGAAGGGGGTGCATTTTTCAGTAAATTTAAAGTATCAGTAAAGGAGATATTTGTAAATAAGGAGGTGACATCAAAGCTCACCATGATATCATTGTTTAAAACTAAATTTTCAATTAAAGATTTGAAATGCATGAAATCCTTTTATATAAGATGAAATTTGGTTAGTAAGCAGCTTCTCTTTTTTCACCAATGAGCACAGTCATTATTTTAGCCATTTTTATAATCTTCCTGAATCTTATTACACTTGAGCAAATTTTATTAGACTCATCACCCTCGTTTTAAATTTTTACAGAGTATTTATCTTTACCTCTCATATAAACTACGTACTTAATAGTTTAGCTTATTATAAATGTGCTTTTAAAAGTGTGTTATGTATGTTTCATGAGTTTTAATACTTTTTATGCTGTTTTACTTATTTTTTACCTGGCATAATTTTAAGAAATGTTCCATTTATGATTATTGATTTATACCTATACATGCCACTTCATTGCATGTGTTCTGACATAGCATGATGATAAATGTCCTTTTGCCATTAAACTCAAAAACAAAGCTCTGTCTCATCAAGTGAACCTCATGGACCAGTATCTTCAAGAAGATGCTGTCGTATCTGTAGACTGGAGGAGCCATGTTTTCTGACCATAATCCTGTCAACATGCCGGGAATGTCATATGTAGACATGGCAATGCCCTAGTTATTTACTGCTCAGGGTGACCACATTCCTTATGGAGGCACTTTGACAATCTCATTTTTACCTCATGTTTCATTCAATAACCCATTTGGTACTGAATTGAACTATTGATGTATGGATTTTGTGGATGCTTCTTTCGTATCTCATATCAAACCAAAGAGTCTTGACAGGGATATCCCCTTTCACCAACTCTTTAATATTTATCTAAATGAAATCATAATAAAATGGAATAAAAATTTCCATCAAAGTATTAAACTTTTTCCTGCTGTGAACTTAAACATTCTCCTTTTTGCCAATGACCTAATAATTACAAATTCTGAAGATAACTTGCAGAAAGTTATTTTAAAGTTTAATGAAATAACCAAAGGTTATCGAATTATAATATCAACAGAAAAATCAAAAACAATGGCCTTTAAAGGACAAGATCTAATAAGAACTAAAATAGTAATAGATAACAAGATTTTAGGACAGGTGAATTCATTTAACTACCTAGGATGTATGATTACATATGAAAAAGATATAAACCTAAAAATTGCAAAATATTTAAAAATAACAGGTGTAATTAACTGTATATTTAAACCTAACCTAGTACAAAAACAAACCAGACTAAAAGTATTCAATACATTAGCCCTGCCAGTCCTATTGCATGGAAGTGAAATCTGGACAATAAAACAAAAAGACAAAGATTAATAGCAGCTGAAATGAAGTTTATGAGAAAAACTGCAAAGTATACTCTATTTGATCATGAAAAAATGAAGAAATTATGAAAGAATTAAACCAGGAATCAGTAATAGAAAAAATTAAAAGTATAAACATATTGGAACATGTTGAAAGAATGAAAACAGAAAGATTGCCAAAATAAGCCATAAATTACAAACCATTAGGGAAAAGAAAACCAGGACGTCCTCTTAAGAGATTCAATGATGACTTCTAAGGCTGGAACATGCCACTCTAGTCCTAAATCCTTGACAGGCATGATGATGATGATGACCAAGTTGTATAATAATTCATCATACATTTTTTAAATGATTGTGTTTGCTCCTTAATTTGTTTTCTTTGTTCCTTAATCTATGAAAAACCAGTGTTTTAAAAATAATTGGGCCATAATTTATAACAAATCATCAGTTACAGGAACAAACATAGCAAAAAAAGAAAAGAAATATATAAAATAATAATATTACCACTGAATTGTAAAGATGCTGGAGAGAAGCAGAATTAGTTGAAAAGGACAAGGGTAACTGGAGAACAAGGATCTTGGCCTAATATCTGTGGTGCAATGAAGAGGATAGGTAAGTAGGTGGTAGGTTGCCTTTGTGTGAAGTTTTAAGGTCTTTTTTTTTTTTTTTTTTTTTTTTTTTTTTTTTTTCTTTTTTTTAAATTTATGTAGTTTATATTTGCATTTTCTATTTTATTTATATGTATGTTTTGCCATTTTGAAGTTCATAACTTTTTTTTAAGATGAAGTATAATCTTTGATAAAGTTTCTGCTTACTTAATGTGCATATGTGTGTGTGAGTATATATATATATATATATATATATATATCATATTTTTCCCTTTTCAGGTACTGAAAGTTTGCTTAAATCATTACTTAACACAGAGTATCAAATTTTTGCCAAAAGGAGAAAAGTCTTGGATGTGGTCATGTACTAACTTTACAGAAAACCAACCCCAGCTTGAGAATTTAGCAGCAAGATTTAAAACTATAGAAGCTGCATCAGAATTCAAAAAGGCCATAGATGATGTTCAGGCAGTATTAACTGAATGTGGATATAATTCCTCTGTAGTAAAATCATCACCACCTAATGTTATATTGGAGTCTTCAAATGCATTGTCATCTTCCTCTAATAAAACCAGTCCTGAACTTTGTGTATTAACACTGTCTTCTGAAAATACTTCACCTGCTCCTTCATCTGTATATAATGATGATAATACTTCTGAAACAAATATTACTCATCCAAGTACTTTGGAAGCACAGAGTGAGTTTTTTTTGTTGTTGTTGTTGTATTTTTCAATTATTTATGGCAAGTTTATACGTTATTCATTGATCAGAATTCATTAAAGCCCCTAAATCAGATGACTGGAATGCTATATTGTGACTATGTATGGCTTGTCAGAATCAGATTCCTAATTTGTACCCTCTGGAATGGTTATAGAGGATATTATGATATTACTTCTATGTTAAAATGTTACATCATTACTTACTTGCTATCAACATTTTTCCTCCAAATTAACCTGTCAGGACTCCAGCATTGTCAGATCCTGCATTTTGGTCTTCTAAGGCACTTATTACTGTATCAATCCAGCTAGATCTTGGTCTTTTTCTGGGGCTGTTTCCTGCCATCCTGGGAAAAAAGCACTTGTTTTACTTACCCTTTTGTCTCCCATTCTGTTCAAGGCATCATATCACCTGAGGTAAGCTCTGCTTACACATTCCTGAATGCCAATAATGTCAAGTTCCTTCCTCATATCCTTGTTTTACATATTATACTGCCATTAATGCCATAACTCTCCTAATCTTTCTTGGAATTCTCATATCTGTGGTCTCGAGTCTTTGATCAAGTGTTTTATTTCCACCCATCTTCTGAGATACTATCTTCCATAGAATTTTTGGTTTGAATACTGTCTTGCATATAACTTCCATTTAACTTCCTGCCATACCAGATTTGCTAATCCTGTATTCTTTCCATATTAATTTGCCATCTTCAGAATTTTGTCAGTTAAATTTCAGATATAGCTGACTAAATTGTATTTATCCACTAGAAGAAGTTTTGTAATGAATATTATTAACACACACACACACACACACACACACACATGTGTGTTAAAGATACCAACTAATTTTATAAGCCAGGTTTTAATCCTATTTTTCCCAAGTAAGCAAACAGACAAGTAAGTCAAGTTTGCACCTGGACGTAGTGCAAGTCTGAGGCAACTCGTGGTAAAGGTGGAGTAAGTTCCGATTACTTTCCTTAGTATTTTCCCCTAATGCAAAGCACATCCCCTTGCAGAGATATATCATGCTATGCATTAAAGGCAAGGGCCACTACCCAGACCGGTTTGACCTTTATTGAGGTCTCGTCAGTGGGAGCCTGACTTAAAAATGCCAAGGTTGAAGTAATCCTAGCTTATCAATTTTCCCTAAACAAGTTGCCACAAGGTGCTTTGACCTTATTAAATAAAAATCTCAGGATGAGAAATAAGATGTAGAAAGTTTTTTACCATGGGTATATTTTATGTTAAAGATATCAATATCTTTAACATAGTATATACCCAAGGTAAAAACTTTCTTTATATATATTTTTGCTTGACTCACTGTTTGGGGCTGGCTTAATATCTGATAATATTAGAGTTCTGACAGATAAAACTAATTGGTTGGAAGAAGTGTGTGATGATAGTAATAATGTAAGCTTTTTATGTTTTACTATCATTTTATAAAGCAGGAATATTGTGATGATGATGTTTATTCAGAGTTTATATATTTCATCTCGACATCTAGACACCTCCAGGGAGTCCAAAGACTCATCGAGGGAGGGCACCTGCTCCACAACTCTGCCTCGGCCACTTAAACCACCAACTGCAACTACACCAACGCCATCTACAGTTCACCATCACTAGTATTTTCACACAACCACAAACATCCATGCCCATGCCGGGATTCGAACCCGCAGTCATTTGGATGGAGAGCACTTGGCGAGCCAGGCCAGCATTACTATTTCATCATATTCTTGTCAACATGTTCTCAGTAATGCTGAACCAATACCATGATGCACCATGTCATGTTTTCTCTCCCAATACATCCATATTGGCAACATTTTTCCCCAAAATAACCAAAATAGAATTATAGTAACAAGATGATGAATGATTTTTCTGTTTCATAAAATTTGAAAGTTAATTTTTTTTTTTTTTTCATTAATTTATGCTATTTTGCTGTATGCTGTTTGGGTTACAACCAAAAAACCTTTGCAGTGAGGTCTCCAAACAATAAATGTGACATTGGAGGTAGGTAGATGTGATTACCTATGGATTGGAAATGGTTAATCTCTTCATGATACTTTTTTTTTTACTAACCAGTGTTAGTCTAAGAAATTACTTTTATTCATGGTTGGTAATTTTTTCAGATACATCACAACAAAAACTATCAACAAATTTTTTAATAAATTCAAACACCTCTAATCTAATGAACATTTCATTTAATAACACACACCCTGTTATTACTATTGTTGATAAGATTATTATAAAATATGAATAAGTAAATCCTCTAATGCCTCTTTTACTTCTAAAAGGAAGTAGGTGGAACTGTTATTTCCGTAGGAAGTCAGTAGGCAGTAAGTCTCCACCCTTAGTCATCTTTGACATTTAAGTTTGTGGTCACTGATAATTTTGAAGACATCTGCAGGGGGGGGGGGGGGGGGATAGCAGGCATCTGATGTGTGCCGCATATTGGTGGAAAGCCTCCTTCAAAGAGTGCAGGAGGTGATCAAAGTCAAAGGTGGACATAACCGATATTAAGGTTTGCCTGCTGGTATCAGTTATAAATTGCTAAAGTGTCCGGACAATTATTGGTAGATAGTGTATGAACTGCCTCATGAGAAACTTTTATTTAAGACTTTAGTCCTCTTTTAAAGAATCCTGTGTTTGGCATAGGTGAAAATTTTAACAAAACCAGATTGTTTTTGCTCATGAAATTTAACTTACTTCAGGTCTTTGCCCTTGGGAAATAGCCACAGATCTACTGGTGTGGCCAAAGTATGATGAACCACAGGTACAAATAATTTGATACACACTGGAATCAGGTAAAGGAGAAAATGGTAACCATTACTCAAAAGTATGTCTTTTTAAGACCTGTGCTAAGCATGTCTTCAAAGGACTTTTGGGCAGATGGTTATTCTGATACCAGTGGATTTGAGTAATTTGGATATTCATGCATATTAACCTTTGATGTGAGGGTTTGCAATAAGGTTGGTGACAACCTGGGAATTGGCAATAGAGAAAATCCATGACTGCCTATTCACATGTTAGAGCAATTTTTTATCAACAAATGGAAGGTACTGTTACAGGCAGTGCTCTTTTTCTTATCCTGGTGAATTACTTTATGGAATGATTTGAAAAGACTGCTCAATACCATTCATATCCTCATTGTAGTATAGGTATGTGATAATATTTTTGTAGTATGTCAAGCCTTCCTTTCTGAACTTCAGGATTTTCTTATGAAGATCAGTGCCGTTCATCTGATATAAAATGTACTGTAAATTGAAAAGGACAAATGTATTCTCTCTTTTATAGCTCTTATTATTCTTTGGCAATGAGTCTTCATTTTTCTGTCTTTAGAAAGAAAACCTACCCTCTACTTTAAATCAGTAAATTAAAGATACCAAGAAATTATATTCTTGGTTTAATCCTTTATCCAAGTGTAAGCAAACAACATTTGCACGTGAAGTACCTTCATTGGGCTACTTGTATATAGAGTCTAAGGACTTCACATCTGTTGCCTTAGCTTACCATAATGCAGTGGTATAATCGGGTGTAAAATGGGAAACTGTAATGCTATGCAATTATGGGACGGGCCAACTTTATATCAGTGTCCTTTCTCACCACTTTCCTTGTCAAAAATCTGGCACCATTTAAACTCCTCTGTCATACAGCTCTGCTGTGCCATAGCTAACACAATAAATGCAGTTTATCAAACCATCCTCTTGTCTAATAGCTTTACTGAATATTTTCTGAACATCATCATTAATAGTTATGAAGTTGCTCTGCCACTCTCCCAAAAAGTTGTCATTCGTTCATTGCAAATGTGTATCATAAAATCCAGATTGTTTAAGTTATTTAGTGGTCTTTAATCCAGTTAATAAATTTACCTTATTTCTAAGCTCTTCAAAGTACAACCTTGCTCCTTTAGCCTATCCTACTGTCTCTCAAATTACACATGTTTGTGGTCTTTCATACTCTGGTAAGACTGGTAGATCTGCTGCTGCTGTTTATCAAGACGAACATGTAAACAAGATTAAATCTCAAAGCTTGAATAATCTGGTTTTCAACATGCCATCCTACCATATATTGGATTCTTTGGGAAAAAACTGAAGTCTTGCATAAACACTGTGAAACCTGCTATCATCTCCCACTCTAAGTAAGTTTCATAGCTTAAGTTATCCACTTCATGGGAAATTGTTCTTCTTCACAGCTAGCTTTTTGTCTATTTTGTATTATATGTGATGCAATGGATTGACTTGACTATATGACATAATTAAAGAAATTTAATGACTAGAAGCTAAGAGATACCAAAATAGAAAAAAACTATTTATTATGTGAATGCATAACTAGTTTCATTTTCTTAGAAGACTTCAGGCACATAACATGAAAAGAGAAATACAAAACTATACATTACTAGAGAATAAGAGCTATAAATTAACTTGGAAACGTAATGCTTATATTTGAAGGCATGGACACGTTCACACAGATATGATCTCATTGAATTGCATGTGGAAGAACATGGGGGAGACACCACATATGGCATAAATAGATCCGGAATTCTATCTAATCACATTCTTAATTCTGTGTATCGTAATGATGAAGGTTCTGTCACTCATCCAGTGATCTGGAACAAATCAGAAAACATTTTTAGATGCTACAATGAGCTGCACAGAAGAATTGTCAAATCAACAGAAATTGTCCTCGATCTGGTCCATATTAATACTAACCTAAGCTCTAACCTATCTCATTGTCACTCTTCAACTATCCAGTTTTGTCATGCCCACATGAACATGCTGAACAATACTATGGCATCCAGCATGCCTTCATATGTCAGTAATATGTTTGCCAGTTAATTTATACCTCTTATTCTCTTTTAATGTATAGTTTTGTATTTCTCTTTTTGTGTTATGCACCCGATGAAGTCTTCTAAGAGAACAAAACTAGTTGCATATTCAAATAATAGTTTTTTTTCTACTTTGGTATCTCTCTCTTAGCTTCTAGTAATTAAATTTCTTTAATGATTTCTTTAATATATAACATTTAAATTTCTTTAATATATAACATTGTTTGGACTGTGCTACTTAACATTATTTCCCTGTAATCCTCCTTATGGGAAGTTGTTCTTCTTTTAGTTTATCCTAGTTAATTTTTTATTTTTGTATTAAATATATGCAAAAACGTTGTTCAGAGCAGTTTGGACTGTGCTAATGTGCATTAAGACTGTACATTTGTATTACATTGGTATTGCAGATTTGCAGTGGGCTTAATATTATTATTATTATTATTATTATTGTTGTTCCGGGAAACTCCAAGGAGTCGACAGACTCATCGAGGGAGGCCCTAACATCATGTCTGGAACAACTATTCAACATTCACACAGTATCTATCATATCTTGCCTTGAACTCATTCACGGTCGTAGCAGACACAACAGACTCTGGAAGCTTATTCAACTCATTCACCACTCTCCAAGTAAAAAACCTAGCTCTAACACCCTTGTCAACCACGCTCTTGCCCAGCTTCCATGCATGGCCCCTAGTCCTCCCACCACCAGTCATATTTTCAAAAATATCTTCTGGATCAATCTTATAAAAACCCTTCAGTAATTTGAATGTCTCAATCATATCACCCCTCCTTTGCCTATCGTCCAATTTCTGCAACCCACAAATCCTCAACCTATTCTCATAAGGTTCATTCCACAGTCCTCCTATCATCTTGGTCACTCATCTCTGGACCCTCTCCACTTCCTCCCCATCACGAAGAAACCCTGGTGCCCATAACTGGGCACAGAAGTCCAGATGGGGTCTTATCAAGGCTCGATACAGAGGAACAACAACTTGTTTGTCTCTGTATGTTAAAGTATTTTTCATAAGCCAAGTGATTTGGTGAGCTGTTTTAGTCACTTTTGCAATGTGCCTCCTAAACTTCAACTCCCTATCCACCAGCACTCCCAAATCCCTGGCCTCATCAATCTCCTGGAGTACGGTTCCACCAATGCGATATACTGCTACTGTTCTTTTCACCCCGAAGTGCATAATCTTACACTTTGCCACATTAAACTGACATCCATTTTTCCTAGCCCAGTCCTGCAAACTATCCAAATCATCCTGTAAAATTTTGACATCCTGTGCACTCACAATTGCTCTACCCAACTTTGCATCATCAGCAAACAAGTGAACACTTCCTCTCAAATCCTTTCCAATATCATTGATGAACAAATTGAAAAGCAGTGGTCCAAGAACAGAACCCTGTGGCACTCCACTAGTCACAAGACGTCTTTTTGACTCCACTCCTGAATAAACCACTCTCTGGTATCTCTCCTTCAACCACCCTCCTATCCATCTTACCAACCCTATATCTATCCCCATCTGCTCCAGTTTACTGATTAGGGTTCCATGTGGTATCCTGTCAAAGGCCTTGGCAAGGTCCAGTAGTATCACTGTAAACACATTACCCCTATCCAGTTCAGCCGTCACTGTGTTATAAAACGTGAGCAAGTTACTGAGTCATGATCTACCCTTTACAAAACCATGTTGTCCCTCATACAATATCCCATTTTCATCTATCCAATCCTGTATTCTTTTCTTGACTAATTTCTCTAAGACCTTGACAATGATTCCTGATATGCTAATCGTTCGGTAATTTACAACAGCAGGCTTGGAACCACCTTTATACAGTGGAACTATTTTCCCCTCCTTCCACCTGCTCGGGACTAACCCGGACCCGAGACTCAAATTAAACAAAATGGTCAAGGGTACTGACAGTTCTTTAGCTGCTTCTCGTACTACACGAGCTGGTATACCATCCAATCCCACAGAGGTATTGACATTGAGGTTATGCAATAGACTACTCACCTCCACTTCATTCACCACAATTCCCGTATAATCTACTTGTTTATTCGTTTCTGCAATGTCACCACCTGGATGATATATTCTTGCAAAGTGCTCACTCAGTAACTCAGCTATCTCAACTGATTCAGTTACCTCCCTACCATCGGCATTCTTTAAAATCATTCTGCCATGTACATTTTTCCATTTACTTGCTACATATCTAAAAAACTGTTTACGATTCTCTTTAGCCTGCATGGCCAATGTTCTTTCGTAATCCTTTTTTGCTTTTCTTACCACACTCGTCACCCTTCTGGCCTGCACTTTATTCCGTTCATGTGCCTGCCGGTCACCTTTCTCCTTAAATTCCCTCCATAGTTGTTTCTTTTTTTGCATCTCAAGCTTAATGGTGTTATTCATCCATTTAACCCCTAGTTGATTTATTATTCTGACTCTAGGTATACAGTCAGCCATTGCTTCATGCAAGCACTTCCTAACTACCTCCCATGCACTATCAACTTCTAGTCCTTGCAATTGTACATGCCATGGCACTGAGCCAATCAAACTCCTAAGCTTGTCATACTTTCCCGCCCGATAATTCCACATGTACCCTGTCTTAATTGAAAATTCTACACCTTTAGCCACCTCCCAAGTCAAGACTCTATGATCACTCTCACCGATTGGTGGCAATGTGGTCATATTTGTTACAGCCAAATCCTCAGATGTAATTACTAGGTCAAGCACTCTCTAACCCCTAGTATTTTCCATTACACACTGTCGCAGATAGTTGTCCCTTAATAATCGCATAAAATCCAATTCCTTCCTCCCGTGTGTCCTCTCATCACTCCAATCAATGCGTCCATAGTTGAAATCTCCCATAATAATCACCCTCCTTCCACTCATTTCTTCTATTTGCTTGTGCATACTGTCACCACCATCTTTTCCATCACCTGGTCTATAGCAGCACCCAATTGTATATTTAGTTCTGCTAGCCACAATCTCACACCAAATGGCCTCAAATGTGCTCTTTTCTCTATCCTGCAATTCAACTTCTATTCTCCTTGGCTGTAGCTCATCAGCTCTCATCAACAATACTCCTCCCCCCATTTTATTCTCTCTGTCATTCCTGAACACACTATACCCATCACGTTCAATCCCACTAGCTATATCATCTACAGTCAGCCATGTTTCACTAATACCAATAACCTGTGGTCTGGAAGTGCCAACCATGGCCAAAAACTCTTCCTTCTTGTTCCTAATACTCCTAGTATTAGTGGACATGAATTTAAGACCCCCATTAGCCCCAACCCTACCTTGATGCCTTATATTAACTATCCCACTCTGGTTTGTTGTCCTTATTTGCTCTATTCATTCTTACATTCAACTGCCTCCCTAAGGACTGTATATCTACTCCCCCCCCTTAACAAATCTAGTTTCCCTGAATTTGTACATCCACTACATTCAGCAACACTCTCTCAAGTCTTCTTACACCATAACCATTCAAATGCAGGCCATCCATCTTATATAGATCCTTTCGCCCATCAAACTCACTCCACACGTCCACAAATTCCACACCACTCGTCATACATAACCCACGCATAAAGTCATTCGCAAACATTTCACTGTCATACCGTGGCAAAAGACTAATCATTCTAACTCTCTCACTCTTTTCTTTTGCTACCTCAAACAATTCATTCAGGTCACTATCATTTCCATTTTATCTCCTTTCAAATCATTCGTACCTGCCACAACAATAATTTCTTTCACCCTTTCCTTTAGCTCTCTACTAGACTCAATTACATCCTTTATGGTCGCACCAGGTTGGTACGATTTTGTCAAATCCTCTACTAACACACCTCGTACTAACAAGTCTCCATACAGCACTCTATCCTTCATTTTGTTCATGTTTACATTCATACGCCTATTTTTCCTGTCATACCTTTTATTACTGGTTGGTTCATTCAATCGACTTTTGTTCATGCACTCTAGCTGCTGTTTTGCCCTTTCTATCGCACCATTCAACAACGCGATCTCACTCAATGCATCTATCTCATCTTTTTTATTCTCTGAGAAACCAGTAATACTATCATTCACACTTTCTACATTCACACTCTCATATTTCTCATGTACAACCTTGCCGTTTCTTGTCATATCACTATTTTCTTCATTCTGAAGTTTGACAAAATTATCACACTCACAATCCGAAATACACTTCAATTCCTCATTCTCCCTACATTTTCTACACATATTCAATCCTTTATTATCATCTATCCACACTTCGACCGCACTTCGTAAAGCGTACATTTCACAGCTAGTACACTGACTCATTTCTTTTATACTACCGTTCTTTGATAAAGATGGCGAACCATCATTACTGGCCGCCATTTTCCTTCGTACAGGTGCCATAATTATTGCAACGTGTTTTATCAAATAATAAGTTATAACACACCAAAAACACAAACACACCAAAAATATGGTTGAACTAAGTCCAGAAACCCTGAAACTTTCTTTCAAAGCACCTCAAATCCCCCCTAGTAAGCAGGGTGGCGATGGTGGCTTTATATTAGGTGATTTAACATTCACAAAACAACCAAAGCCATTTACAAATATCCACTAGTAGAGCCTACCAAAAGAAATATGTGCTTTGTGTTATGTATAGAGCAGTGGTGGCCCGGGAAGCTTTTAAGTGGAAGGTGCTGCCTATACAAAATAATTTTTTGTATAGGCACATTCAGTAGGGAAATACCTCTGAAAATATCACATTCAGTTTTATTTCTCTTTTTATATATGGGTATTATGAGAGCTCTACTCCAATAATCGGGAATTTGTCACTCTGTCCAAGTCTTCTGAACTATGCAGTGCAGCCACTGTAAGACTTTTATACCACCATGCTTCAGCATTTCTGATTGAATATCATCTACTCCTGCTGCCTTTCCACATTTCAAACCTTTGATGGCCTTCAAGTATGGATATGTATTCCTGACTGCATGCCTGGGCAGTGTCTTTTTACCACAGTGCTGTCATCACTGCTTGTTTCATTTAGCAGTTTTTCAAAGTAATTACTCCATACTTCAAGAATATCTTTTTCTTCCGTTTTCATGTCACTTTTATCATCTCTAACTCCTTTTACAGCACTCTTTCCAACATTCCTAAGCTTCTTCGAGAAGGTGGCAAAATATTCCTCCAGAATATTTTGCCACCTTCTCGATATTTATTTTTTATATTCTTGCCTAAGTCCTCCCATAACTTTTGTTTAGGTAGTTTTACATAGTGTTTAGCTTTCTTACATTTGTTTCTGTATTTTCTATGAGCACAAGCTGAGGAACTTTTTATATGCTTTCTTCTTTTCCTTCACTGTCTCTTAAATTTCCTGTGTCCACAATGGAGTTCTGATTTTTCTATCCTTGCAGACAACCTTACCACATGCCTCTCTAGCTGAATCAATCAGGGTTTTCTTCAAGGCTTGCCACTGAGTCTCCAAGGTTTGGCTCCTGTTCTCAAACTCTTTCATTTTTTCTTCAATAATCTTTGTGTATTTTAGTGTCTACAGTTCACATCTGAGATTTGCTCAACTTTTATTCACTTTAAAACTTTCTTACATGTTATTCTTTTCAATATGAAATTCAATTTTATCCTGCTCAATACTAAATAGTGGTTACTTCCAATTTCAAATCCTCTGTACACTCTGGTGTCCTGCAGCAGGGGGAAAACATCACTATCAACAATAACATAGTAAATATGACTTTTATTACCTTGTCTCTTTTCTCCATGTGAATTTGTGCACATTTTTATGTTGGAACATGGTGTTAGTAATAACCAGTCCATGTCCTGAGCAGAAATCCAACAGGTATTTGCCATTATTATTATCTTTGCTCTTTTCTCCAAATTTTCCCAAAATATTTTATTATGTCTTACAATCATTTCATACTCTGCTATTTAGATCCCCAACAAGGACCAACTTTTCCTTTTTCATTGTCAGTTGCTTTCTCTAAAGCCTTAAAAAATTCCTCCACTTCTACTAAAGTAGAAGTGGAGGAATTTTTTAAGAATTTTCTGTGGGACCATAGGCACAAATAAGTCTCATTGTCCAGTTTCCCATTCTGATATTTGCCCACATCACTCTACTTGAGACTGCCTGCTATTCAAGAAAATTAATCTCGTGTTTAGTGTTGAATACTATGGCTGTTCCTTCTTTTCCTTGATTGTCATTGCCTGAATATAACATTTTGTATTTATTGTTCAGAAAGATCTCACAAGTTTTTGTCTTTTTTTGTTTAAGTCACTCCTATTATGTCGATCTGGCTTATCTAATTCCTCAGCTAGCTTCATTTCTTTGCCATTCAGGCTTCTTATGTTGATAGTACCACTATTTAACTCTGGTGATGTTGAGTTGGGGTGTGTTTTCAGATTTGTTCCAGTAGCTGACTTTTCACTGTTTGCCCTGGTTCCCTGGCGAAAACAACGGGAGCCTTGTTTAACCGGCGATGCCCCAGTCGGCATGAAATTTTGATATATTCCTTTGCTTTGTAATATTGCATTTTCCTGGATAATTGATATATTCTGGTTTATTAAACAAATAATGTCTTTTAAGATTGTATTTCTTAACTGCTGTCTGAGGGCCAATCTGACAGTGTGATAGTTTTCCTTTAAACAAAATCAGCCAATACTTAGTCCCCATTAAAGTGTATTTTCATTTGTTTGACTAGAAACCTTTGTGTGTTTTGAAGCAAATTAGAGTAACTGTGGAATTTTGCTCATGCATATAAATCAACTTTAACACCTTCTTTTACAAAGAATTTTATAACTTCATGATACTCAATTTTATCCATTTCAAAAAATACAACACTTTTGCTTCAGACAGCTGTATAAAACAAACTACTTAATAGAATGACTTGCAATTTATTATGACAGATGTACCAACTTAGGAAAAAAATGCAGAAATACAATAGGTACATAATGCACATAAATCAGGTTCTGTGGACTCAGGTGCTTGATTATAATGTAATTTATAATAATTCAATTACTTAAAATTCTTTACTTAGGCGAATTTAGTAAGTTAATCAAATTTATTAATAAAAATATAACTAATTTTGTTTATTCATATACAATTTTGAGGGTTTTTTTTTAAAAATAAAAAAAAGGCCGGATTCTAACCCGCAGCCTTTTGGCTGGAGAGCGGATACGCTAACCACTCGGCCAACCAGGCCAGCAATATTATAATGGGAATAAAATAAAACCTGTGTGTGTGTGTGTGTGTGTGTGTGTGTGTGTGTACACACATATTAAATTTTGTAACCATACATATTACATATATCGATACACACAAAAAGTGACAAACAATTTAACGAGTAACATTTTAAACATTTTACTAGGTAATTAGTGATAAGATTGCAATTGTTTACGCTTGCACAGTTCATCAATGGTCGGGGTTATCTTGCTAAGGTAGAGTCGCAAGTCATCATCAATATTCAGGCTGTTCCTATATTTATTTTTTAAGCAGTTTAAGAGTTTCACATAAACAAGTTGTTGTGAAAGGTGACAAATATTTGACCTCAATTTTTGATGAAGTCGAATATTCCTTCTTCATTCATCTCCAAAAACTAATCAATGGCTTTTTGGAATGAATGTTTTTTTAATTATTGTCACAAGATATCTCAATCAACTCTTCTTTATTGGATGGAAGTTTACATTTTTCCAAATCAGATGTGAAGGGGTCTTGAATCCATTCTTGCATTTCATCAAGGGGGGGGGGGATACTGCCTTATAAGAGTTTTAAGAGTGCTTAAGTGAACGATTATTCGTTCACTTAAGATGTATGTATTCATCTGATGTATTCAAAGTCTGCAATCGTTTGCTCATTTTCTTTAAGAAATTTATCTTGTTGCTGAAGTTGGTCACAGCTTTTCTTTTTTAGTCTGTTTTCCCAAGATAATTTTTTTTTTACCATGGCCTCTGTTTCTTCTCAACATAGAACACATCAACATTGTCTCCTTGCAGTGATGAGTTCCAAATATTCATTTTTTTTCAAAAATATCAACTAAACATGTTAACTATACAAGCCATTCTAAGTTTTGTAGCCTCAAAGAAAGTTCAACTCATGGTCCACGAAAAAAATGTGTATTTCATTGTGGAGTTCAAATAAACGACAAAGAACATTTTCTCATGATAACCAACATATACATTTGTGTGAAGCAGCAATATCTTATGCAGGCTACCCATTTCTTCACAGATAATTGAAAAAAAGTGGAGACTTCAAGGCACTTTAGAAATGCGTTCATTTAATTTAACAGTAAACTGAAGATTAAAAATAACTTTAAACACAACAAGTGAAATAAATCATAACAAATACATAGTGCAGTAAGAAGGCACATTCACTCACTTAGAATGGATGTTTTAACTGGGCGATCAGTTTTCGGGCAAGTTCGGCTGTCAGGTAGGGAAGGGAAGGAAGGATTGACAAATGTGTATAGACATGAACTACAGTGCTGTGCTTCCTCACTCAGTTCTCAGAAATTAATCAGTATCAGTGTTGCAAAATTAGTGACTTTGTTACTAGATTTTGTGAATTTGAGCTCTCACAGCATAACCCCAAAAATTTTACCACGTACCCCCTAGGGCAGTGGTATTCAACCTTTTTTACTATGCGAGCTACTGTTCTATAAAAAGTTATTCGGCGATCTACTCTCTTATATAGATCGCATTCCCCCAACCTGATATCTGATTACGCACAAATAAACAACAAAAAAAAAATACACAACTAAAAACTTTATTTGTGTATTAAAAATTTATTTATCACTTTTAATTATTTTAATAAAACAATTATTTTTATACCAAATATATTGGAATAAAATATTTATTTCTCTATTTTGGAAAACCAAAGTTAGAAAAAATAACAGTTAGAAAAAATTACAAATTCACAAAATACAGGAAATGCTGGTTGATTAAAAAAAAAAAAAAGTTAATGTGAAATTTAGCATTGTTTGAACCTCGTAATATTTTCATAGTCAAGTTGATATGAAGAAGTGGCCAATTGCAGACAATCATCCAAATGATCATTTGTGATTTGGTTTCTTTATTGATTTTTTATGATGGTCATATTTGAAAAAGCAGATTCTGACAAGTTTGTCGATCCAAAACACGACAGAATTTTTCATGCAATATCAGTTAATATTAGGAATTTTTTCATGTGCATACATCCAAATGACTTCATTGTTTATTGATTTTAAATGTAAACTATTCTGAATGTTTATTATCTGAAGTTCTACTTCAGCTTGGTTTATATCAAACAGCCCACTAAATTTATTTGAAATTTCTGTGATGTTCAAGTTTTTTTGAAATGGATTATTGATAAAAGATACAATCATTTCAGTTTTATTAAAATCTTTAAATCTTGAATTTATTTCTTCTTTAACTAATTCTATTTCACGAGTAAATTCTTTTAAATCATAGTGAAGCAGTTTTTGATTTTGTTCCAAAAATTTTAATAAATATGGAAGATGTCTAAATCTTCATTCATTTATTATTATTATTATTACGGGCAACTCCAGGGAACCCTTAGACTCATCGAGGGAAGCCCCAAATCATATTCATCACAACTATTCGACATTCACACTGTATCTATCATAACTTGCCTTAAACTCATTCACTGTCACAGCACCCACTGCAGACTCTGGCAGCTTATTCCACTCATTCAGCACTCTAAAAGTAAAGAACCCAGCTCTAACCCTTACTAACCACACTCTTGCCCAGCTTCCATGGATGTCCTGTGGTCCTCCCACCACCAGTCCTGTTCTCAAAAATATCTTCTGAATTAATCTTATAGAAACCCATCAGTAATTTGAATGTCTCAATCATATCTCCCCTCCTCTGCCTATCAGCCAATTTCTGCAACCCACAAATCCTCAACCTGTTCTTATAAGGTTCATTCCACTGAAATGCTATCATCTTGGTCACTCGCATCTGGATCCTCTCAACCTCCTCCCCATCAGGAAGAAACATAGGTGACCAAATCTGGGCACAGCAGTCGAGATGGGGTCTTATCAAGGCCCGATACAGAGGAACAATGACTTGCTTGTCTCTGCTCATCAAAGTATTCTTTAGCAACCAAGTGATTTGGCCACTTTTGCAATATGCCCCCTAAACTTCAACTCCTTATCCACCAACACTCCTAAATCTCTTGCCTCATCAATTTCCTGGAGTACAGTTCCACCAATGTAGTAAACTGCTGCTAATCTTTTCATCCCAAAATGTATAACCTTACATTTTGCCACATTAAATTGACATCCATTCTCCTTAGCCCAGACCTCCAATCTATCCAAATCTTCTTGCAAAATTTTGACATCATCTGCATTCACTATTGCCCTACCCAACTTTGCATCATCCACAAACAAATGAACTGTTCCTCTCAGATCCTTTCCTATATCATTAATGAACAAATTAAACAGCAGTGGTCCAAGAACAGATCCTTGTGGCACACCACTAGTCACAGGCCGTCTTTTGGACTTTACTCCTGAATAAACCACTCTCTGATATCTCTCCATCAACCACCTTCCTATCCATCTCACCATTCCTATATCCATCCCCAAATGCTGCATTTTACTGATTAGAATTCCATGTGGTATCCTGTCAAAGGCCATAGCAAGGTCCAGTAGAATCACTGTAAACCCTTTACCCTTATCCAGTTCAACCGTCACTGTGTTATAATACGTGAGCAAGTAACTGAGGCATGACCTACCCTTCACAAAACCATGCTCTCCCCGGTATCCCATTTTCATCTGTCCAATCTTGTATTTTCCTCTTGACTATTTTCTCCAAGACTGTGATAACGATTCCTGTTATGCTGATTGGCCGGTAATTTTCAACAGCAGCCTTGGAACCACCTTTATGCAGCGGAACTATTTTACCCTCTTTCCACCACCTTGGGACTGACCCAGACCCGAGGCTCAAATTAAACAAAATGGTCAAGGGCACTGACAATTCTTTAGCCGCTTCACGTACAACACGAGCTGGTATACCATCCAATCCCACAGATGTATTGACATTAAGGTTCTGTAATAGACTAGTTACCTCTACTTCATTCATCACAATTCCAGTATAAGCTGTTGGTTCTTCCATTCCTGCAATGTCACCACCTGAATGATATACTCTTCCAAAGTGCTCACTCAGTAATTCCACTATATCAACTGATTTGTTTACCTCCCTACCCACATCATGTTTTAAAATCATTCTGCCATGAACATTTTTCCTTTTACTTGCAACATATTGAAAAAACTGCTTGGGATTCTCTTTAGCCTGCATGGCCAATATTCTTTCATAATCCGCTTTTACTTTTCTTACCACCCTTGTTACCTTTCTGGCCTGAGCTTTATACTGTTCCTGCACCTACACGTCACCTTTCTCTTTAAATTCCCTCCACAATTGTTTCTTTTTTTGCAGCTCAAGCTTAATGGTATTATTCATCCATTTAACTCCTACTTGATTTATTATTCAGACTCTTGATATACAGTCAACCATTGCCTCCTGCAAACACTTCTTAACCACCTCGCCTGCACTATCAACATCCAGGCCTTGCAGTTTTACATGCCATGGCACTGAGCCAAGCACACTCCTAAGCTTGTCATACTTACCAGCCCAGTAATTCCACATGTACCCTGTCTTAATTGTAAATTCCACTCCTTTAGCCACCTCCCAAGTCATGACCTTATGATCACTCTCACCAATTGGTGGCAACATGGTCATGTTCGTTACAGCCACATTCTCAGATGCGATTACTAGGACAAGCACTCTCTGTCCCCCTAGTATTTTCCATTACATGCTGTCGCAGATAGTTGTCCCTTAATAATCGCATAAAATCCAATTCTTTCCTCCCATTTGCCCTCTCCTCCATCCAGTCAATGTTACCATAATTGAAATCCTCCATAATAATTACCCTACATCCACTCATTTCTTCTATTTGCCTATGCACACTATCCCCACCATCTATTCCATCACCTGGTCTATAGCAGCGCCCAACTGTATATTTTGTTCTGCTAGTTTCAATCTCACACCAAATAGCCTCAAATGTGCTTTTTTCTCTATCCTGCGGATCCACTTCTATTCTCCTTGGCTGTAGCTCATCAGCTATCATCAATAACACTCCTCCCCACATTTTATTCTCCCTGTCACTCCTGAACACACAATATCCCTCACATTCAATCCCACTAGCTATATCATCTTCTGTCAGCCATGTTTCACTAATACCAATAACCTGTGGCCTGGAAGTGCCAACCAAAGCCAAAAATTCTTCCTCCTTGTTCCTAATACTTCTGGCATTAGTATACATGAATTGCAGAAGTTCATTTGTCCCATCCCTATTTTGATACCTTATACTAACTATCCCATTCTGATTCGTAGTCTTTCGTACTCACTTGGGCATATTACGCACATTCATACACTCAACTGTCTCCCTAAAGTCTGCATATCTACTCCCTTCCTCCCACCTTAATAACTCTAGTTTCCCTGATTCTGCACATCCACTTCCACTACATTCGACAACACCTTTTCAAGTCCGTACACCAAATCCATTCAAATGTAAATCATCCATCTTATATAAATCCTTTCACCCATCAATTTTATATTAAATTTTCTTAAATTTTTATCTTCACCTTGTAACTCTAAATTTAAATTGCTTAATTTCGTACAGAAATCTACTTAAAATTATAAGTGTAATAACCATCTTTTATCAATCAATTGTGGATATATATATCTCCTTTTTCATCAAGAAAATTTTTTATATCGTTAATTTAAAATCTTTCTAAAAATTGACTTCTGCTGAGCCAGCGAACATTATTGTACAATAGAAGTTCCCTATCATCATCTTCCTGTAATTTAAATAACCACTTTTGCAGGGCTTTTCCTCGAACAGAATTTACAATTTTAAATGTAATATCCAAAACATCTCTTGTATTTAATCTTTTACTACACAGTACTTGTTGGTGAATAATACAGTGGTACGTTAAAATATCTGGATATTTGTCATCGTTTTTACATAATGAAATAAAGCCTGATTTATTACCTATCATTTCAGGAGCGCCGTCGGTAGTAATAGATACAAGTTTAAAAAGCGGAAGTTTGTGTTGTTTCACAAATTCATCAAATGCCGAAAAAATGTCCCCCCCCCCCCCCCCCCCCAGTCCTTCCCAATAATAGTATAATTTTCAAAAGTTCTTCTTTACTTGAATAATCTTGAAATACCATGCGAATAAATACCATTAACTGAACAATATCAGTGAAGTCGTTTGATTCATCAATTTGTAATGAAAACGCAACACACTGGTGAATGTCTAACATTAACCTGGCCTGGAAACTTTTCTCAGGCAATTCGAACTCTTCCTTTCGGCAATTTGAAACCTTGTCTGCGGCCTAGAAGTAGTCTCTCTCTTGCGATGTCTTGAACCGAGAAGCTCCTTTCTGGAAGCGGGAAACTCTTCTCTCAAGCAATGTGGATCTGGGCAGTCTCACTGGCGGCGATTCTGGACCGGGCGGCCTCCTCTCTGACAGCAATTCTGGAACTGTGACCCCTTCTGCTTGCTTCACTCCCTTTTTATTAGGCCTCCTCTGAGACCTCGCATGAAGTTTGGCAACCCCCCAAAGAATCGGTATGAGTCTTTCATCTTAAGTTTCAAGTTTGGCATGCCTTTTGTTCTCCTCTGCTTTCTTTTGATTGTAAGTTGCCAGCCATCGGAAAGTTGTTTGAACTCTTTCTGACTGAGTTTGGAGATGTTTACACCTTAGAGCCTGCAAGCCTTTCTCTTACATACAAGTTTCAATAACAATCTTTCTAATGCCACTATGTACAGTTTCAGCGACAAAATCATTTCCTTTGTTTTTAACACTCTAACATATTCTTATTAAAGCAGTATATACAGCTAGCTTCAAAAGAGTTATTTACAAAAACATCTAATACAAATTATACTGAGACAAAAAAAGTTTATTTTTTTACAATATTCACATGGGACTTAATCTGAGTAAAAAATCGATGTAATGTGCTTTGGAATATTTAATATTTAAGCTACAATCGAATTTTTACACTTTGCTTATAATCATATTCACTCGGCTCGCTGTTTGATTTCCACTGATCCAAATTAATTCATTTACCCGGACTTATAAGAAAATTACTGATTTGACAATTTTAACGAAAAATAAATAAACAAGAACAGTACACTTAAAGCGAATTAAAAATAATACAAAATAATGATAAATAAAATATTATGTTTTCAGTTTTGATTAAATTTGTAAGTAAGGAGGAATACACAAGAGATCGACCAAAAATCGCTCCACGATCGACGGGTTGAACACCCCTGCCCTAGGGGTATGCGTACTACACACTGAGAACCCCCTACTCTAGGTATTTTCTAAAAGGAATGCTGTCTTTTGGTAAATATGGAAAATTTTGTGTGGGTTGAACAATTTTAAAGGCGCTGTTCTAGTATTGCTTTGTTTTAAGAGCATATCTCTTGAAACTCAACTGATGTGAGATATGAAAACAGAACATTTATGTCCTATTTCTGTTATTATCTGTTATCGTATGGCATGGTTTCTTTGACAAGAATCATTTATTTATTAAACTTCAGTAGCCATTTTGATGAACGCTTGCACAGTTCAAGTCGAATATTCCTTCATTCAAATCCAAAAACTAATCAATGGCTTTTTGGAATGAACGCTGTTTTAATTATTTTAAAAATGTTTTAAATTGTTTTAAAAATTTCAGTTATGAAGATGACTTCATAATTGTTTTGTTTCATTATCCTTAATGAGTCTTGAAACTTAGTTTTTTAATGCCATAGTGATTCTTTATGGATGATGAAAAGTTCGTGGTACAAAATGAATATTTTCCTGCATGGTTGGTTCTTCATGAATCTTACAATATTTCTCCATGTTTTTTTAGAATGTGCAAAAATCATTGCCCATTTTAATTTCCAGGGAACTTACTTTTAGATAATTGCTATTAAGATAACAACAAAATCTGTGCCTTTTGTTCTTCTTCTCAACGATTAGCTGTTTGGTTGTTCTGGCTTCGCAGATCTTTCCATCTTGCAGCTAGTTCACTCTCTCCTTTCCTTTGGTCTATATTTATCCACTTATTTTGGTGTCTGATATCTTTCCATCCTAAATAAATGCTCTTTCCATTTCTCTCTATTATTATTATTTATATGGGCACTCCGTGGAGTTAAAAGATAATAATAAATTTAGTTTAATCCTTTATCCAAGTGTTTGCAAACAAAGTTGCGCCTGTAATATCTTCAGGACTAAGGCAACTCGTAGTAAAGGTGGACCAAGCTCCCATAACTCCTTGTCTGAGTACTAAATTTATTATAGTCTAACCAAGTGGCAAATCAACTTCCAACACGGAGTTAAAAGACTCATCACAGGAGACACACTCTATCCATTAACACAATACCTATCATAAATCTCCTTAAAACTTTTCGCTGTTGGGTCACTCACAACCACTTCTTGCAATGCATTCCACTCATTCACCACTCTTCAAGAAAAGAAACTAATCTGCATGCTCTTGCTAACCACACTTAGATATCTTCCAAGTGTGATCCTTTGTTCCCTCCTACGCACCATGTATTGAAAATTTTCTTCTGTGTCAAACTTATAGTACCCCTTTGGTAGCCTATAAGTTTCTATCATATCCTCTGCTTCTCAGCTAAACTCTGCAAACCACACCCCCTCAAGCTACCCTCATGTAGAACATTCCACAGACCTGTCATCAGCCTGGTCACTCATCTCAAAATCCTCTCCACAACTTCTTAATCTCCCAAGAAAGGTAAGTGATCAAATCTTTGCACAGCAGTCAACATGTCGCTGAATTATAGCTTTATAAAGTGGAATAATAACCTTCCTATCTTTATCTGTCAGTGACTTGTAAATTTAATTGATGCTGAAGAGCATCCGAGTAATCCTCCGAGCTATTCTGCCAGCTCATGCAGTATGTCCTGAATTTCAAATCTCTATCCACTATCACCCCAGATCCCTAGCTTCATCGATTTCCTGTAAATAAACTGATACCATCAATATGATAAAAAAAAAGTGGGGAATCTTTTCATCCTAAAGTGCATTACCTTAAACATTGAATATATAATATTATAACATTGAATTGACAACCATTCTCCTTTAGCCACACTGCCAATTTATTTAAATCATCTTGTTAGATATATTTGTCATCCTTCTCAACTATTGCCTTCCCTAGTTTTGCATCATCGGCAAACGACTGAATGTGCCTTTTCAAATCTGCTATATTATTAATATACAAATTAAACAGTGGTGGTGCTAGTACAGAGCCCTGAGGCACTCCACTAGTCACCCTCGTTTACCTTGATTCCACTCCACCCTACACCACCCTCTGATATCTGCCTGTCAGCCAACTCCCCCACCCCACATCCATGCAACCGGATCCCTATCCATTCCTATTTGCTCCAAGTTATGTAATAATTTTCCTGTGTGGTATTCTGTCATAGGCCCTTGCAAGGTCCAGCAATATCATGGTGTAGCCATTTCCTTTATCCAATTTTGCTATCACCTTATTATAAAGCCATACTTCCCCTTATAAAGTATCATATTCCTATCAACCCATTCCTGATTTTTTTTTTTTTAACCAACATTTCCAATGCTTTAACCACCACTCCCAGAGATACTGATTGGTCTGAAATTTGCTACTTCTGTCTTGCAGCTGTATTTATGTAAACAAACTATCTTACCTTCTTTCCACTCCCTTCAACCCATGAAAGAGCTGAGACTTAGATTATACAACTTTGTTAAAGGCACTGCCAGTTCACTTGCACATTCTTGTAGCACACGAGCAAATATATCATCCAGGCCTACTGCTGTATTCACAATGATATTTTTCAATATACCCCCAGTTCATCTACCTCAGTCTATCACCTCAATAACAGTAAAGTTATTGAGGTGATGTAAAGTCATCTTCTGGATGATATACCTTTGCAAAGTGATCACTTAGTAACTGAACTATTTCTTGTGTCATTTTTCTACCATCAGCACTAAGTAAAGTTATCTTTCCATAATCATTCTTTCACTTCCTTGCTACATAGCAAAAAAATTCTTTTGGATTTAATTTGGCCTTCCTAGCTAATTTTCTCTGGCTGATATCTCCTTCCTTCCTTACCATACTAGTTACCTACTTGCTTGTGCTTTATACTATTCATGGGCATGCTGATCTATTTTACATTTATATTCCTTCCACAATGCATTTTTCCCCCACCTCTTGCTTTCCATTGCTAGTTATCCACTTAACCCTACTCAGTTTATCCTCTTGACCCTGAGTATGCACTGTGATGCTGCTTTGCTCAAATAATCCATGACCACTTGCCATACATAAATGATATTCATTCCATGTAGTTTCTTATTTCATGGTACACTGCTTCACTGGAGACTGCATTGTTGCTTTCCCCATTTGAAGGCAGAATTACTACTGCAGTTATAGATAGATAGATAGATCTTCTGATGATATTACAAGATCCAACATTCACAAACCCCTGGTCCCTTCCATCACATGCTGTTTTAGGTAATTATCCCTTAGTAACTGTATAAATTCCATTTCCATTTTGCCATGTGCTCTTTTCCTCCTTCCAATTTATATGACCATAGTTGAAGTCTCCCATGATAATTTCTTGGTCTACACTCATTGTGCTAATCTTCTGATGCATGTTGTCCATATCTTCTTTCCCCCAGGTCCATAGCAGCAACCAACAATATATTTTGTCCTATTGCAACATAGTGAAAAAAGCTCTTTTGGATTTATTTTGGCCTGCTTAAATAATTTTCTTTCGAACTCTGATTTATCCTTCTCTGCTGCACTCGTTACCCTTCTTGCTTGTGCTTTATGTTGCTCATGCATATGCTGATCACCTTGTTTATATTCCTTCCACAATGTTTTCTTTTCTTTTTTTTTAAAAGCTTCTGCTTTATATTGCTAATCATCCACTTAACCCCTACACAATTTATTCCCTTGACCCTCAATCCTTTACCACTTCCCATGCACTAATGGCATTCATTCCGTGCAGTTTCTTATGCTAACACACTGCTCCAAGTTGCCTTCTAAGTTTATCATAATTGCCAGCTTTGTAGTTCCACATAAACTCTTTCTTGACTGAAATTTCCACTTGTTGAGCAATCTCTCAGGGCAAGACTATGTGGTCACTTTCCCTGATTGCAGATAGTTTCTACTACAGGCATAGATAGATCTTCTGATGCTATTACCAGATCCAACACTCGCAAACCCCTCGTCCCTTCCATCACATGCTGTTTTACCTAATATTCCTCGATCTTTTTTATCTTCATTTTTAACAGCCCATATTTCTGAACCATATAATAAAGTGGACATGGCCATTACTTTCTAAATTTTAAGTTCAGTTTCTCATCTTGTTTTTTTATTCAGTGTTCTTTTAATTGTTTCAGATTTTCTGAAATTTCTTTAATTTTTATTAATGTCTTTGAGATATGTTATTATGCAGCATAAATAATTCAACTGTACCACCTATTCTACTATTTTACTTTCTGTGACTACTTTTCATCTAACATGATCTCTAATACAATTTAAAATTTCATGAAAGTAAACAGATGTCAAGGAATTTATATGCATGAAATTTTAAATTGTATTGTTGACTTATTTTGTTTAATTGGTCATGAAGTTTCTTAAATAGTCTTGAGGGTCATCCTTATTGTCTTGTATTATACTCTGATCATCTGCATACATCACTGTGTTGATAAGTTCTTCTGGATAACTGGATACCTTGTTTTATTGTTGTTTTCCATATTTTAATAATCTTATCTGTGTGTGTGTGTGTGTGTGTGTGTGTGTGTGTGTGTGTGTGTGTGTGTGTGTGTGTGTGTGTGTGTGTGTGTGTGTGTGTTGAATAGAGAAATTGAAGATAAACTACATTGCTAACACCTTGATGAATTTCCATCTCTGCTGTTAATTTATTTCCTAATTATAAATTTATTTTTGTGTCTAAACTTTGTATAGCTTGTACTAAACATAATGGATATCCTTGTTTTTTCATTATACTCCGTAATTTTTCTCTGTATTTTATCAAAAGCTCTCTCATAATCTATAAATGTTAAATAAGTTAAATAAGTCTCCAAATTAATTGTCACCTTTTTTTTTTCAATAACTTGTTTTAAAACATAAATATTGTCTATACACTATCTACCATCTCTGAAACCATTTTTGTTCTTCTGAAAGCGGATTGTTTGCAATATATTCAAGATTTTACTTGTAAATTTTGTCACCTGTATTTAATAAACTTATTTCTCATTAATTTCCACAGTAATCTCTCTCTTTTCTTAAATATAGATATATTATCTTTTGACCAATCTGATGGAACCTCACATTTCCTCCAACAGTTGTTTATTAATTTTAAGACTCTTTGATATAAATATTCTCACCATATTTTCATATCCCATCTAATCCTGTTGATTTTCTATTTTTTTTTTTTTTTTTTTTTTGATACTTTTATTGCTGCTCTTTTTTCTTCCAATTGGTTCTGTATCAGTACTGATTTCTTCATTGTTATTTTTGGTTAATAAATTTGAGTCATACCATAAATTATTATAATGTTATATCCATTGTTTCTCTTGTATTATGCTGATTTGTTGTTGTTATTATCATCATCAGACCTCTATGAAGTCAAGAGACTCATCATGGGAGGTCCCAATCTCACATACACAGCTTATATTTAATGGATATAACATTATAAGAATTTATGGTATGACCCAAATTTATTAACAGAAAATAACAATGAAGAAATCAGTACTGATACAGAACCAATTGGAAGAAAAAAGAGCAGCAATAAAAGTATCAAAAAAAAAAAAAAATAGAAAATCAACAGGATTAGATGGGATATGAAAATATGGTGAGAATATTTACATCAACCTTGACTTAAATGCATTCCAATCACCCACCACTCACTATGCAAAAAGTCTACTCCTCACCCTCTTGCTCACACTCACCTTATACAGCTCCCAGGGATGACCTCTCGTTCTCCCTCATCTCCAGATATTCTATGAAAAATCTCTTCTACATTAATGTGGTAATTATCCCTTACCAGCTTATACATCTCAATCATGTCTCCCTTCTCCTGTTCTCTTTTCTAACTTCTTCAAGTGCTTGTTCTTTCATGATAGTTAAGTAGCTTCTATTCGTTTTTAATTTAACTGTTTCAGTGATTCCCAAATTGTGCTTTTGTACTGATTAAAATGTCTACTCCATTAGAAGCTCTAATGTGTTGGTCCACTCCACTGTATAACATCGTATAACCGCCTGTATCTTTTGCTCCATTTAATTTCTGTTCATAGTCTGTTATCATGGCTATATTAATATTTTTAATTTTTAGTAAAAATGTTAATATAGATGTTATAACAGAAATCAGAAATATTAAAAGGAACAAAAGATATAAATGGCTATACTGGGTTATAAAGTGGAGTGTATCAACATATCTGAGCTAATTCCATTTCCTCTGTTGTAGTACTACTTACATTCCATGTGAGTAGTATTTTTTAAAAGTACTACTCACATGGAAAATACGAGATTCCTAATTCTTTTATGGTTGTAATCCGTTGTTTCTGGCCAATTAATTTTTCCAGTTGAACCGTTTGAGTTATAGAGACTTTTACTTGATAAGGTGACCAGCCTCACAAGAGGTAGGTGCCAGACCATGGAGAACCATGATTTACCACCTACCTCTTGACCTGACCAGCTAGGGAGGCCCTACCAGTAGCTTTACACAACCACTGGCATAGCTCTTGAGGTCGCTGGTGCATACAAGCCTCCTTACTGCATCAGTGTGGAGATACCACATTGATATTTTTGTTTTCTGGCCATATCATGATTGCTCTGCTTCTTCTGAGTGGGAACATTTAGAAAGTGTGATGTTGAAAGGTCATGTGCTACTTGGGCTCTATGTTTCAGCGAGACAGTTGGTCCTTGACGATATGTCCAGAATCAGTTGGTTGGTGGGCTTGCCTGCAAGATTTGGTGTGCTGCACAAATCTTTTCCTGAGGAGAGGCGTCCGTGACTTGCTGTGATGTTAGTATGACATCTGGGATATCCCTGGCATTACTTCCAAGTGCAGGATGGAGAGCTGTGACCTGAGTTATTTTGTCATTCTGAAAATGAGTCATCCTCATGTTAATAAACGCCCTTAATAAACTGGAACCTGTTTCAGAAATGGATGAAACTTCATTAGAAAATAAAAAGTAAGAAAAATAAAACATCAGATGCTCCTACAAACATAATATATTTTCTCACATTCATTGAAATAGTTGAATATCCATTAGTGGAAATGTTACCTTTTTTTACCTGGAAGTGTTTGGATTAGTTGGCAGATCCCCATTTAAAAAACTTTGTTCAGGAGTAAGCCATGATAACAGTGATGTGAGCAAGACACTAGCCTAGGCACATCATATATAATATAAGTATAATTTCACTCTAGTCATTGTAAACTATTTTCCCCGTTTTCTGCAGAATAATTGCTATGAAAGTGTTAAAGGGGGGGGGGTTCTATTCCTGCCTTGGGCACAAAAAAGAGCATTTTGGGCACTGTGCAGAAGACTATTTCAGATAACAATTGCTTTGATGCTCTTGAGAAGGTTTGTTCTGAATGAAAGGATTAAGGATTGCCAACCATAAGAATTTTCATATATAGAGATGTCATTTTGATACTAACAAGGAATATCATTCTTACATTTATCATCCCAAAACCCCCAACATCAGTGAAAGTAGGGTATTTTAGCTACCCTGTGAGACTGATTTTCAAATGCTTCATTGCCCAGCTTTAAGCTACAATTGTGCCTGTTGCAGCAGTTAGAGTATCAAAAAAAAAAAGATCTTTTTTCCTTTTCCCTCTGGCATGCTCCCAAGCCGTGAATCTGAGAATACTGTAAATGTGCATATTAACAAGATTATATTTTTGTGAGACAGGTAAATTAAAGGAAAAAAGCGATTCAAAATATCATGGCAAAACAACATACCTTGTCATGAGGGGTGGGGTGGGGAAGAGGAAGTATATTCCATTATTATTGTCTAGTGAAAATTCTCACACTGAGTAGATTACGGTAAAAAAAAAATTAAAGTGGCATCAACAAGATTGATTATCCCACATTCTTATATCATCCCTGAACAGTATAGTATAGTATGATTTATGCCAAGTTGCAATAGAGTAAATCGGAGACAAAAACGAATATGGCCTCCTTCCTGAAAATACACCATAAATTCTTCCATTACATCAAAAAACTGCTAGTTAAAAAAAAAAAAAGAGGGGGGGGGGTGCTCTTCAAGAATTGAGGATTTTCCCAAATCCAATACTGGAGAGAAACAATATTGGCTTTTATGGCTTTGTTGTCTTCTCTTTCCCCCAGAAGAAAATACAGCCATAAACCATTCTGTTTTATGAAGAAAATACAGCCATTCTGTGTCCTGGATGATTGATGAATCTGATAGTATCTTAGATATTTTTCGTGAGGTGAGTGATATGGACACACCTTACACACACTGAAATCTATTTTTTTCAGGCGTGAGTTATTTTGTCATTCTGAGAACGACTTCTTCATCCTCATGTTAATCAGCTCTCTCAGTAAACTGCAACCAATTTCATAAACTCTTGAAGCTTCATTAGAAAATAAAGTAAGAAAAATAAAACATCAGATGCACCTACAAATATAGTATCTTTTCTCACATCGAAATAGGCTAGAAAAACCAGACCTCAGAACTAGAAGTTATAGGGATCAACCAAAAATTGACATTGAATGCATTCCTACAGTGAAATTGTTTTGGATTCCACCAAAACATTGTTTACATCAAGGTTCTCATTTTGCTGGAGACATACTTTAAGCATGATTAACATTTTTGTACCACACAGTGTCTCGCACATATTTTGCATCAGGAACTATGTTAACCATAATATGCCTTTCTGTTTCAGGTTGTACATTTTTGCTTAGTTTTCAACAATATACAGGGTGTTCGGGATAAATTTGACAGTTTCGTAAGGAAAAAGAAAATCTTCTTTGTATCTATTAAATTTAATGAATTGACAAAAAACATTACAGGCAGAGTTAATTACAATACTATCAACAAGATTTACTCAAAATAACCACCATTAGCATCGATTACAGCTTCAATCCTGCTTCGGAACCTCGAACAAGCTGATGCTACAGTCTCCCTGGGAAGGGCCGCAAAAACTGTTTTAATTTTATCCATTAACTGGGCTTTTGTATTACTGGAAGTGCGATTGGTGTCTTTTTCAACTGCGCCCCATACAAAATAATCCATGGGGTTAAGGTGTGGGGAGTTTGGAGGCCAAACATTTGGACTGGTGAAGTCGTAGAAATTTTCAGACAACCATTTTTGACTTTTCCCAGAGGTGTGGCAAGGGGCCGAATCCTGCTGCCATACATACGGCCTACCATTGGCTACCCTTGTTATCCAGGGCTTGACTACAGTGTTTAGCAACTCCACGTAGCCATCTGAAGTCAACCTGAGGCCCTCTTGGAAAAAATGCGGAGGCATCACATTGCCTTCAGAGGATACACATCCAAAAACCATCACAGTTTGGGGAAATTAAGTCTGCATTACACGAGGAATGTCCTTTGTACTGTATGCAAGCCATCTGTTATTCTGCGTGTTGTGCTTTTGATCCTGGCAAAAGTTTTTCTCATCGGAAAAGAACCAGATTGTTTGTGGTTCCGCAGGATGTTTCACTTTGCTTAGAAGTTTCTTCGCGTTTATCAAACGTTTTTCACGGGCCTTTTCTGTAAGCAGCTGACCTTTGCGGCGCTTGTATGAGTAGTAGCGGAGGTCTTCATTGAGTGCAAGCTTCATAGTAGAGGCTGCAACATTCATTTCACGTGACAAAGCCCGAATTCCAATGCCAGGGATCTTCAACACCTGTTCCTGCAGATTTGCGAGGAATTCTGCTGTACGAACGCAATCAGATCGTCTGCTAGGGATCTTTCTTCTTGCTACATCCTCGTAGTCACCATTGCAAGTCTCTAGTTCATGCCTGATTGTTTTTACTGTATTCAGGGAGCATTGGGCAGCAGTCGTAATATCCTTATTTTGATGGTGGGCACGAATCATCATGATACAAGTTATTCTCTTCCATGATTCAGGTGGGTTCCAGCTATCCATCCTTTCTGACATCTTGTATATGAATGAAGAAGGGTCCAAACTTTTAAATGAAGAGAAGTGTGTGTTAATACATGTAACTTACGGAAAAATATAATTAATTATAAATATGTCAAATTTATCCCGAACACCCTGTATTTATTTATTTATTTATTTAATTTGGCATATTAATATCAGTTTTGTGTCTTAATTATACAAATAATTTCAAATGCAATTCAAACTGATTTCAAGTTATATATTAATCTTTATTCAATTTTGAAAGTTTGGTTTACGTCAATTTATTGGTTTCTGCACACATTGACTTCAATGTGGACAAGTGTGACTACATATTTTCTTCATCTGGAAATTAGAAATAGGTTGTTAAGACATTGGATTTTTGTTGGCTACTATATTTGGCACTACAACAGAGCTGTTTTGCTTGTATGTATGCTGTCTTTTGGAAGAGAGTTTTTTCTGTGCAAGACTATTATTCTTCCATTTGTTTCTAATTACATTAATTACTCTGTCACTAAATGTATCCCAGATTAATTTTATATACTGTATATGCATTAAAACTAATTAGTTTTTTCATACATTGAATATGCCTGTGGGGAAGGAGAAAAATAGACATAGTGAGCAAATTTATAAGAAAAAGACTTCATTTGATGATTCCCAACAAAACATTGTCATAGACATGACAGATTTACAACTTGAAAAATAATGGGATAACATAATGGCATTTGTTAAATAATTTTTATATATATATAAGGAAAATAAACTGTGTGATGAGTTTTTAAAAGAAAATATCTACAAGCAAACAAACAAAAATGTATATATTATATGTAAGTAAAAGTGTACATTGATTGTAACAGTCATTGCTTAATAAAAGGAAATTATTCTTAGAAAACAAAGCAAAATATAAATAAAAAACAGTGATAAACACACATAACAATCACTGCTAATTGTACAATGTGTATTAATTCGTTGCCTAGTTGAATCATCTTTTCTTCTTCCTAGCATTTGTTTAACTTGAAGGCAGGTTCCCCTCATATGCACTGCTTCCTCCATCTTGCATGGTCTTGAGAAATTCTACTGTTGACATTTGCTATGTGCATGTCTTTAGTTAGGTGATCTATACTGTCTCTTTGAAATAGGTTGAATGACCAAGAGGCCAATGGCTGTCAACATTAAGCCTCATGGCTGATTTTTCCAGAGTTTTCATTGCTATGTGGCATGTGGCCATACCATCTTAGGCATACCTGTTGCATCTTCTCTATTATTGGTGCGATACTGAGAATCTTACGTGTATTGGTGTTTGGTATTCAATCAAGCAGGTGATGCCAAGTGTCCATCTCAGCATTCTCGTTTCCATGGTATGGAGGATTTGCTCATGTTTCTTTGTTGTTGGCCAGCATTTTGGTTAATAATCTATAGATCTTTTATTATAAGTATAGTGGGATCTTCTTATTACAAAGAACTCAAGTGACTTGTTGCCACTTCATCCACTCAGCATTGGCTCAGGCTTCAGCATCTGTTGTTGTATTGCCATTTGAGCTAATATTGAACCCTAGTATTTGAACTGGGTGCATTAGTTCAGTTTCACATCATCTATTGTGAGTGTGCTATCGGTTTGGTCACTTCCTTGCATATATTCTGTCTTTTTGATAAGTCTCATTTCAAACTCATATAAACAGGTTTTCCATTTCTGAATGAGATGTTGGAGTTCATTTTGCGATGTATTGCTAAGTATTATGTTGTCAGCATATAATAGTGTTCAAGGATGTGGCTGTTGAATATCCTCAGTTTCAGTGTCCATACAGAGGATGTGAATAGCAGGAGTGAGATGGCAGATCCCTGGTGAACTCCTACCTTTATTGGGAAGATGTCAGATTTTTATCATATGTACACATAGGCACATTTTGCACAGGTAGTGTAAAATGAATTGTCATCTGTACATATTGATGTGACATGAATTTTTCTCCAGTCGGCTTGTCGCAAGAGTCCGACCCTGAAGGAACAGTGGAATTTTCACTGAGCCAGGTCATCAGTCTTGCATCCAACCCTCCTCCTTTCTCATCCGGGCTTGGGATTGGCAGTAGCAGAGTTTCTAGTTGAATTATTACTATTATTACTATTATTACGGGCAACTCCAGGGAGTCATTGGACTCATCGAGGGAGGCCCCAAATCATATTCATCACAACTATTTGACATTCATACAGTATCTATCATACCTCGCCTTAAACTCATTCACTGTCACAGCATCCACCACAGACTCAGGGAGCGCATTCCACTCATTCACCACTCTAAAAGTAAACTTTTAGAGTGGTGAACTTTTGCCCAGTTTCCATGGATGTCCCCTAGTCCTCCCACAACCAGCCCTGTTCTCAAAAATATCTTCTGAATTAATTTTATAGAAACCCTTCAGTAATTTGAATATCCCAATCATATCTCCCCTCCTCCGCCTATCAACCAATTTTTGCAACCCACAAATCCTCAACCTGTTCTCATACGGTTCATTCCACAGACCTGCTATCATCTTGGTCACTCGCCTCTGGATCCTCTCCACCTCCTCCCCATCAAGAAGAAACCTAGGTGACCAAATCTGAGCACAGTAGTCTAGATGGGGTCTTATCAAGGCTCAATACAGAGGAACAATAACCTGCTTGTCTCTGCTTGTCATCGTATTCTTCAGCAACCAAGTGATTTGATGAGCTGTTTTGGTCACTTTTGCAATGTGTCCCCTAAATTTCAATTCCTTATCTACCAACACTCCTAAATCTCGTGCCTCATCAATTTCCTGGAGCACAGTTCCACCAATGCAGTAAACTGCCGCCAATCTTTTCACCCCAAAATGCATAATCTTACATTTTGCCACATTAAACTGACATCCATTCTCCTTAGCCCAGACCTCCAATCTATCCAAATCATCCTGCAAAATTTTGACGTCATCTGCATTCACTATTGCCCTACCCAACTTCGCATCATCCGCAAACAAATGAACTGTACCTCTCAGATCATTTCCTATATCATTTATGAACAAATTAAACAGCAGTGGTCCAAGAACAGATCCTTGTGGCACACCACTAGTCACAGGCCGTCTTGTGGACTCTACTCCCGAGTAAACCACTCTCTGATCTCTCTCCGTCAACCACCCTCCTATCCATCTCACCAACCCTATGTCCATTCCCATATGCTGCAATTTACTGATTAGAATTCCATGTGGAATCCTGTCAAAGGCCTTGGCAAGGTCCAGTAGAATCACCGTAAACCCATTACCCTTCTCCAGTTCAGCCGTCACTGTGTCATAATACGTGAGCAAGTTACTGAGGCATGACCTACCCTTCACAAAACCATGCCGTCCCCGATACAGTATCCCATTTTCTTCTATCCAATCTTGTATTTTCCTCTTGACTATTTTCTCTAAGACCTTGACAATGATTCCTGATATGCTAATCGGTCTGTAATTTACTACAGCAGTCTTGGAACCACCTTTATGCAGTGGAACTATTTTCCCCTCTTTCCACCCGCTCGGGACTAACCCAGACCCGAGACTCAAATTAAACAAAATGGTCAAGGGTACTGACAATTCTTTAGCTGCTTCTCGTACAACACGAGCTGGTATGGCATCCAATCCCACAGATATATTGACATTGAGGTTATGCAATAGACTACTCACCTCCACTTCATTAACCACAATTCCCGTATAATCTACTTGTTTGTTCGTTTCTGCAATGTCACCACCTGGATGATATACTTTTGCAAAGTGCTCACTCAGTAACTCAACTATCTCAACTGATTCAGTTACCTCCCTACCATCGGCATTCTTTAAAATCAATCTGCCTTGTACATTTTTCCTTTTACTTGCTACATATCTAAAAAACTGTTTAGGATTCTCTTTAGCCTGCATGGCCAATGTTCTTTCGTAATCCTTTTTTGCTTTTCTTACCACACTCGTCACCCTTCTGGCCTGTGCTTTATACCGTTCATGTGCCTGCCGGTCACCCTTCTCCTTAAATTCCCTCCATAGTTGTTTCTTTTTTTGCAACTCAAGCTTAATGGTGTTATTCATCCATTTAACCCCTACTTGATTTATTATTCGGACTCTAAGTATACAGTCAGCCATTGCTTCATGCAAGCACTTCTTAACTACCTCCCATGCACTATCAACTTCTTGTCCTTGCAGTTGTATATGCCATGGCACTGAACAAATCAAACTCCTAAGCTTGTCATACTTTCCAGCCCGATAATTCCACATGTACCCTGTCTTAATTGAAAATTCTACACCTTTAGCCACCGCCCAAGTTAAGACCCTATGATCACTCTCACCGATTGGTGGCAATGTGGTCATATTTGTTACAGCCAAATCCTCAGATGTAATTACTAGGTCAAGCACGCTCTGACCCCTAGTATTTTCCATTACATGCTGTCTCAGATAGTTATCCCTTAATAACCGCATAAAATCCAGTTCCTTCCTCCCGTGTGTCCTCTCCTCACTCCAATCAATGCGACAATAGTTTTAATCTCCCATAATAATCACCCTCCTTCCACCCATTTCTTCTATTTGCTTGTGCATACTGTCACCACCATCTTTTCCATCACCTGGTCTATAGCAGCACCCAATTGTATATTTAGTTCTGCTAGCCACAATCTCACACCAAATGGCCTCAAATGTGCTCTTTTCTCTATCCTGCAATTTAACTTCTATTCTCCTTATCCTTGACCAGATAATTTCATTATCTGGTCAACATTATTAGTTCTGTGGATAATCGCTTCCCTTTAGCCATTCACTGATCTACGTATATACAGATACTGTTTATTTATTATTGACCAGTTATTTATATTGTGCAAAATCTTTCTCTTTTCTCATAATGTTTTTTTTTTTTTTTTAATTATACTCATCAGAGATGCAAACATGCATATGCAGAGATAATAGGATCACATGTAATTTATTCCGTTCTAGCAACTGGACACATACAAACACACATATTATTAGCACTTTAATATTAGCAATTAATTTACCTCTAATGGAAGTATTTCTATTCACACCTATCCTTTCCCTCCCACCCTCCTATTATCTTACATGGATTTTCACATGACTCATGTCTCATTAATTTCATTTCACATATTTACACATTTTAGCAATTTATATATACCAAGCAAATATAGAAGTCTACCCAATTATCATTTTCTAATATATTGCAAAGCAAACCATTCTTGAACCTTTCTCTTTGCCACCACCACACACACACACACACACACAGTTTCCCCGCCCTCTGTGAACATGTTAAGATCTTACAGTATGCATTGTTAAATTAAACTTGCCAAGAAATTACATTCTTGTTTTATTCTTTATCCAAGTGTAAGCAAACAATGTATGCACGTGAAGTATGTTTACAACTAGGTTACTGGTATATGCTTGTATACACTAGTCATTTCATGATGCAAGAACTGAAGTCTACTTTATTTCAATGCTAAAAATCTGCTGTAGGATTATATAGCATCCAATATGAGATGGTTAAACATCTGTCACCATCATCCATGAGTCAGCTGTGCTGCTTCTTAACACAATCCTATCTGGTGAAGGGCAGTTACCACCTTTTTAAAATCTGCACAAATCCAAAATCTGTAACCACTTGCTCTGATTAGCTGTCTGTACAAAGTCTTGGAAGAAATGGTTAACAGTCATCTTTTTTCGTTTCTGATAATAACCCTATTTTTTTCCCCACAAAGAAAAAGTTAGACTTCCATTAATATCATTCAGCATTACACCATTATACAGTTAGACTGGAAACTTTCATTAGATATTCTTTCCTTGAAAAAAAATTTCTTAGTATTAGTTTTCTTGAAGGGTCAGCATACTGAAAGACCTATGCAACTGGAGTTTAAATTTTTACATAGCGTTAATATTTATCAATCCTCTGAGTCTCCAATAGTTAGATAAGGACTAAATCAGCTTTGCTTACTCCCTATAGCATACAGACAAATCAGCCCTTCAGGACACATGCAATTTACAGACAAAAAATACTAGCTGTGGTGGTGGTGGGCAGTAGATGGTGCTGATGTAGATGATTGGTAGTAGAGCTTCGGTGTAGTGGTGGAAACAGAGAGTTGTACAATAGGTTGAGTCCTTGGAGATGTCACAAATAATAATAATAATATAAGGGAACAAAAGGCATTAGCAGATGGAATATATATATAGTGTCTACATCAGTTCTATTAATTTATAGACCAGGTTTATATAAGTTTTTAACACCTGGTCTCTTTTTTATGTATGTTTGTATGAATTTCTTTACACATGGTGTTATACTCTTTTATGCTGTTGCTTTTATGTATTTACTATGTATTTATTACCTAGTTAATACTCTATTCCAGGGGTAGCCACAACATGGCTCTTCACGATCTAGGAAAAAATAAACAAAAAGAGAAGAGGAGACAACAAAAAAGAGGAACAAAATAAATAAAAAAGATAGAAGAGAGAGAAAAAAAACAGGATTAATAAAAATTACTGCAATAAAAAGTTTAATACAAAACACATTAAATTATGTCTACTTTGAACAATTAGAATAATTTTAAAGTCAAAACACAATAATTTTAGTTACTTTTTTACTAGTAGAGGCCTTCCTTGTATCCATTTTTTTTTTTTAGTAAGTTACTTAAAATGAGATGTGTAAGTAGTCAAAGCAGTTCTTACAATCTCGTTACAACCTCGCCATGTGCATGCTCACTCCCTTACCATCGCATCGGTCATAGGTTGTGGCTGTTCTAAGTCTTACCGGAATTATTTTGGCTCCAAAAAGATGGATAGTTGGCAACCCCCCTGCTCTGTCCATTATTTATTAACTTCTGTACTACTGTGACATGTACTGGCACATTATGATCTTAGCTGAGCTTGCACTATTAAACCTTAAACCAGACCAAACCAGCAGACTGTAGGTTGGAATCATCCCACCATAGGAATGGACATACATAATAATAATCCTTAGGCAGGAGATGAATTTATTTCACCATCCAGTTTGAGACCACTTCCCACCTTATTGGAGTCCTGAAGTAGCTAGAAAAAGTCTTATGTTTGGCTCTCAGAGCAGAGTTTCTAGATTGAGTAAAATTATATATAAAACACAAGGTACTAATGCACTAAAGAATTGTGTGTGGGGGGGGGGGGGGGTCAACAACAGGTACTGTCAATCCGCCACAGCAACAGGTACTGTCACTTATTATGGTGATATGTCATCCATGTATATTTTTTATTCCAAAGGCATTGAAAATTGGTTTTTTTTTTTTTTTTTTTTTTGTAAATATATGTTTATACAGTAGATGCACACAATAGTGAACGCCAGTATAATGAAATGATATAATGCAGAAAAGTCTGCCTAGGACGCATTCAACCAAGCTGTTTTAAGCTCATTGTTACAAACATTAAAATTCCAAAATCTTGACAATCCTAGCAAATGACGTCACAATCAGTAGCCAAAGGAAATGACAGAAATTGTGCATTGATGACTGAACACAAAAGAAAACCACAGGGAAAGAGAGCAAAGGAAATTGCAGGAAATAGGACATTGACAACAGAACACATAATACTGTCATGAACTTGCATAAAGTCCATAAGATGGCATGAAAAGAAACACTGAAAAGTATGAAGTTATAAAAAAAATAAATCCAGAATTATTCAAAATGTTTCATTAGATTAAGTTAATGCCACTTAGTAAAATCTTATGAGCCAGACATGCAAACTGGACTATTAAAATCAATAATTGACTTCTAGTCTTGCGAATAAAGAATCTTTCAAATACAAAAAATTTGAAAAGACTGAAACCAAAAAGACAAAAACGGGTGAAATCTTTCTGAGCAATAAATACAAAATGTTATATTCAGGCAATAACAATCAAGAAGGAGTAGCGATAGTATTCAACACTAAATATGAGGCTAATCTTCTTGAATGGCATGCAGTCTCAAGTAGAGTGATGTGGACAAATATGAGAATGGAGAACTGGACCACGAGACTTATTTGTGCCTGTGGTCCCACAGAAGGTTCTACTAAGGTAGAAATGGAGGAATGTTTTGATGCTTTCGAGAAAGCAGCTGGCACAATGAAAAAGGAAAAGTTGGTCCTTGTTGGGGATCTAAATAGCAGAGTAGGAAATGATTGTCAGACATCCAAAAATATTTTGGGAAAATTTGGAGAAAAGAGCAAAGCTAATAATAATGGCAAATACCTGTTGGATTTCTGCTCAGGACATGAACAGTAACATTTAAGAAAATTTTAAAGCAAATAAAAGTTAGCAACTCTCAGATGTGAACTGTAGACTAAAATACACAAATATTATGTAAAAAAATTAAAGAGTTTGAGAACAGAAATCAAACCTTGGAGATTCAGTGGCAAACTGAAGAAAACATTGATTGATTCTACCAGAGAGGCATGTGGTGAGGTTGTCTGCAAGGATCAAAAAAATCAGAACTCCCAGGTGGACACAGGAAGTTAAAGAGGCAGTGAACGAAAAGAAGAAAGCATAACAAACGTTCCTGACAAATAAGTCAGCTTGTGCTCTTAGAGAATACAGAGACAAATGTAAGAAAGCTAATCACTGTGTAAAACTAGCTAAACAAAAGTCATGGGAGGACTTTGGCAAGAACATAGAAAATAAATATCAAGAAGGTGGGAATATATTCTGGAGGTTGTTGAAGAAGCTTAGAAATGGAGGAAAGAGTGCTGTAAAAGGAGTTTGAGATGATAAAGGTGATATGAAAATGGGAGAAAAAGATATCCTTGAAGTATGAGTAATTACTTCGAAAAATTACTAAATGAAACAAGCGGTGATAGCACAGAGGTAAAAAACACTCAACTGGCATACAGTCAGGTGTACATATCCATACCTGAAGTAGAAAAAGCCATCAAAGGCTTGAAATGTGGAAAGGCAGCAGGAGTAGATGATATTCGACCAGAAATGCTGAAGTATGGTGATATAAAAGTCTTACAGTGGCTGCACGTCATAGTTCAGAAAGCCTGGACTGAGGGATGAATTCCCGATGATTGGAGTAGAGCTCTCATAGTACCCATATATAAAAAGGGAAATAAAACTGAATGTGAGAATTACAGAGGTATTTCCCTACTGAGTGTTCCTGGCAAGATCTATGCAAGTATACTTGAGAAACGGTTTTTGTGGAAGAAAAGCTTAGTGATGAACAAGCTGGATTCAGGCCAAATAGAGGCTGTCAGGATGAGATCTTCACTTTATGACAAATAGTTGAGAAAGCATGGGAATATAACAGGGATCTATATTTGAATTTTGTCGATCTGGAAAAGGCACATGAAAGGGTACCAAGAGAGAAGCTATTCAGTACGCTACAGTTAGGTGGTGTCAATGGAGCACATATCAAGCAATACTTAGTCTTTATTTGAGTTGTAAGTCAGCAGTTAGAACTGAAAGAAGTATAGGAAGATGGTTTAATGTTAAATCTGGTGTGAGACATGGATGTACATTATCCCCTCTGTTATTCGTTATATATATGGATCACATTATGAAAGAAAGTGGTATTAAACATGATATCAAAATTGGAGATATTAATGTCAGCTCTTTGCTTTATGCAGACGATATTATTCTTCTAAATAAATCCTTTACAAGTCTGCAAGATTCCCCGACTAAATTGAATAACTGTTGTAATAGATATATTATGAAAGTCAACAATAAATAGAGAAAGACAATGAAAATAGGCAGAATCGTTGAAAATGTCAACTGCTTTGTGAACGGAGAACCTGTGGAACAAGTAAAACATTTCAGCTACGTAGGCACGATTTTTAGTGAAGATGGTAAATTAAATATGGAAATAGACAACAGAATCAGCAAAGCTGGTATGGTAGGAAGTCAAGTGAATAAATTCATATGGAATAAGAGAGAAATTAGCTGTATACAAGACAGTGTGGAAACCAGTTTTAACTTATTGATCTGAGAGCTGTGTCAGAAGTAAAACACTTGACCAAAGACTAGAGACCAAAGACTAGAGACCACAGATATGAGAGTCCTGAGAAAGATTAGAGGCATGAACAGATGGCATCAGTGGCAATATCATATTAAAAACGAGGATATTAGGAAAGAACTTGACATTATAACCTCCGGGAATGCGTTAGCAGAGCTGATCTCAGGTAGTACATTCACTTAAATAGAATGGGAGAGGAAAGATTAGCAAAACAAGTGTTCTCTGTCAGGTTGGCAGGAAAACGACCCAGAGGAAGACCAAGATATAGGTGGATTGAAACTGTACAAAGTGCCTTAGACGATAGAAATATAAGATCTGATAATGTTGGAGTCTTGACAAGTAACAGACTGATTTGGTGGAAAATTGTAGATAGGAAGTTATTAATGATATAAATTTTTGATGTAGTACTGTCATATCCTGTACACCTTGAGGGTACATGGCAGGAATTTGATGATGATGATCAAATACAAAATGAGATATTATCCAAATAAATTTCATAACTTCAACTTTGAAGTAGAGAAATGCTGTATATTGTGCATATTTCTTAACTTAAGTTTCTAAGAGAACAGTATCAATTTTTCAACAGTTCCTTTTACATCAGTCATTGCTTGCTCCACCTTTGCAAGGAGTTGCTGGTGTTGTACCACTTTACCCCAGTCCTGAAGATACTTTCAGGCGCAAACTTTGTTTGCACACATTTGGATGAAGGATTAAACTAAATTTATTATAGTCTGACCAAGTGAAAAATAAAATTTCAAAATCTTTCTTTAAATCCAGAGTAATTTAATAAAAAGATGGCACACCATTTGGCAGCTCCTATAGGAGGAGATGACCTTGCTAATGCTTCTGCCTGGTATCTCCACTTGGGCCTGGCTCCCACAGAAGAGACCTCAGTAAAGGTCGAAACTAGTCTGGGTAGTGGCTCTTCACTTAATGCATAACATTATACATATCCGCAAGGAGATGTGTTTTGCATTATGGGAGATACTGAGATAGGAGTGATGTTAGCTTGCTCCACCCTTGCAACGAGTTGCCCGGTGTTGTACCACTTTACCCCAGTCCTGAAGATACTTTCAGGCACAAACTTTGTTTGAACACATTTGGGTAAAGGATTAAACTAAATTTATTATATTTTACATCAATCACTCCCACCCCCCCCCCCCCCCCCCCCCGACACACACCCAGTCTCAATGATACTAAATAATGCAGAATGGTTATACAAGACAATGTTCAACACTTGAGTCTCCGTCCTTTTTTTTTTTTTTTTTTTTTTGTAAATGGAGGTGACCTGTTGATTGACTGCTGATGTTTTTCCTGGTTATTTTTTATTTTAATGGTTCAAAACTGTAGATATTTAGTTTATTGAACAATTCAGTAAGTGACATTAATTCTTAATTTAAATATTATATTAGCTCTAGATTTTCACATTAATCCTGGATTCTCAGATTTCTAATTTCATTCTCTACTAGTTCTTTCTTATATCTCCCATTCTTCTTTGCATTTATACACTGCTGTTTGGTGTGCATTACGTATCAGTTCACACAGGTCCTTCAGTCCTGTGTGTTCTTTCATCATTGTATGATTTCCTGCTATTTCCATTGTTTTATTTCCCGCAATTACTTACTTTTCCCTCTTTTTCTTGTGATCTCCTTATTTCTGGTTCCCACAATGTTTGTTTGTTTTCTTGTCATTTCCTTTGTTTTATGGAAATGAATTGAAGGAGGGGAGGGTTAGTGTTTTTTTGTTTCCCCCTGAATTCCCTATAAGTGACCTGCAGAATGTCTGTACTCCATAGGGTTTGCTCTAGCGAGTATTTCTGGTATGTGTAATCTTTCTCGATTTATAACATATGCATATTATAACAAGATATTCTTAGCTGTATGCAATGGTGAGCTATAAGGGGCTCGTGGGGTATCTCGCAAGCCCTTTGTTAAATATTTCTTGAATTTGCAAGCTGCTTGTTCTTGTTTACTTTTTTTATTTTTTCAAAAAAAATTTTTTTTTTTTTTTTGAAACATATTAAGTGCAAACTCATACGGTAACCTAACAAAAATTAGTCTGTTCGGCAGTGTATAGATTATTTGGAATTATTGTTCCAACTCCTCTATAAACGAATGCGCTCAAGTTTGAAAATTAAGATAAGTGCATGTGCTATCCCTTCTGGGTAGCCACCGTATGATAAAACCGGTAGTCAATCAAATGTTTTATAAAAGATTTAATTCTTATTATATTTTGATAGTTAAAAAATGTTTTTCTTATGTAAGATAAATTAACACAATTGATTGTGTGCAAATATATCATGTTTAGATCATGAAATATTTCTTTAAAAATGATAGCCTTTACAGGTTGATTGTCCTCTCATACTTTTTGATTGGAATTTGGACACAAGCTGTATTAATAAAAGTTTTTATGTGAAATACGGCTTTTTTTTTTTTTTTTTTTTTTTTTTTTTTTTTTTTTTTTTTTTTTACCTGATGATGCAAGCCCTTTGTTAAAATTTTCATAGCTCACCACTGGCTGTATGTCTAGCAGCATATACATGTTTTGAATTTCTTTTATGTAGGCTCTGATGACATACTCATAGTAGAACAAAAATGTAGTGAACCTGAAAAACAAGCATTAGCAGAAAAGTTATTGCTACCATCGAATTTCTTCTTATATGAAACCAAACCTCCTTGCCCAGGATGTAGAGGCTGTGAAGAACAAGAAAGTGAAGAAGTCACAGAGAAAAGCTCTGAACCTGAGGTGGAAAAATCACCAGTAGGAATGATGGGTACCGAATATGTAGACAGTGGTATGCTGAAATACTTTTGTATACCTTTATGTATATTAGGTTTATTTATGTTTCATGTAGAGTTTCCATTACATATCAGAAGAAAATTAGTATATTTTTGTGATTGATGTTAAGCCAGACTATATTTTCTATGATATATTCAGAAGAAATATCCTTTGCTTAGAATTACTAGAATTCTTATCTCATTGCAGATGAGAGAGAAATATTTTTGTGTGATATTCTACCAAAGATGAATTCTCTAAGTAAACAAAGGCCTGTCACTACTCTTGCATTCTCAGATTGTATCTTCCATCAAATGAACATAACCAACCACCGAGCATTTGCAACTGCCTTTCTTATACTTGCTTTTATGGCCTCAATGACTTTGGAAACAACAGAACTAATTTTTCATATTTCATTCTGTGCCACTCCTATTTATTTATTTATTCATATGGAGTTTCCTCCCTTTTCTCCCCCATCCCTATTGGGGCGAGTTGAGCCCCCTCATGGGGGGGGGGTAAGTATTTATGACGGTAGATCCGTGTGTGTTCACAGGGCTGGTTTGCCTGCTTGCGGGATGAAAAACCCTAGATAAACTGGGGGGAACCCTGCTGTCCACGCCCAAGACCGGCTAACTTGGCTATGGCTGAAGAAGATCCTTAAGCTCCTCACGTCGGCGATGGGAATCGAACCTAGGACACTCCTTCCCCAGGCATATGGTTGTGAAACGCAAAGCCACTAGGCTAACCGTGCGGACTGCCACTCCTATGACTCACAATAAATCTCTCACTACCTTGACCATTTTTACTTCCTCTTTTATTCCTACCATAAAAATTTGCTCTAGTAATTCTTGTGCAACACGCTCTTGGCTTACTTTCATACTGAGACATATTTTAAAATACTTTGTTTTGTTCTCATTTTAGTGATTTAATGGAACAAGCACAATTTTCAAACATAAAGTTACTTAAATAAAGTGCAACATTTTATTACCATCCTTCAGGGACGTAGGCTCACTGGCCTGTTTCAATCTCATTTAATCTTTTCCTTTGTTGTCCATGATATCTATGTCTTCCATCTAGGTGGTAAATATATTAAATTTTTAACTTGAGAGCTAGGTCAGTACATGATTATCCTTTTCATAAACAACAAAAAAAACAAATTTGTTGTTTATAGTCATGCTACAGGTAGCTTTAAAGATCCTCCTTTTCATAGGTCATTTTGTTGTTTACAAAGCTTATCTTCATATGATTTGTGTTTTGAAGTTAATATTTGTGTGTGTAGCATTTAAAAGAGTTCACAGTTGCATTTCTCACCTCTTTTTATATATATATATATATATGTGTGTGGTAATGTTAATGGCCTTATTCCAACTTTCTGGTATTTTTTTTTCTTGCTTCCAGATATTGTTAAATCATTTTATAAGTTGTTTGAGCAAGGTGATTGCATATTTAATAATTTCTATATTTATCCATCTCCTCCAAGGGATTTTCTTGATTTACTTTGGTATATTGCTCATTGGGTTTCTTGCATTGGTAGTTAATAAATCAATTATGGTGTTGTTATATTTTGATAGAGAGATTGATTGCTCCAATTATATTATTCCCCACTTATATCCAATGTATATATATATTAAAGTCGGTCATGGAGTAAGATAACACTATTATAATTTTATTTTAGTTGGTTAGAATGTTTCAGATTCGTATATGTGATTGTGCTTTGACTTTAAGGATCATCATGTTCTGTATTCTAAAGAATCAAGCTCAATTATGAAAATAATATTTACTGTAAACATATATGTACAATAGATGCAAGCTCTGTATATTAAATAATTCTGTTTATCTGTTCCAATTGACATATTGAAAAGAATTATAAACCGGAGGAAACTCATGTAACAATCTTTATTAGCATAGAATTTTCACTTAAGTATCATGGGCATTGTTGGTACAAGATCACAGAATGGCAATTAAACATTAACAGACATTTCTAAAAAAGTGTCATGTAATAGTATTTTGCCAGATCCCACCATTTTTATAATTTTTTTCAATTCTGTTTATTTCTTTAAGGAGATCTGACATTTCTTAGAATTGAAAGTTGTAAATTAATTTCTAATTTCTTAATACATACAAAGAATACTTATCTAATCAGTCTAAAATCAATCTAAATACAGATTGAACATAGCATTCAGCTGAAAGGTCTATATCTTTACTTGGCCATATGAGAACTTCCGTTGTTGCACTTATTTTATTGCTTTTTCTTCATTCATTCATTCACTCTGCCTTATTCTAAATTCATTAGAATATAAAGTTAAAAGCCCTCACTTAATTAATATACTTGTATATGTCTTCTTTCAGCAAGCAAGTATCCATGAACACATCTTTCTTTCATTTCCAATAAAAGAAATCTTACTGCAGATTCCATATTGCTCCTTGGAGCATATGTCACTTGCTTTTCTTTAAGCACAAATATTCTCTAATCTACAAAGTCATGAAATCTTATACTGTCCTTCAATTGTTAACATCACAGTTGCTCTTCCTAGAGTAGTTAAAGATGCATAAACAACTTTCCGAGATTAGAGAAATTAACTTGGTGGTTTATTAGCCCTTTCTGGCTCTCCTTCTTTGTTTGCCTACTCTTTGCTGGCTAGTTTTCCTCTTGTCCAGTGACAGTTGTTCTAAAAAACAACTAATGTGCACGTCTGTTACTGAGATTCAAAGCAAAACTCAAGTGACAAAATGGCTGCTGTACATGTTGGACAGTAATAGTGACATACAAACACTACTGTAAAGAAACATACAATAATATACATAAGTAAACTTGCTTACTGTATGTTGTAATCCTTAAGGAGTTACATGATACAGTAAGCAAGTTTACTATTAATAAATTAAGTTTCTTTATATTGCTACCATTTAACCACATGGCGGCCCTGGTAATACTAAGCATATAATGCATTACTAATTGCAAACATACTGTATATTTATTTTTAGATTACTTTATCAACATAACAAAACGCATTCCTCATTAAATAATTTTCACTAAGCATACATAAGATTGCAAAAAAATGAATATAATAAGCAACACATTTATATGCAATTTTTAGTGTCATTATTACCTTGCCATAAGATTTGGAAAAGTCTGACCAGATTCTATCTTTATTTAAGTTTAACTTTCTTTACCATCAAGTTTTACCATCTAATACATATTTCTCAGAATTTTATATGTATTTCATATTTCATCTCTTCACTGTAACATCTCTTTCCAGTTTTGTTTTGAATTGATCCCATGTTTCTCTATTCTTTTCCTACATGCTGTTTTTTTTTCTTTTTTTTTGCTATTGCTCTTTTATATTTCTGTAATTGATTTCTGCTACTAGTGATTTTACATTTGTCTTTTATTCAGTATATTCTCATCCAATTTCTTCTTTCCATTTTCCTTTTCCATTTCTTTTTGTTCCAAAACATTCTATTGCTATGCTTATTAATGGATTTTAAATTGTTCCATTCCTTTTCTATAAAATCAGTTTCTTTTATTTGCTTAAGTTTTTCATTTATTGTTTGCAAAATGAGGAAATTAATAATTTTATCATCCAAGAGTTGATTAATTATATTCAATCATCTTGAGGATATTTTCACTCTTTCATTGTAATAGATGATAGTCTTGTTTTGTTTATTTTAGTGGTATTAATTCACAACACAATAATAATAATAAAATAGTTAATAAATATTTAATTTGTTTGCTGATATTTAGCTAGTGTTAGAACAATATGTCACAGTACAGTATGCAAACAGCAACAATTACTTAAAATTTGGATGAGTTTAGAATTTTAAAAATTGTTACAGACAATACAATGAACTAAACTCCTAATTGATGCTATCTGTTTGTGGTTAAAGAAAGAGTTAACAAGTATTATGTTGTATCTTGTATCTAATATCTTGGGACATCATCAGTACAGTAGTTCAAACAATACTAGGAATAACCTACAGTTAGGGTGCATGATTACAATGGAATCTCAATAAGCGTGCAGTAACATGTTATAGAAGTAAATTAAATATAACTGAAAAAAAAAAAAAAAAAATATATATATATATATATATATATATATATATATATATATATATATATATATATAAAGATTATTTTACACAATTCTGTATGACAATTTCCCATACAAGGGGTGCTTAAGGGTCAAAGCTGTATAACTGAGAGGAGACCTCCACATAGCTTTTAAAGGAATGCGGAGAACCGACCAGGGCTTTTGACCTAATGTCCAATAAGGACCAATCCTCACCACGAGAAGGTGAGGATTGGTCCTCACCTTCTCGTGGTGCACCCTGTTGGGTATCTACTTGGATACTGAAAGAACGAGGATGGGCTGGCAATTTGGGATTTAGCCGACCAAATTGTATTCTTATTGGCTAAACCAAAATAAAAAAAAAAAAATAATGGTACGACATGACAAAATTTCATGACGGCTGTGGCATCGCCCTGTTAAACAAGGTCCCCCATTGTTTTCGCCAAGGAACCAGGGCGAACAGCGAAAAGTCAGCTACTGAAACAAATCTGAAAACAAACCCCAACTCAACATAAGAAGCCTGAATGGCAAAGAAATAGAGCTAGCTGAGGAATTAGATAAGTACCAGATCGACATAATAGGGATGACTGAAACAAAAAAGACAAAAACTGGTGAGATCTTTCTCATATAAATACAAAATGTTATATTCAGGCAATGACAACCAAAGAAAAGAAGGACTAGCCATTGTATTCAACACTAAATACAAGGCTAATCTTCTTGAATGGCAGGCAGTCTCAAGTAGAGTGATGTGGGCAAATATCAGAATGGGGAATTGGACAATGAGACTTATTTGTGTCTATGGTCCCACAGAAGGTTCTACTAAGGTAGAAGTGGAGGAATTTTCTGATGCTTTAGACAAAGCATCCGACACAATGAAAAAGGAAAAGTTGGTCCTTGTTGGAGATCTAAAGAGCAGAGTAGGAAATGATTGTCAGACATACAAAAATATTTTGGGAAAATTTGGAGGAAAGAGCAAAGCTAATAATAATGGCAAATATCTGTTGGATTTCTGCTCAGGACATGGACTGGTTATTACTAACACCATGTTCCAACATAAAAATGTGCACAAATTCACATGGAGAGAAGAGGCAAGGAATAAGAAAAGTCTCATTGACTATGTTATTGTTGATAGTGATGTTTTCTTCATGGTGCAGGACACCACAGTGTACAGAGGATTTGAAATTGGAAGTGATCACTATTTAGTCTTGAGCAGGATAAAACTGAATTTCATATTGAAAAGAATAACATGTAAGAAAGTTTTAATGCGAATAAAAGTTGAGCAGCTCTCAGATGTGAACTGTAGACTAAAATACACAACGATTATTGAAGAAAAAATGAAAGAGTTTGAGAACAGAAATCAAACAGAGAGTTAGGAGAAAGATTATAGGCATGAACAGATGGCATCAATGGCATTATCATATTAAAAACGAGGATATTAGGAAAGAACTTGACATTGTCAACATCCAGGAATGCATTAGCAGAGCTAATCTCAAGTGGTATGGTCACTTAAACAGAATGGGCGAAGAAAGAATAGCGAAACAAGTGTTCTCTGCCAGGTTGGCAGGAAAACGACCCAGAGGAAGTCCAAGATATAGGTGGATTGATACGGTACAAAGTGCCTTAGACGATAGAAATATAAGATCTAATAATGTCGGAGTCTTGACAAGTAACAGACTGATTTGGAGGAAAATTGTAGATAGGAAGTTAGTAATGATGTAATTTTTTTCATGTTGTACTATCATATCCTGTAAACCCCTTGAGGGTACATGGCAGGAATTTGATGATGAATTTCCGATACTTTAGGAATAGTAAGAATGTCGTTGCAGTTTAAATTTGGTCTGTGTAGTAAGGCTTCAGCACTTTCTTTATATAAACGTTCATATCTATATAAAGATCTTTGTAAAAATTTCGACTTCTCCAAATGGATGTATGGTTTTGATTTTCAACTCTGTGTTGGGAAAGACCAGATTTCTGTGGTTTGAAAAGACGTATGTGGTCTTGATGTTCCGAGATGCATTTCTGAAGAGACCTACCTGTCTGACCAAAGTAAGACAATTTGCAGAAGCATGGGATCTCATAAATGCCAGGTAACATCAGAGGTGATAGTTTGTCCTTAGGAGAAGGTAACAAGTTATAGATTTGGTCGATAGGTTTGTAAGTAGTGGCAAAATTGTATTTCCTCATAATTTTTGAAAGACGTTCGGAGGTGCCTTTGACGTCAGGTATGGGAATCCTATGGAGTTCTTCTTGTCTGGGTTGATATGTGAGAAGGTGACTGATGATTTTTTGAGTTGTTTTAAGATTATATCCATTTAGTATGGCTGTATTTTTGATTATTTCTAGTTCTTGGTTTAGAGAATCTTCAAGAATTTGTGTGCTCTGGAAACTAGTGATATAATGATGCCAAATTTCTGAGATGGATGATGAGCGGAAGAATTCTGAATGTAGCGACCTGAAAATGTAGGCTTGCGATGGAACCGTCTTCTTTTCTTTGAATGTGTAAATCCAGAAAGGAGATGATACCCTGTGGAGATTCTTTTTCTATCAGAGGGTGAAGGAGGTTTGTTTTACCTAGAGACAGTTGTTATTCCTGTTCGGGATGATCCCAGACTGCAAATGCATCGTCGACATATTGTAATCAAATTTTTGGTTAGGGTTCAAAAGTGAATATTTTTTCTTCATGGTATTCTAGAAACAGGTTTGCTAAGTTTGGTGATAAAGGAGATCTCATTGCTGTTCCTTCTTCTTGCTTGTAAATTTGACCTTTCCAGGTGAAGTAACCGGATGTAATAACAAATTTGAATAATTCAACTATATCGGAAGGAAATTTTTGAGTTAATAATTCTACTGTTTCTTTGTGGGGAATGTTCATGAAGAGGGAGACAATGTCGAAGCTAATTAACAAGTCAGTTTTTAACAGTTGAATGTCTTTTATTTTTGCATGAAACAGCCATACCAATTGGGTATAATCTTAAAACTACTCAAAAAATCATCGGTCACCTTCCCACACATCGACTCAGGCAATAAGTCCTTAGGATTCCCATACCTTACGTCAAAGGCATCTCCGAACGTCTTTCAAAAATTATAAGGAAATACAATTTTGCCACTATTTACAAACCTATCAACCAAATCTATAACTTGTTACCTTCTCGTAAGAACAAATTCTCACGTCTGAAGTTACCTGGCATTTATGAGATCCCATGCTCCTGCAAATTGTCTTACTTTGGTCAGACAGGTAGGTCTGTTCAGAAACACATCTCGGAACATCAAAACCACATTCGTCTTTTCAAACCACAAAAATCTGGTCTCTCCCAACACGTAGTTGAAAATCCAAACCATAGGATCCTTTGGGAGAAGTCGAAACTCTTACACAGATCTTTATATAAATATGAACGTTTATATAAAGAAAGTGCCAAAGCCCTACCACACAGACCTAATTTAAACCGCAACGACGTTCTTACTATTCCTAAAGTATGGGAAATTGTTATACAGAATTGTGTAAAATAATCTTTCAATATATATATATATATATATATATATATTTTTTTTTTTTTTTTTTTTTTTTTTTTTTTTTTTTTTTCAGTTATATTTAATTTACTTCTATAACATGTTACTGCACGCATATTGAGATTCCATTGTAATCATGCACCCTAACTGTATGTTATTCATGGTATTGTTTGAACTACTGTACTGATGATGTCCCAAGATACTTGGGATGAAATATTTACAAATTAAATAGTCATTAGTTTGGTTAGTATGAGTGTTTTTTAGTGATGAATTCACCATGGTTTCATTTTAGAAATTATGGCCTTTACAGCCGTGTTATAAATAACTCTTTTAATTTCCTGACGCGTCGATCTTCATATTAAAGATCATCATCTGGAGTATGTATGTTAGCTTAATGTATATTAAGCTAACATACATTAAGCTAAAGAAACAATGATTTGATTCGGTTATTCTACTGGCATGACCTCTAGTGAAAAAAAAAAATTACAAATTAATTAATTATTTAGTAACCATCAAAGCTAAATTCTGTTTAAGATAACATGAGAAAAAGATTCTTTTTTATAGATAATAGTCATCTTTCAGTAAGAATGATGTCTTTATTTTTGATTTAGGATTCTAGATTATCTACAGTCCTGTTTATAGTTAACTCTTAGAGAGAAAGGTTTCATGGGTAGAATACGTGCCTTCCATATGCTTGGGATTTTTAGATCATCATTATTGTTCAGATTGGGGTGGTTGATAAGAATCTCACAGACTTCCTTAAATTTGCATTCATACCATGTTTTTCTGTGATGTAAACAACTGGTGCTTTTCCAGTCAATTCTATGTAAAGTATTCATGGTATGTTCAGGGCATTTGGGAAATGTTTTACGGATGCTGTTAATTCCAAAAATAGTCTCTCTGACTTATGTTCTGTGTAGCACTTTTTTTTCATTCGATCCTGTGTGAAGGACTGTTCAAAGCATGGTCTAGTCCTGACTTGCCATAATGATGGTGACAAATATTTTTTATGTTCTATGAGACAGACGTCAGTGATTCTTCCTGTCTATCCATAGTGAGCCAGGTCACAATACAGGGCGATTCATGCACTCCTTGGTGTGATAAAGGAGAGAGTTTAAGGTGAACAGGTGTGAATTTGATATATAGTTTAAATGTTGTGAGGAGTTGATATTTATTAAGCATTGTGTATATTTTTGGATGTGCCCGGAATGTATGGGATAGTAAGTTTTTCTGTGGTTTCATGTATTAAGCAATGAAGGAAATTTGACTTATGGGGATTAAGGTTATTTAGTATATATTTTAGTGTTATTATTTGAGCAAATATCTTCCAATATATATGGGTTTTTTCTATAAGCAGAAAAACATAATGAACCATCAGGAAGATGTGTAACTAGTCTATATAGGAAGGGCAGACAGTCATATTTCTGTTCCATCGTCATGTGGATTTTAGGATGTTGGCTATTTATGAGGGTGGTCTGAAAAGTTCTCGGCCTCAACCATAGATGGCAACACTATCGGCAAGATTTTTTTTTTTTCCAAGTTGGTACATTTGTCATAAGCATCAATGTGAAATTGCAAGTCATTCTATCAAGTAGTTTGTTTTATACAGTTGTCTGAAGCAAAAGTATTGTCTGTATCCATTGAAATGGATAAAATTGAGTATCGTGAGGTTAAAAATTCTTTGTAAAAGAAGGTTTAAAGCCAAAAGAAGTTCATTACAAGTTTATAAAAGTTTATGGGCACTGTTTTCTTTCATTTCCGACAATTAAGAAATGGGCTGCTGACATTAAACGTGGCTGTACTAGCCTTGAAGATGTTCCATGTGAAGAACATCCAAAAAGTGTAACAACACATTTCTGGTGTTGTTAATCAATTGCCGATACGGTATTGGATGACTGGTGATTTGATGATTGGAGCATTTTAACAAGAATAAAACTGATCTCGTGTGTCGATTTAATACTATGGATGAGACTTGGATTCACCATTACACACCAGAATCCACACAGCAGTCAAAACAGTGGACAGAAGGCAGTTGTTCGGTGCCAAAGAAGACAAAGTCGGTTCATCAGCAGGAAAGGTCATTGCATCATTGTTTTGAGATGCTAAAGGCATTTTATTTATTTATTATCTTGAAACGGGTAAAATAAGAAAACTGAGGAATATTATACAGACCTTTTAACCACACTAGATGACGAAAATATTTGTGAGAAAAGACCTGATTTGCAGAAGAAAAAAAGCATCTTTCATCAGGACAATGCATCTGCCCACAAAGGTGTTTTGGCAATGGGAAAATTAAGGAATCTACACAATGAATTGTTGGAACATCCACCCTGTTCCCCAGATTTGACTCCCTCTGACTTTTGTCTCTTCCCCTGCTGGTCAGTGTTTTACTTCGAATCAAGAGGTGACTGTAGAGGGATATTTTGCGGATCTTACTGAGAACCACTACAGGGACAGGATAATGGTGCTGGAGTATCGCTGGGATAAATGTATTAGTCTTAAGGGAGATTATGTTGAAAAATGAAAATAATTTTGAAATTATAAGTTCATTATTTCATTGTTAGGCTGAGAACTTTTCAGACCATCCTCTTAAATTGGTTGCTTAAGGGAAAGCTTAGAAGCAAAGCTGGTACGGTGGGTAGCTAGTTGAATAAATTTATATAGAATAAGAGAGAAATTAGCCAAAACACCACCAAACTAGCAGTATACAAGACAGTGTTCAATCCAGTTTTAAATTATGCATATGAGATTTGGGTTTAGAAATAATGCACTTGATCAAAGACTAAAGACCACCGACATGAGGGTTCTGAGAAAAATTAGGGAAGTGAACCAGTGGCAGCAATGACAGATTCATATTAAAAATGAAGATATTAGAAAGTTACTTGACACCAGTGCTTTTTTCTGGCTGTACGCAACAGTACACAATACCAGCACCTTTTTTCTTAAGTTTTTAAAAATTTACGATTTATTGACAGCAAAATGTATTATAAATATTCTGATAAATGGTACTGTGTTCACGAATTGAATTTTCAGGTTTCATTACTCATAAGTTGGTACCATGCTTTCCTGTTTCATGGGTTGGTACAGAACCAGAAACAGGAAGTTGTGTTCACTTCTGATTGCTTCCAATATCAGTTTATCAGTTCTATATTCACTCTGCAACAGGCAGGTGTTCACTTGAGTTTTGAATTAATCTAAGTTAAATCAGTGCAATCATTGTTCAAAATGAGTAAAATTAGTAGTTACTTTATGCCAAAAAAAGTAAAAAAAAAAAAAAGGAAGGCTGAAGAAGCAGAAATTGTTGAATCTACTTGTGATCCTGTAAAACAGAAAACTAGCACCGAAAATGCACTTGGTGAAGAGAATCGTGATACCGAGACCGAAGATCCACGTGGTCAAAAGGAAGCAGATTCTGATAATGATTGGCCTGAATGTTGGACACTTTCACAGAAAAATGACTTCTGCGAGAGAAACGAGTGGCTTTATGTCCAGAATAAAATGTTGGGCTGTAAAGTGTGTCGTGATGTCAGAAGTCTTGCCGTTGATAAACACATGAGAACGAAAATTTCTGCGGAGTGAGCAAATGGTAAAATCAGTCATTTTGGAAAATCTCGCAAACAACAGTTAATATCATTAAGAAAAAAGATTTACAATCATAAAGAGAGTGCAGCGCACAAAGCGTGCCAAAAAATAAAATCTGAAGAAAAAAATAAAACATTAGAGAAAGTTTTCCTAAATATTTTGTCTCATAATAAAGACGACAGGAAAAGTGTTTCGAACCGCTTGTTGAGGAGAAATCAATCATTTAACAACTTTGAAGATGAAGTAAATTTACAAGAACTTAATGGCCTAGACATGGGATATATTCTTCATTCTGCAAATGCTTGCATTAACATTGTGAGCCACATTGCAAATGAAATGAGAAAAACATTAATAGACAATATAATGGACTCCAAGAACAAAATATCATTACTTATTGATGAATCGACAACCGTGAGTAACACAACAGCCTTGATTATTATTGTTCATGTAGTTCTTCCTGAACTTTCGGCTCCTGTAAGTCTTTTCCTGGATTTGATCAAATTATCAGATGTAACTGCTTGAAGGATTCTAAACTCTTTAATTAGTCATCTTGAGTGTTTAGGATTATCTGAAGATTGCTTAAAGGAGTATTTATTGTCTGTAACTTGTGATGGCACAGCCGTGTTGTTTGATGTACGTGCTGGTGTAAGGAGGCGAGTGCAAGAGAAGTTTCCTAGTGTTATATTCTGGCATTGTGCTAGCCATCGCCTGAATTATCTGTTAGTGACACAGTGAACAATGTGGCAGGAGTGAATTGCTTTAAGAGTTTCATGTACAAATTTTATGTGCCTTATAAAGCTTCACCTAAGAATGCTAGGGAACTACAGGAATGTGCAGTGACTCTAGAACGTCAGCTTCTTAAAATTGGCAGAATTTTAAGTACTCGCTGGGTTGCATCTAGCTGTCGCACTGTTTTTGCAGTGTGGCAAGACTTTGAAGTCCTCCTCCATCACTTTCTGGAGACAAAAGAAGACAGCACAAGAAGCAAAACAGATTGCTTTCTTTATGAGGGAGGGCCTATTAAGAAAAATAGCATGCGAGTGTGTTCTTAATTTGGGCCTTATATGTAATGTTCTCCAAGAACAACTTAGTGAACTAAGTCTAGATTTACAAGAGAGAAATATTGACTTGTACAAAGCAGACAGGAAGATATAGAATACGGTTCAACTTTTTGAAGAAAGAATTGAAAATCCTGGTCTGTACTACAGTATTTCTCTTTAAAGTCAGAAGAACTTGAAATTCAAAGGGATTGAGCTCCACAGAAATGAAAGACACAGTCATACAATAAGTTCATCTGCTTTCTATAAAAGTGTGAAAGCAGCTGTTGGAAAGCGTCTGCTTGAAGTAGATGATGTTGATTTGCTTGAATGTACTAAGATTTTAGATTACAAGTATTGGCCAGAAAATCCTGTGAAGCCTCTGACATTTGGTCAAGCCAAAGTTAGCCCGCAAATTTCGCTTAAATGAAAGAGAAGCAGTTCGTGGTTTCCGTAAATATCTTCAAGAAAATAAAATCCCTGACAAATACTAGTTCCTCTAAAGCACACTTTGGGCACAATTGCAATATCTTCCAGTGAATGTGAAAGGGGGGTTTCTCATAGATGAATCTTATAGTAACTTCATCTCTGCTTGTACGGACAACTTCTGCACTGATGTTTATCAGGATAGTAGGACCTCCTCTCACTCGGTTTAACTCTAGCAAATATATGGACTCATGGCTGCTCCAAGGTCTTCATTTTGCAGTTGATACCAAAAGCAAGAAGCGATCTAGAGACGACGAGGGTACATACATCGGAGGATATGTTAAAAGTGTTGAAGTTGCTGTAATAACATCTTCGTGGTCAGTACCAGCACCTTTTTTTCCAGAAAAAAAGCACTGAAAATAATTTTGAAATTATAAGTTTGTTTTTTCATTGTTAGGCTGAGAACTTTTCAGACCATCCTCTTAAATGGGTTGCTTAAGGGAAAGCTTAGAAGCAAACCTGGTGTGGTGGGTAGCTAGCTGAATAAATTTATATAGAATAAGAGAGAAATTAGCCAAAACACCACCAAACTAGCAGTATACAAGACAGTGTTCAATCCCATTTTAAATTATGTATATGAGATTTGGGTTTAGAAATAATGCACTTGATCAAAGACTAGAGACCACAGGCATGAGGGTTCTGAGAAAAATTAGGGGATTGAACCAGTGGCATCAATGATAGATTTATATTAAAAATGAAGATATTAGAAAGTTACTTGACACTATTCGTATTCAAGAATGTGCAAGCAGAGCTAATCTAAGGTAGTATGGCCACTTAAATAGAATGGGTGAGGAAAGGTTAGCAAAACAGCAGTTGGATGCTAAGATGGCAAATAAGAGACCCAGAGGAAGACCAAGATCTAGGTGGATTGATTCTTTCAGAACTGCCATAGAAGAACAAAATATTAGATATGACAATATTGGATTGCTTACAAGTAATAGACTAATTTGGAGGAAAATTGTGGATCAGAGAGTAATAATAATGTAGGCACTACATGATTAATAATAAAGACAGCACTGCATGATTAATAATATTGATAGCACTACGTGATTATGGTAAACTTAATCAGATAGTGCTGTCATAGTAATCTGAAAACCCCTTGGGGGTATATATCAGGAAATAGATGATGATGATGGCTATTTAAATGCACTAAAAATGTATTTAATGGGGGTGGACCATGTGACCGAATAGTAAACGCAACTTCAATAGAGTTTTGAAGGTGGCTGTATTAATTGCTTGGTTCTCTGTTTCTTGTGTATAAATTAGCTGGGTGAGATATGGCTGTCCCATCTGGTTGTTTTTATATCTTTCCTTTCCATGTGAAATAACCATCACGTGCTGTAAGTTTAAGTAATTTAAATATTATTATTGTACAGGTATCTACATGGTGTCAGGCAACTCATTGCAGCAGATCTATTATTCACACTAATGAAACTCAACTGCCCTGCAACTTCACCCATTAACCACCCTCCAAGCAAAAAATCAAGTCTTACCCCACACCCTTACACAATTTCCACGGGTGATCCCTTGTTCTCTTCCTTCCTGTCATGTACCGAAAAAGTCTTCAGTGTCAATCCTATAAAACCCTTTTAATAATTTATGTTTTTATCATGTCCCATCTTCCTCACCTATATAGCTAATGTTTGAAGCTCATAGACCAGCCGTCTATTCTCATAGGGAGCATTTCATACACCTGCCACAAACTTTGTCACTCTCCTCTGAATCCTTTCCACCACTTCTTCATCCCCATGGAATCCTGGTGTCCAGTTGTGGCCTTATATAGGAGAAGAACAATAACTTCCTTATCCCTGTCTTTTAATGTGCTATTCATTAACCACCTAATCTGATGTGCTATTTTGGTTACCTTTACAATATACCCCTAAATTTCATCTACCTGCCTACAAGTGATGTCCTCATCATCCTTTCATGTTTAATGCTTTTTCCTTTCCTTGTCCTGCTCTTATCTGTAAACCTCTCTCAGTAGTTTTCCATAATGACTATTCTGGGCCTTCTATCCCGAGACTTTGGAGCAAGAAAAAAAAAGTAAGCTGGGTTGCTTATTGGCCATCAGCAATTTAGTTTGGTGGTGGTGCTGCCTCCAAACTTGCTATAAATCACCTTCTCATGTTGTACCTGACCAAGCTTCCCACTGTGGTTGATACCCAATTTTCCACTTGGTTGTTCGTGTTCCAGGAATCACCATATGCTAGTAAGTGTTGGATTGAGAGTTGAGGTCATCCTGCTTGAGAGGATCATATATTGCTCATCCATTCCTAATTGATATCCATTTCAACCTTGTACAGGTGGTAAGGAGAAAAGAATCATTGATGGATTTATAAGAAAAAAAAATCCAGGACATCAATTATTTTTTCTTCTGTTTATTTTAGTTATCTTTTTATATATACTCATTTATGTTAAGCCCTGATAAGGTAGTTTACACTTTTTTTGCATAAATTTAATTTTTACATACAATATTGTAGGTACATCTACTGGTAAATAGCATTTATAATACACTTTCAGTATAGCATTCTCCATTATGACAAACTCAGTCAGTATAAAAACTACCAAAAAAAGTCATGACTGATACTCTATAAGCATTTTCATGGTCACCTCATGGTGACCATTTATAGTGAGCATTGACTGTAAAAAATGTATATTGGTTTTGTTATTTTATTATTAACTGTTTTATATGTTGCAGGAATTTTTCCACAAAAATACCATTAATTTTGTTTTCAGAATCTTTTTCCTTTAATAATTTGTGATGCTTAATTTATATACTTTTGTTGGTTTGCAGTTTGTTGGCGCACAGTGAAAGCAAGGGTCATACTGCACGATTACAAAGGAAATAAGATTTAAAAAAAAAAGTTAAACAAAAAACATCTTATAAACAGTTAACCCTTGAGCAATGTCGGATTAGTCCCCCCCCCCCCCCCCCCCCCCACACACAGAGTCAAAAATCCACATATAACTTTTGATTCCCCAAAAACCTAACTTCTAATAGCATACTGTTGAATGGCCTTACTGATAACATAAACAATCAATTATCACATATTTTGTATGTTATGTGTACGAGGGTGGTCTGAAAACTTCTTGGCCTAACAACAAAAAAAATGGATTTATAATTTAAAAATTATGTTTGTTTTTCAACATAGTCTCCCTTGAGACTAATACGTTTATTCCGGCGATGCTCCAGTGCAATTATCCCATCCTCATATGTAGTGGTTCTCAGTAAGATCTGCAAAATATCCCTCTACATCTTTGCAGCTGTAGAGGGGTATTTTGCACATCTTGAAGAAAATCGCTGACCAGCGAGGAAGAGGTTTTAGTTGTGGGAAGAGATAGAAGTCAGAGTGAGCCAAATCTGGGGAATTGGGTGGATGTTCCAACAATTCATAGTGGAAATCCCTTAATTTTCCCATTGCCAAAACACTTTCGTGGGCAGGTGCATTGTCCTGATGCAAGATGATTTTTTTTTCTTCTGCGAACTGGGTCTTTTCTCACAAATTATTGCAATCGTCTAGTCATATAATTAATAAACAATTAGCATCCCAAAACACTGATGCTATGACCTTTCCTGCTGATGGAACCGATTTTGTCTTCTTTGGTGCTGAACAACCGACTTCTGTCCACTGTTTTGACTGCTGTTTGGATTCTGGTGTGTAATGTTGAATCCAAATCTCATCCATAGTAATAAATCGATGCACAAAATCAGTTTTATTCTGTTAAAACACTGTTCAGACTTTCATGCGAATGTGTTTTTGAACTGCTGTGATCAAGTGCAGCACCCATCTTGCGCACAGCTTTTTCATTTGCAATTCTTAATGCAAAATATATTCTACACGTTCTTTTGAAATGCCTATAGTCTCAGCAATTTCACATACTTTGACTCGCCCGACACCCAATGCCATATCGTGCACTTGATTAGCAACACCAGAAATGTGTTGTTACACTTTTTGGACATCTTTCACGTGGATCATATTCAAGGCTGGTACGTCACGTTTCAAGTCGGCAGCCCATTTTCTTAATTGTCAAAAACGAAGGAGAAAAAGAGTGGCCATAAACTTTTATCAACTTTGAATGAATTTGTTTTGGCATTAAACCTTCTTTTACAAAGAATTTTATAACTGCACGATACTCGATTTTATCTATTTCAAGAAATACAGACTACACTTTTGCTTCAGATAGCTGTATAAAACAAACTAACTTGATAGAATGATTTGCATTTGTCACATGGATGCTTATGACAGATCTACCAACTTGGGGAAAAAAAGAAAATCTTGCCGATAGTGTTGCCATCTATGGTCGAGACTGAGACCTTTTCAGACCACTCTCCAATTATATACTGTGATCATACAATAAAGTAAGCTACAGAAAAGAAAATATTAAGAAAATCATAAGAAGAGAAAATACATTTACAGTACTATACTGTATTTATCGATACCATAAGTTTATGTTGTCTGTTTGCAACATGAATCGTCTGTCTCTCAGTACTTACATCAATATTGTCTTATATGATTCAAAACACTGTAGATGTTATACATATTACCAATGCTAGACATCAAAAATGAAAAGATAATGTGAAAACGAAATTTATATTTATTTACAGGTATAACGATTCATGCATTGATAATGAAGAGGCAGCAATATGATTGCTTTATGTTAGCCTAGTGTAATCGATACGATTGCTTCTCGGTAGCCCAGCATATACACTAATGAATGAAGCATTTATAAAATATTAATCTATAGTAAACCCTCGAATTAACAGAGTAATAGGGACTAAGGGGTGTCTGTTAAATCGCAAATTTTTTAAAATAAAAATATCTGTAACATTATACTGCAATTTTATCAACATTAGCACTGTAATAACAAAAAAATTGTTTAAAGCACACTTTTAGATAAGTTAATGTTCGATGTTGATGCACTTGGTTTTAGGTAATCCTGCTTTGAAAAAATCAGCGAGTTTTTTTTTTTTTTTTAAATTTTGAATTTTACTGGGTTTTTTTTATAATTAACTCCCTAAAATTATGAAAATGTGTGTAATAAAACTGCCACCGAAAGTCACACCACGTGACAAAAGAACCAATTACAGTGTGATTGGTGTGATCATGTCCTAATCATTCACCGAACATGTTTTATGAGTGGTGACTCATTTATGTCAGCTAAATTACTACAGTGTTTTTCCAACATATGGCCTATTCGCTAAAATTTGTTAAAAATAACCTGTTAATTTAATTATAAGCAAATCTTGGTTAAAAGAATTTTAAAATTAACAGGGTGTTAATTTTCACGTGACATAATATGAACCGGAAATTTTGTCCGTTAAATCGAAGGTTTACTGTATGCTAATTAATTAAATTTAATGTAATAACAGTTCATTTTTTTGCTATTATGATTTAATGCTGCATCTTTAGATTTGTTTACATTTCTAATGTACGTAAGATTTGTTTGTGTACGTAAGATTTGATAAATTTTAACTTTATAATAAATTTGTGTATATTTTATGGTAGTAAATGATAAAGTAGACTAGTATCTACATATATTTTATGCATACATGTCATATCTAACTTTTTCTTGAATTTTTTGATATTTCTAGGCTATGTGTGCAGTTCGTCTGCAAGTTTTTTTCAAATTGTTGCAAATCTTCAAAAAATTTTCCAGTTTATTTATTGAAAAAAATCCAGATATAAGTGGACCTGCACTGTTCAAACTCATGTTATTCTCTTGTCAGCTGTACAACAACAACAACAACAAAAAAAAAAAAAAAAAAAAAGATTTGAAAAAGTTGTACAGTTCTTCGGGGTCACATAAAAAAGTATCGAGGATCAGATTTACCTATAAAAATTAAATATTTGTAAAAAAAAAAAAAAAAGTTCAAAACTCCATACATGAAGCACAAAGTTTGGAACTTTTGCTTGAGCCTTGCAAAGTCAGTACAGTGGGTCCTCGACATGCGTTTTTTCGACTTTACAGCGGTAATCCCATAAATAAAAAATAAATTTCGACTTGAAGCAGCGAGACATAAAATTCAAACGTCGCAGGTGAACTTGTTTGTGAGCACATTACACGTTACGTATACGACGTTACGCAGCGCTTGTTCGGGAGAGGTGGCGTCGCTTGGGTTCCAGCATACACTCTTTGGGTACCACGTACTTTGTTTACATCTGCTCTCTCACTTTTGTGTTTGTGTTTTTTTGTGACTTTTTACCCTTCAATATGCCTCCCACACGTAAGGCAGACTCTTCTGATGGCAGCGTATTGAAGAAAAGGAAAGCCATTACATTTGAAGTAAAATTAGACATTATTAAAAGGTCAAAAAAGGGAGAAACGCCAACGAACATCGGCCATGCATTGAATTTAAGTCGTACCACAGTCGGGACTATTATCAAGGATAACGTTTGCATCCTTGAACACGTGAAAGGATTGGCGCCCATGAAATCAACTGTGATTACGAAAAAAACGTAGTAGGCTCATGATTGAGATAGAAAGGTTTCTTGTTCTTTGGCTGGAAGATCAGCGTCAACACCGTATCCCGATTAGCCTCATGTTAATTCAAGAAAAGGCGAAAGGATTGTTTGAGACACTGAAAAGTGAAAAGGGGGAAACGAGTGCAGGTGAAGAGTTTAATGCTAGTAAAGGTTGGTTTATGCAGTTTAAGGCTCAGGGCAATTTGCATAACCTTCAGGTGCAAGGTGAAGCTGCTAGTGGTGATGATAAAGCAGCTGGTGAGTTTCCTGAGGGGTTCGCTGTGATAATAAGGGGGAGGGGGGGCTACAGTGCTCAACAAGTGTTTAATGTGGACGAGACAGGCCTATTTTGGAAACGTATGCCTAATCGTACCTATATCACCAACGAGGAGAAGGCAGCACCAGGCCATAAAGCTGGTAAGGAGAGACTGACTTTGCTTCTTGCAGCTTAAAACTGAAGCCCTTATTGGTCTATCAGACTGAAAATCCAAGGGCATTTGGAAGGGTCAACTATCTGTCATCTGGTGGTCCAATAAGACAGCATGGGTGAAACTTCAAATCTTCGAGGACTGGTTTACCAACCATTTTGTGCCAGAAGTTCAGAGGTACTGTACAGCCAAGGGTTTGCCCTTTAAGGCATTGTTAGTGCTAGACAATGTCCCTGGTCACCCTGCCCACTTGGATGACTTTCACCCTAATGTTAAGGTGGTTTGCCTTCCACCAAACACCACAGCCCTTTTGCAGCCTATGGACCAGGGTGTTATTGCTTCCTTTAAGGCCTAACTACCTCTGCAGGAGATTTGCTATGGCTTTCAGGGCAACTGAAAAAGACAGGAACGTAACCCTCAAAGACTTTTGGAAATCGTATATCATTTATAATGCCATACAAAACATTGAGCATGCTTGTATGAAGTGAAGCAGACATTTGAATGGTGCGTGGAAAAAAGTGTGTCCCCAGTTTGTGAATGATTTCCATGGCTATGAGGAGACAGTTGAGTCTGTCACAGAGAAGGTTGTTGCCCTGGGGAAGCAGATGAATTTGGAAGTGGAGGCCGAAGATGTCACAGAGCTTCTGGCATCTCATGGGGAGGAGTTGTCAGCAGAAGACCTCATTCAGTTAGAGAAGCAGCTGATTGAGGAAGCGGAAACAGTTCCAACCCCTGAACCTAGGAGATTCACCACTAAGGGCTTGGCAGAAGGTTTTACCCTCATTGAGGATGGGCTGGCCAAGTTTGAGGCTGAGGATCCCAACACTGCTAGGTACACAAAGGTCTTCAGAGGGGTTATGGATTGCCTGCAGTGTTATAGGGAGATATACGAGAAGAAGAGGGTGGTATCATTCCAGACTAGCCTGGAACATTTTTTCACAAAGGTAGAGAGGCATGCAGCAGGTACTGGTACCTCAACTGTCTCTTCAACCACAGGATAAAAGGTAAAGAATTGTTTTCATTTTTATTTTTTTTAATCACCTGTACAGAATGTACAGTTTCATTTGTCATATTGGGGATTGTTCTCATTTTTATGTTTGTTTTTTTTATTACAGTTTCACTTTTGTCATTTTTCTGTAATATACAGTAATTATGTTCTCCCTTTCATTTTCCTATGGCCTAGTTCTGTTTCTTGATATATACATACGACTTTAGGGTGTTTTAGGTTAGGTAAGTAACTTAGGCTATGGTAATTCCGACTTGCATCGAAAATCGCCTTACGTCGGTCCGTAGGAACGGATCTCCGATGTAACTCGAGGACCCCCTGTATATATATATATATATGTCTCAGCAAGACTACCAAATTTCCAAAGTGCTAACACTCCAGTAGAAGATGACTCATGAAAGTGAGTTTTACAGTGATGACTTATATATTTCACACATATATAATTCATCTGCCTCAGTAGCTAATGTATAAAATGACCTTGTTCTATGCTGAGTCCATTAAAACAACTTCCTCTCTTCTATTTGTGTGTGGACTGGACTGCCCATGATTAATTTCAGACATATTCTCTTACATGTTGTAAGTTTTTTCGCTTGTTATAATATAAAATATTCTTGGTTTAATTCTTTATCCAAGCATAAGCAAACAAAGTTTGTGCATTAAGTATCTTCACAACTAAACCACTTGTATATAGAGGCTAATGACTTTAATGTGTGCTTTGTATTATGGGATACTAAGACTTGATGCGAAGTCATTAAGTTCTATATACAATAGCCCAGTCATGAAGACACTTCATCTGCAAACTTTGTTTGCTTATGCTTGGATAAATGATTAAACCAAGATTATAATTTCTTGGCATCTTTAATTTGCAATTTTGTACAGTTTATTTGTTAGTTTCCTGTAGGGAAGACTGCTACTGACTAATTAAATTTGCCTTTAATTGTGTGTATTGGGGAATTGACATAAGAGTAGATGGATAAATTATGAACACCTAGAAGGTCAATTCACATTGTCATGAACTGACCTCATAGCTACTGCCTTCAGAATTTCCCACCAAGTGCTATACTTTGAAGAATTGAACTGACAGTTCCATTCACTTGCTGTTCACACTGTTCAGATCCTCTTGTAAAGACACATCTGCTTGTCTCCTCAATGTCTCCCCAGTTTTGTATAATTTATAAACATATCTTTAGTTTAACCTTTCTCATTATCACTGTATACAAGTAAAATAACAGTGGTCCTACAACATACCTTTGGAGCACACCACTGTTGAATTTCTCTTTTGGGATACACGTCTAGAGAATTGCTGGACCTGATAGCCAATTACCTATGCAACTCACTAATATACTATCTAATGGCTTCCATTACAGTTTAGTTATCATCTTGTCATGTAGCAGTCTCTCAGCATCCTTTGTAAGTATACCAATTCTGTATGCATCTTCCTTGGCCAATGGATTCATCATGTTGCAGTACATAAGTAAACCATCACAGAGAATGCTGCTGTTATAAAGTAAATTTTGTATCTTAGCTCTCACAATCTCTCCAACATCTTCCACAGATCTGCCTATAATTTGTAATTTCGGCTTTGCGATTTTAATAGTTTTGCCTTCTTTCCACTCCTTCAGTGCTTGTGTTGTTGTAAGACTTGTTAAAGTGGTACACCGATTACTCCATGGAACATTTTCTTGAGACACGGTGATATGTCCAAGTACTGTTTTCTTATTGATATCAAGCTTACGTAATCCTTCATATACTTCTTGCTTTTTCACCAGCAGTCCATCCTATCCCATTTTTTTCACTCATTATGATGCACTGAATCTATCTTTATTTCTGATGAAATGATCAGATCCAAGATTTACAGTCTTCACATGTCCATCATTACATACTTCATAAGAGAATTGTTTCTCAAGAACACCAGAAGTTAATTTTCCTTATTCCCAGATGCTGTTTCTTCATTCTAATCTTATTACCCTAATCGAAATCTCTCATACTGTTTGTCCTTCTTTTGATCCACTGAGCCATGTTGCCTACACCTTTCTTCGTGCCAGCCTCTGTCTTGCACCATACTGCTTCAGAAGCACTGCTAGCAGTTCCTCTTTTCACCTCTGCCTTGTGTGGAGATAACTCTCCTGCTATCGTGAACAATACTCCTCCTCTCTTCTCGATCTTTATACCTTTCTAAATCACTCAAGGAATTGAACAATGTAGATCCGAATATAAATTAAATTACACTTTAATAAATATTTCCGATATTTTGGCAACGTCACGTTGCCATTTTCAATAGGAACTTACAAAAAGGCACAAGGAACAGATTAGTTTAGCCCTGCTGTATAGTGTTTTCACCACTCCATATTGTTGTGTGTGTGTGTGGGGGGGGGGGGGGGGTTTGTTGGTGAATGTAGTATGAAGTGGTGAAAACACTATACAGCAGAGCTAAACTAATCTGTTCTAACGACATGGCTCTAAACACTGAACTAAATCACATCAACACTTTCTCAGCCAATGGCTACCCCTCAAAAAAAAATCCAAAAAATATTAAAACCTACAAACCACAGCCCCACCTCCACAAAAAAGATTACTCTAAATCCATCACCATTCCCTATATCCGAGGCACCTCGGAAAAAATTACTAAAATTTTAAAAAAACATGACCTCACCTCCTGTTACAGGCCTTACAGAAAATTGGTATCCCTTATCTGCTCCACCAAAGACCAACCATTTCCCCTAGACCTACCTGGTGTATACCAGGTCCCTTGCAGTTGTAAACTGTCTTACTCTGGCCAAACAGGCAGGACAGCGAATATCAGAATTTCTGAACACAAGGACTACATCCAGTTTCACAAGTACAGCCGGCATTCTGGTCTTGCAGACCATGCTCTGGATACTCGCCACAGAATACGGTGGAAGAAAGCTACAGTAATACACCGTAGCAAATACAAATTCGAAAGACTATTTATGGAATCTGCCTCAGCCCTAAGAAACTCTCCAAACCTCAGCAAATTTGGTTGTATGCAACTGCCACAAATTTGGGAGACATATATCAGCAGACCTTCAGCCCAATGGCCAAGAACACCCACTTAGTCCGCTAGAGGGTACCATCAGGACTTCTAGGAGAAAGAATAGCTTCATCTCTTCATTATCAGTTACTGTGTTGTAGTGCCTGCGTGCATGTGCCTTTTTGTAAGTTCCTATTGAAAATGGCAACATGACGTTGCCGAAATATCGGAAATATTTATTAAGTGTAATTTAATTTATATTCGGATCTATGTTGTTCTATTCCTTAAGTGATTTAGAAATTTATAACCAACGTATAAGCCTGTCTACGAGAATCGATCTTTATACCCTGAGAAAAAATGGCATACATTTCCCTTCCTATTTTCATCAGGATGTTATCCTCATCCATTCATCTTTCACTTATTTCAGCAATTTTTAGGCAAGCAATCTCAATCAGCAAGACAGTTTTGTCTCTCTTATTTTTGATATTCCTGGCCCCCTCCATATGAGGTACCTGTTTATGGTAGAGGGGATTTTTCTCATGGTTCTGGCCCTTTTCATAATTATTCTGCTTCTTTGCTTTTCTAACCATATTCTGTTCTCTATCACTGAGATCCAATACCTTGCTGCCATCATTGCCATGCCTTATCACCCATGGACATCTTGAAGGTGGAGGGGGGGGAGAGGTCTTGCACAACTCTGGCCTCTGTTCTGCAAATCAGGCAGTTCTAGATAATTTGCTCATGATCAATCAGCTAGTGTGCTTTCATGCAACGGTCAAGTGTGTTGCAGTAAGTCTCCTTCCCGTGATATTGGAGACAGGACCCAAGGTTTGCTGACGTGCTGCTTTAGCACCCAGGAGAGCTCTGACATTTTACTCCTGAGTGCACTCATTCCTTGACAGAGAGTGGTCATTCATATGGGGATTTGTTTTGCATGGAGTGCTCTTGAATGAAAATCTTTATTTTCTTATTTATTGGTTCCCTGAACAATCCCCAACCCCAAAACCATAGAAACGCCAACAAAAAATTAAAATCACAATTTGCAATCATTATCCCACTTTTCTTAATAATACATTCAACTAGGGAGAGCTATCTTGGAAAAATGTTAGCTTAATTAATCCAGAAGAATTTGAAACAGTTGGTTCCAAATTCTTCTACTTAATTCAACTTAATGAAGCATTAACTAAGATGTAATTAGAAAGTTACTTGGTGCAACATCTTTCAGGGAATGCCAATTACAGCTATCCCCACAAAACTTGAAACTTTTCTAGAGGGTTTCCTGAACAACCCCTGAGGATATATATATCAGGAAATTAATGATGGCCACTTTATTAGGCACACATCCCCATTTAGAAAAATAGACCATTCCTGAAGGCATTGAGCAACCTGACTGCGGTTTGCTATATAAATCAGGCTGGCATGCAGAGTTTCAGATGTGCCAGTGCAGTATCTCACAGACATCAACTCTTCTTGGCTTTTCATGCACAACACTATTCATTGTGTACCAGAAGTGGTGTAATAAGTAGACAAATTCAAACCATTTGCAGTCCTGTGCTTGGAAACAGCTCATTGATGCATGAGGTGAGAGAAGAATGGCAAGGATTGCAAAACATGACAGGAGGGCCACAACCAGTCAAATCACAACTCTGTACAAGAATGTTGGTCAGAACATCATCTCCAAGTGCACATTTCCTCACACAGTCATAAATGGGGTACAGTAGCAGATGACCATCCCAAGTCCCAATGCTGTCACCTAAAAACAGGAAGATGTGGCTTCAGTGGGCATGTCATCACCAACATAGGACAGCAGACAACTGGAAAAATGTCACCTAGTCTGAGAAGACTCACTTTGTACTATATCATGGTGGTGGCAGAATGAGAATATGGCAGCAACAACATGAGACCACGGAACCTTCCTACCAGATAGCAACAGCTTAAGCTAGTGGCAGGAAATGGTATGAGGCATGTTTTCTTGGCACATGTTTGTCCCCTGATAAGAGTTGAACACTGCCTGTATGCCACAGCTTATCTTAGCATTGTTGCTTATGTTCACCCATTCATGGCTATAGGTAGTTCCAGCAAAACAATGTGCTATGACACAAATGCATAGTGTATTGAAGTGGTTCAAGGAATCACAGTGAGTTTCCTTCACTTCAATGTTCAGCTCATTCCCCAGATCTTAACCTAGTAGAGCAGTAACATGCTACCATCCAATATGCAACAATTGGTCAATGCCATTGTGATACCATGGACAAACATCCCAGAGAAATGTTTTACACTTAGTTTAATGAATGCCACAAAGAATACAGGCCATTGTTAAGGCAAATGGGGGTCCTATACATTATCAGATGCTGTTCCTAATAAAGTCATCCATAACAAAAGCAACTGATGCTAAAGAAGTCAAGGCCAAAAACTGGAAAATGAAGGGCATCTCCAGCAACTGTATATCATGGAACATAATAGATGCCAAGTTGCTGATCCAGCGGTGATTGTCAACACACTCAGGTAGATTTTTCATAAAACATCTCCTAGCCCAAAAAAAAGGAAAGCAGAGTTGCAGAAAGCAAAAAAATTCTGTTTGTTTCGAACTCATGGAACAAATAATATCCATTACAAGATGTTAAACATCTGTTGGCATCATCAATGGATCAATTGTCACACCTTTAAAATAAAATTTTCTGTAAGAGTTTATTTCTAGCTGCCTGGAAAAAAGGCAATTATTAATGCCTTTTCTAAGCTAGGGTGCTTACAACATCTCCAAAGAACTACTGCCCATTTGCTCTACCAGCTGTCTGTGCAAGATTATGAAAAAAATTGGTTAATTCTTGTGTCTTATGTATGGTTTCTAAAGAGAAACTACCTTTTTTTTTTTTTTCAGAATGCATTCTGGCTTTCAAAATATTCTACTACTGATCATCTAGTCTGGCTGTAGCATCTATTGGAGATGCCTCCTAAAACCCAAGCATCTCGTATCAGTTTTCTTTGATATGGTAAAAGCATACAATGCCAATTGGAAATATGCAATATCAAAAGACGTACTTAACTTTGGTCTCAGAGGGTGTTATCTCCTTTTATGAAGAACTTTCCATCCATAAAAATTTTTCAAGTTTCAATGGTAACCACTCTCCCCTGACTCAAGAGATGGAAGTCCCACAAGGTTCAGTATGAGTGTCAAGCTTTTTGCAATTAAGGTCACATCTATCACAGAACAGCTTCCTCCCACAAGTAATGCCTCTGTGTGAATGACTTTTACCATCTTCTCTCCATAATGGCAGCTGCAGCAAGCTGTCAGTGTGGTCTTCCTCTTGACCAAGAACTCTGACTAGGACAATCCTGTACCTCATTTGCACTAGAAACCAAGTTCTTGGAACTCGCATTTGACCACAAACTGTTTCCTCCCTCGTATATGTCAGTATTGAGTCACATGCCATATAGCAATGAACATCCTTTGCACTCTTAGACAGATGTTCTTTACTCCTGTATCATGTTTACATATATCATAAAACTAAAAAGTATCCTTTCCTCTTTTTTATAAGATTGAAACTTGATTATGGGGTCCAAGTCTACTCATCTGCCAGAGGAAATAGTCTATGATGGCTAGACCATGTTCACCTTCTAGCTATAAGAACTGCTGGTGAATTTTGAGCTTCATCAATTTCATGTGTGATGGCTGGATACCACTAATACTGCTCTGGAAGTGGTAGCCATCTATCTCTTGGTGGGATTTCTTTTTATTAGTGTATTTTGATTGACCTATAAAGGTAAAATATGTAATTATCAAATTTCATATAGCAACTACATCTGCCCATATGTTTATGGGTGACTTTAGTGGACATAATGTGGTAGTGTTAACATGAATGAGCAAGGTTGAACATATGCTTCACAGTAATGACTTCTCTTATCTTAATATAATGGATGCAGTACCTTCTTTCATGTAACTTTTTTGCAATAGATCTTAGTCTACTCCTCTGCCCTTCTTCCTCTGCAACTGTGGAATCTTGAAGAGAACATTTATGGAAGCAATAATTTTCCTGTGTTTTGCATTATATCCTCATAGGAGCCATGCTGGACTACTTGGAGTTTCATGTGGAAAATTTACCAGGCTAACTGGAATACATATTCCTATCTTGCCAGATTTAATGCTCACACTTAAACATTTATCAACAAGCAGCAATGTTCACAAAAGGTTGTGTTGTTCAAGCAGCAACATCTGCATTTCTGAAAACTTTATCTCAGTTTCCACAATATCCCAAGCCACGGTGGAACCTTGAGTGCCAAACAGTAAAAAAAAAAAAAAAAAAAAATGACAGCTGTGTGTAGTGGGAATACATTTAGTAGATATTGATATACAGTAAAACCCCAAAGTTACGCGGTAGGTGGGACCAACAAAAAGCACGCAAGTCGAATTCATGTAACTCGGGATATAATTTTGCATGTAATTTATATATACAAACATACAATTGGGACCAAAGGTTTACAAAAACACCTATATTTTTTAAGAAATATAATCATAATTGTAGTTTTTCATACATAAAAAAAAGAAAGTTATTTCAATGTCGATGGTTTCATAAAATCTAATAGATTCGTCTGACTGCATAATGTCTTTTTCTTGTCACGCAAAATTTCTTCATAGCAAGCTAATAATTTTTTTATTCCTTGCCTTGTGGCTACAATATGTTCCTCATTAGAATGTATGTCCTCCAAAATCTGTAAACCTTCCTTTTATGATTGTTCTTACCGTGGATTCCTGTAGATCGAACTTCTTTGCTAGCTCACAAATTTTCATTCTGCCTTCAAAATCATTAATAATGTTGAGTTTTGTTTCCAAAGTCAATGTTTTTCTTTTCTTGCTAGCAGTAGAAGAATCAGACTTGCTTCTTTTGGATGACATTATTATTTTTTATGTGATAAAATTTTTATCAAGAACATAACATTAAGCAATCACAAGGTGTGTAGACTATAAAAATCGTGTTTGAATAGAGACCTTGCGAAACACATCAGTCCTTGTTCACAGCATGTGCGACACTGGCGAATGTGGCCGGCACCTGAAAGATACGACTAGTGGTGAGGCGTGAAGCGGGATGAGAATACGTACATATAAGAAACTGCGTAACTCCGGATTCGCATAAGTCGGGGTATGACTGTATTTGATATACATTCGATATTGATTTTGATATTGAAAAAACAACAAGAGAAACAGTTGCTTTTCTTCAAATGGACTAGAACTATATTGATTAATTATTCAATAAGGAGGAACTGAAAATTGTACTTTTGTTGTCTCATGCCAGTGTTGCATGACCTGATGACATCCATCATGGCATGATAAAACATTTTACACCATCTTTTGTATTATTGATTTTACAACAGAATACTTACCAAGGAGGAATTTATTGAGTCATGGCATATGTCAATTATCATTACCTTCCCCAAACCGTAAAAAGATAAACACAAGAAGAAAGTTATTGACTTGTTGCTTGACCTGCTGTTTTTATGTGATATTTGAAGAAGGTGGTTATGGTATTTGGAAGGCAGTGATCTTTCTCCGGTATGTGATATGGCTTTTATAGACACCGATTGACACTGGACCATTTGATCTAATCTAGAAATACCTATACAAGAGGAATTCCTGCAATATGAACATCTGACTTTGGCTTTCTTTGACATTGAAAGAACTTATGACACAACCTGGAGATACGGTATATTAAAAGTTTATTTTTCACTTAGTTAGAGTATAATAAATTTAGTTTAATCCTTTATCCAAGTGTGAGCAAACAAAGTTTGGCCTGGCTCCCACTGAAGAGACCTCAATAAAGGTCGAAACTAGTCTGGGTAGTGGCCCTTCCTTTAATGTATAACATTATACATATCCGCAAGGAGATGTGTTTTGCATTATGGGAGATACTGAGATAGGAGTGTTGGTAGCTTGCTCCACCTTTGCAAGGAGTGTCCTGGTGTTGTACCACCTTACCCCAGTCCTGAAAATACTTTCAGGCGCAAACTTTGTTTGCTCACACTTGGATAAAGGATTAAACTAAATTTATTATACAGTATATTAAAACACCTGTAATCAAAGTCCCAGGGAGTATTTTCATATTTTTATTAAAAACTTTCTGTAGTTAAACCTAAGTCTGAGAGCAAATCGCATTCTTCCTCCCATATTGCCAAGAAGATGATGTCTCCCAAGGCTCTGTCTCAGCTGTGGCACTTTCTGCTATGGAAATACTCAGTCACTGAATTACTGTTATTTTTGTAACACGAGTATCATTGAGAGGCAACTGTAACAAGCACTTGAGGGATTTGTTTTAACTTTTCAGCAGCAGCTGATTTTGATAATGATAATTTTAAAAAAAAGCAAAGTATGTTTTTTGGTTTTATGATTGTAAATATTTACTAATTGTATAATGCATTATTTGTAATTAGAAATTATTTTAGTATTTTCTATAAAAGAAATCATTATATAGTTACAGCCTGTCTCAAACTATTCAGTTGTGATATTTATTTGTAAAAAGGACTCGCCTCAAATATATTTTTTAATTTCTGTAAATTAAACTTCCGAGAAAAAATATTTCGTCAGTGGCCATTAAAATATATTTTAATGACCATTGATGAAAGAGGAAGAAACTGCACTTGCTAAGTACTAAGCAACTTGTTCACATTCTATAATAATGTTACCACTGAGTTAGACAAGGGAATGGATACACTATGATACTTCTGCATTTTGCTAAGGCTTTTGACAGAATACAGCATGGAAGACTGTTGCATAAATTGGAGAAAAACTATTCGCATGGATAATAGGTTAGCTGACTGAAAGATATCAGAAAGTCATATATGCGGATGTGAATCTGCAAGATTTAAGGTAACTACTGGTGTACCACAAGGATCAGTCTGTATGTTAATGACATTGAGAGGGATTTGATAGGTGACATACAGCTATTTGCTGATATGCAGTGCTTGCAGAATGATTTATATAGACTGAAATTGTGGTCATGGGAAAGTGGTTGTCATTTCGATGTTAATAAATGTAAGGTCATGCACTTTGGTGTGATTATCTAATGTCATATTGTATTGTTGAGATTATGCTAAAAGAAACTGATAAGGCTAGGGATCTTGGAGTTTTAGTAGACAGGAATCTGAAGTTAAAGGGTGATATAGCAAAGATTGCAAATGCAACTAAGAATAATTGCAGTACTAAAATAAACCTTGCCATGTAAAGATAAGGAAGTCATTTTGCCTCTTTACAAGTCCTTGAAAAGACCTCACTTGGACTATTGCATGGCATCTGGTTTCCGTGGTGATTCTAACATTCTCTCCACGGCATCAGAATCACCATGGAAACCAGGAGACCATGTCAAAAATGATATCAGGATTGTGGAATATTGATTTTGAAGACACATTGAGAATTTGTAGGCTGCAGACACTAGCAAACAGGAGAAAAGGCATGATATGTTGAGACTTGCAAACTTCTGAAAAGATTATACAGAATTTCAGTTGATGGAATTTTTCATTTTATGGAGGGTGGTGAAAGGATGTGAGGGCATCCATGGAAGTTGAGAATGAATGCTGTCAAGAAGGGGATTACAGGGGATTATTAATCTATCATTAGTCTTAATCTATTTTAATGAAAATGGTAAAAAAATTAAAAAATGAATACCTTTTATAAGTCGTAATTATAAAGCATGGGCGAATATTCCGGGTGTGCGCCGCTCATCCACGAAATATCGGTATCACCGATATTATATATTTTATATAAAGACTCCCGTTAAAGACTCCCACAATTGTTTGCAGACTTAAAATTGAACACAATATACTAATGCTTCATTGTCCTCTTTAGGAGGGTAATAAAGCATTAGTGCTTCAGGAAGAGGGCACTTTTCGACGCATAAACATTGGGTCACATTTGCGTTAATAGCTCGGGTGTGCTTTCAAAATGCACACCCGAGCCCTTCAAAATGATGTAAAGAGGGCACAGGGGGTCAAATTCTTACTTTCTAATATTTTTAAACTGCTGAGAAGGCAGGGCTAGGTGAGTTAAGATTTTGAGCTCACCTAGCATCTGTGATTGGTTATTGTGTCAACCAATCCACTTGAACATTGTCACTTGTCATGAGTTGAGTGCTTTTTTGTATGCGATGATACAGCCACTTAGTACATGCCAACCATGCTTTAGACACCCTCCACAAAATACGCTGGAAGAAAGCCACTTTACTACACTCTAGCAAGTATAAATATGAAAGATTATTCCTGGAATCAGCTCAGCTCTAAAAAAAACTCCCCAAACCTCAACAATTTGGATACATGAGACTGCCCCAAATATGGAAAGCTTGCATTCTTAGAACATCAGCCCAACAGCCAAGACTACTACCCAATTTAGTCTACTAGGTGGCAGCTTTTAGGATAGGACCGACTTCGGTTGTTGTCTTCAGCCATATTTGTTTAGTGTTAGTGCCTGTGTGCACATATCATTATTTTGATGTTCCCTGAAGATGGTAATGTAACATTACTGAAATATTAATTAAAGTTTTTTAATTAATGTTATAGGGTATGTTGTCTTTCCTTAAAAATCTGACAGTTGAGAAGAGTAACTAGTATGGTAAGGAAGGATAAATCAGATTTCCAGAGAAAATTAGCTAAGCAGGCCAAATTAAATCCAAAAGAATTTTTTTGCTATGTAACAAAGAAGTGAAAGGATGATTATGGAAAGATAACTTTACGTGGAAGAAGAAGAAAGCATCAGAAGAAAACATTGAAGAATTTTATGGCAAGTTACAAGAAGTGATATATGCAGCACCAAAGCGAGATTTATGGCTACTTATTGGAGATTGGAATGCAAAAGTGGGAGAGACTGAGGAACAAGGAATAATAGGTCGTTTTGGTTTAGGTATTCGAAACCCTGCAGGGAAGAGACTAGTTGAGTTTTGTGAGAATTCTTTGTTTGTTGCTAACACCTGCTTTAAACACCACAAAAGAAGATTGTACACATGGGTATCATCTGATGGACAACACAGAAATCAAATTGACTATATACTTGGACAAAGAAGATGGAGAAGTGCAATTCAGTCTGTCAAGACTTCTTTTTTAGGTGCAGACTGTGGAACAGACCATGAGTTATTAGTGGCTACGATACATGTGAAAATACAGAAACTGAAAACAACACAAATATCAATCAGATATGATTCTTGGAAACATACCAGTTGAATACAATATTAGCATACAGAACAGATTCAACACACTCATTTTGTGTGAAAGAGAACCAGATGAACTATGGGAAGAGATTAAAGATATAATTAAAACAGCAGCAAAGAAGAATATTCCAACAGTTTGTAAGAAGTCCAAATGGCTGTCAGAAGATGCCATCAAAACAGCTCAGGAAAGGAGGAAAATGAAGGCCACATGAAATTTACAGGAAGTATAGCATTTTAATGCAGAGTTTCAACGACACGCCAGAAGAGACAAGGAAAAATACTTTAACCAGGAATGCCAACAAATAGAAGACCAAAATAAGAAAGGGAAAACAAGAGATCTTTTCAAAAAGATCAGAGAACTAACAGGAAAGTTTAATGCCAAGGTGACAATATTGAAAAGTAAACACAAAAGATATCTTACAGAAGCTGCAGACATCAAAGAAAGATGGAAAGAATATACAGAAGACCTTTACAGAAAGGAAGGACTCCAAAATTACTGAGAAATTTGAAGAGCAGAATTATTCACAGGAACCAGTACCAGTGGAGAGTGAAGTGAGGTGGGCACTGCAACTGATATCCAGTAAGAAAGCACCAAGAGGAGATGGAATACTCATTGAGCTGCTCAAAGCCCTGGGAGAAGAGGCAGTTAAAATTTTATCAGCTCTATGTTAGAAAATTTGGATCACAACTACATAACCTAGAGAATGGAAAAAATCAGTTTATATACCTTTATTGAAGAAAGGCAATGCAAGAGAGCATGAAAATTACAAAACTATAGCGTTGATTTCTCATGCAAGTAAAGCCTTACTTAAGATTGTTCAGAAAAGACTGGAACCATTCATTAAGAGAGTAATGCCAGATGAACAGGCAGGATTTTGAAAAGGCAGAGGAACGAGAGATCAAATTGCCAATGTGAGATGGATAATAGAAAGAGCACAGGAATATCACAAGAATGTTTACCTTTGTTTCCTTGACTATAGCACGGCTTTTGACTCTGTAGTTCACATGAAACTGTGGAATGTGTTAAGAACAATGGGAGTCTCAGAGCCTTCTGAGGAATCTTTATTATGAACAAGAAGCTACTGTCCAAACAGATCTTGGAGAAACTGAGTATTTCACAATAGGTAAAGGAGTGCAACAAGGTTGTATTTTATCTCCATACCTGTTTAACTTGTACAGCGAATACATTTTAAGAATGGCAGGGCTGGAAGAGTCTTCAGTTGAAATTAAAATTGGTGGAAAAAATATTAATAATTTGAGGTATGCAGATGATACCACCTTGCTAGCAGAATGCAAAGAAGATTTGAAGGAACTTATTATGAAAGTTAAAGAAGAAAGTGCTAAATATGGTCTTAAACTTAACCTCAAAAAGACAAAAGTTATGGCAACATGTGAACTTAACGATTTTGAAGTAGATGGGGTGAAAATGGAAGCAGTTAACAATTTTGTGTTCCTAGGATCTCGAATTGATAAAGATGGTTATTGTACCGAAGAAGTTGGAAGAAGGTTATTTCTCGGGGAAAAAGCAACGACAAATTTAAGCAAGATCTTTAAAGATATTAGCCTCACAACAAAAATCAGAATCGTGAAAGCAATGGTATTCCCTGTGGTGCTGTGTGGATGTGAAAGTTGGACCCTGAGAAAAAGTGAAAGAAGAAAGATAGATGCATTTGAATTATGGGTTTGGAGATGCTTACTAAGAATACCATGGACTGCAAAGCAAACCAATAAATCAGTGATAGACAGAATGAAGCTAGATTGCTCCCTTGAAGCTATGATCATCAAGTAACAATTGTTATACTTCGGACATATTATGTGAGCAAACGACAGTCTGGAGAAGATGATGATGCTTGCTAAAGTTGATGGAAGCAGGAGAAGAGGAAGACCAAGAATTAGATGGGTGGATGAAGTTAAAGAAGCAACTGGAGTGCGCTTGGAGGTTCTGAAAGAATTGGTCAGGGACAGATCGGAATGGAGAGTGTATGTTCATGCAGTTGCCAGGAGTCGGAAACAACTTGATGGATCATAACACACAACTTTACTTAGTGCTGATGGTAGAAAAATGACAGAAGAAATAGTTCAGTTACTAAGTGATCACATTGCAAGAGTTATATCATCCAGTTATTTGTTAGTTTCCTGTAGGGAAGACTGCTACTGACTAATTAAATTTGCCTTTAATTGTGTGTATTGGGGAATTGACATAAGAGTAGATGGATAAATTATGAACACCTAGAAGGTCAATTCACATTGTCATGAACTGACCTCATAGCTACTGCCTTCAGAATTTCCCACCAAGTGCTATACTTTGAAGAATTGAACTGACAGTTCCATTCACTTGCTGTTCACACTGTTCAGATCCTCTTGTAAAGACACATCTGCTTGTCTCCTCAATGTCTCCCCAGTTTTGTATAATTTATAAACATATCTTTAGTTTAACCTTTCTCATTATCACTGTATACAAGTAAAATAACAGTGGTCCTACAACATACCTTTGGAGCACACCACTGTTGAATTTCTCTTTTGGGATACACGTCTAGAGAATTGCTGGACCTGATAGCCAATTACCTATGCAACTCACTAATATACTATCTAATGGCTTCCATTACAGTTTAGTTATCATCTTGTCATGTAGCAGTCTCTCAGCATCCTTTGTAAGTATACCAATTCTGTATGCATCTTCCTTGGCCAATGGATTCATCATGTTGCAGTACATAAGTAAACCATCACAGAGAATGCTGCTGTTATAAAGTAAATTTTGTATCTTAGCTCTCACAATCTCTCCAACATCTTCCACAGATCTGCCTATAATTTGTAATTTCGGCTTTGCGATTTTAATAGTTTTGCCTTCTTTCCACTCCTTCAGTGCTTGTGTTGTTGTAAGACTTGTTAAAGTGGTACACCGATTACTCCATGGAACATTTTCTTGAGACACGGTGATATGTCCAAGTACTGTTTTCTTATTGATATCAAGCTTACGTAATCCTTCATATACTTATTGCTTTTTCACCAGCAGTCCATCCTATCCCATTTTTTTCACTCATTATGATGCACTGAATCTATCTTTATTTCTGATGAAATGATCAGATCCAAGATTTACAGTCTTCACATGTCCATCATTACATACTTCATAAGAGAATTGTTTCTCAAGAACACCAGAAGTTAATTTTCCTTATTCCCAGATGCTGTTTCTTCATTCTAATCTTATTACCCTAATCGAAATCTCTCATACTGTTTGTCCTTCTTTTGATCCACTGAGCCATGTTGCCTACACCTTTCTTCGTGCCAGCCTCTGTCTTGCACCATACTGCTTCAGAAGCACTGCTAGCAGTTCCTCTTTTCACCTCTGCCTTGTGTGGAGATAACTCTCCTGCTATCGTGAACAATACTCCTCCTCTCTTCTCGATCTTTATACCTTTCTAAATCACTCAAGGAATTGAACAATGTAGATCCGAATATAAATTAAATTACACTTTAATAAATATTTCCGATATTTTGGCAACGTCACGTTGCCATTTTCAATAGGAACTTACAAAAAGGCACAAGGAACAGATTAGTTTAGCCCTGCTGTATAGTGTTTTCACCACTCCATATTGTTGTGTGTGTGTGGGGGGGGGGGGGGGGGGGGTTGTTGGTGAATGTAGTATGAAGTGGTGAAAACACTATACAGCAGAGCTAAACTAATCTGTTCTAACGACATGGCTCTAAACACTGAACTAAATCACATCAACACTTTCTCAGCCAATGGCTACCCCTCAAAAAAAAATCCAAAAAATATTAAAACCTACAAACCACAGCCCCACCTCCACAAAAAAGATTACTCTAAATCCATCACCATTCCCTATATCCGAGGCACCTCGGAAAAAATTACTAAAATTTTAAAAAAACATGACCTCACCTCCTGTTACAGGCCTTACAGAAAATTGGTATCCCTTATCTGCTCCACCAAAGACCAACCATTTCCCCTAGACCTACCTGGTGTATACCAGGTCCCTTGCAGTTGTAAACTGTCTTACTCTGGCCAAACAGGCAGGACAGCGAATATCAGAATTTCTGAACACAAGGACTACATCCAGTTTCACAAGTACAGCCGGCATTCTGGTCTTGCAGACCATGCTCTGGATACTCGCCACAGAATACGGTGGAAGAAAGCTACAGTAATACACCGTAGCAAATACAAATTCGAAAGACTATTTATGGAATCTGCCTCAGCCCTAAGAAACTCTCCAAACCTCAGCAAATTTGGTTGTATGCAACTGCCCCAAATTTGGGAGACATATATCAGCAGACCTTCAGCCCAATGGCCAAGAACACCCACTTAGTCCGCTAGAGGGTACCATCAGGACTTCTAGGGAAAGAATAGCTTCATCTCTTCATTATCAGTTACTGTGTTGTAGTGCCTGCGTGCACGTGCCTTTTTGTAAGTTCCTATTGACTTTTACAAAACTGTTATTACAAACTATTATAAAATGAATGAGTGTTACTAGTGCCATACCCCAGGACCACTACTCTTTGTATATTAATGATATAGTACAGATGATTTGAAGGAGGAACATTCAGTCGTTTGCTGATAATGCAAAACTAGTGAGGACAGCATTGATAAAAAGTAGGTCCTGCGTCAGTAATTTATGCACATTTTATAATAAGATGACAGCAGAATCGGATAATGTAATGGCTATATCATGATTCTTCTGGACTTTGCAAAATCATTTGACAGAATACTGCATGGTAAACTATTACATAAGTTGGAGCCAATGGGCATGGATATGAGGCTGATGGCATAGATGGGGGGGGGGGGGGGGGATGACTGAATAGACATCAGATGGTGGTGTTTGGTGGAATGGAATCAAGGCAAATGAGAGTTGACTAGTGGAGTGCCCCAGGGCTCTGTACTAGTGTAAATATTTATGTCTGCTGTGCCATTGTAAAATTCTAATATTCTGTTATCAATATTCTGTCATCAACTTTATATTGCTATCAGCTGCGTCTTTTATTCCTTTTACATGTTCACTTTAGGCCAACTTATTTCTTCTACTTCACTCAAATAAAACTATAATCTGCTTAATATAGACCTCACTATTAATCCTTATAATCTTCTTTATGTCTGCACTGCCAGTGAATGACTTTTGTTATTACTCTATCCACGATAAACAGGTAACCAACTCTCAAACTATGCAATTTAGAAAAATTTATCTGTTTAAGAACTGTGCCATTCTAAATTATATATATATATATATAGTTTGAGAATTTAAGTATGGAACATATGCAAGATCAAATTCAACTTTCTAGTCGTGGCAATTCTTAATTAAATAGGCTCACATGTTCAGGTTTTTTATTTTTTTTTTAGTCATTGCATTTGCAAGATAGTTACACAAACAAGACATTAACTCTGTATCTCTAATGCCTGTTACATACACAGTAGGCAAAAACATGCGACTAAACATTATACACACAACACTTAGTTAACCCTGACACAATGCTTAGATATCGAAATTAGACATAGGTGCTTCTTATAAATACCCTTAGTTAAAACTTCTTTCAATACATTCATTAGTTTTCCCCTTTCATTACCATAACCTATTAACTAACTAAATACTAACAATTTCCTGTAAGCACACATACAATTCTCAAGTGCACTCTTTTAAGACATTAACAAAGTAGTTCTTACTTACAAATACAGCTCAATCTACTTGGACAAACTTTAGCTAACTTAGCTAGACGTTTTGTCTTCTTCCTGGGTACTGGCTGTTGCCCGGACGATTCAGGCGGTTCTGCTGTAGAAGTTTTCCGGGAAAGCTTAGGTTTATTTTCTGTTGGAAAACTGAAATGGAACTACTGAAGTCACTGCAATTTCTAACTGGTAACCATGCTCTCATAGCACATGTCCTTACATCCACAGGAAATGTATCGAAATAACGTCCTCTCCTCTATCCCTCCCTCCACCTGGGTTCACATACCTGGAACCAAAATCTGGAGACGAAAAAAAATCCGGGAACCGAGAGCCTAGAGCTCCTTTATATCATTGCTAATCCGTTGTTCTTCTGGTGTAGTTTCCAGGATTACCCATGAGCACGATGACGTCACTTCTGCTCCCGCTGTTCTTGGGGGCATATTTCTATATTCACACAACCTTGCAAACTTTTGTTCTTACTTTGTCATCGCTATAATCCGAGTTAATCCCTTTCTTTCCATTTTACATATACTTCAATATGCATTGAATTATGTATTTTAACAGTAGAGCTATAAATTCATTTTAATACATTATAATTTCTATATGTTCGGAAACCTATGTAAAATCGATCTCGGAAATTTCATAAAAAATTTTATTGTGAGAGATTTTACACTAGGACCACTACTGTTTAATTTGTATATTAATGATATAGCAGAAGATATGAAGAGATGCATTCAATTGTTTGCTGATGATGCAAAATTAGTGAGGGCAATAGTTGATAAGGGTGATGCAGATATCTTAAAAGATTATTTAAATAAATTGGCAGTGAGACCAGAAGACAATGGTTGTCATTTCAATGTTGTAAAATGTAAAGTAATACGCTTCTAGATGAAAACATTACACACTTCCTATCATATTGATGGTATTAGTTTTCAGGAAATTGATGAGGCTAAAGATATACAGGTCATGGTTGATAGAGATTTGAAATTCAGAAGAACATATTGCAAGAGTTGGCAAAATTGCTCAGGATTACTTGGATGCTGAAGAGCACATTGACAAGTAAAGATAAGATGGTTGTATTCCTCTTTATAAGACTATGATTCGGTTACATGTTGACTACTATGCACAGATTTTGTCACCTGCGTTTCTTGGGGATCGGGAGATTGTGGAGAGGATTCAGGGATGAGTGACCTCATAGGGAACATTCCACAGACCTGCCACCAGATTGTGGATGTTTGAGTTGCAAAGTTTAGCTGACGGGCAGAGGAGAGGGGGGATATGATAGAAACTTAAATGGATTCTGTAAGATTGACACAGAGAAATTTTTTTAATACATGGTGAGTAGGACTAAAACAAGGGGTCACACTTGGAAACTGTCTAAAAGTGTGGTTAGTTAGGGTATGCAGTTCTTTTCTTGGAGAGTGGTGAATGATTGGAATGGGTTGCCAGAGATGTTTCGAGTGTCCCAACAGTGAATAGGTTTATGGAGGTGTATGATAGGTATTGTATTAATAAAGAGTGGGTCTCCCACGATGAGTCTTTTGATTCCATGGATTGCTCATATAAATAATAATATTTAGGCACAGTTTTAGTGAAGATGGCAAATTAAGTATTGAAATGTACAACAAAATTAGAAAAGATATGGTAGAAAATTAGCTGAGTAAATTTTTATGGAATAAGTGAGATTAGGGCGATACCCTCAAGTGGCTGGATCAAGGGAGTGTTCAAGTTAATTTTATGGAGATCACAGTTATGAGAGTTCCAAGAAAGATTAGGAAAGGGAACAGATGGCATCACTGTACAAATTGTATTAAAATCAGCATTAAGGAACTTGACATTGTTTGCATTGAGGAATATGTGGTCAGAGCTAATCTGAAGCTGTCACTTAAGCAGAAGGGGAGAGAAAAGTTTAGCAAACAAGTGTGTTTTTACCACAAGACAAGAAAATATTCAGTTGTAGACCAAATTATAAGTGAATTTGTACAGTAATAAGAGTATCAAAGTCCTAAATTTAAGATTTAACAGTATTTGAGATCCTGACAGATAACAGATTGATTTGGAAGAAATTAGTTGATAAGAAGTTAGTAATGATGTAGCATTTTCATGAGATATTATCATAATATCTTGCACATTCCCAGAGTGTATATAACTGGAGTAGATAATAGCTCTCTGTGGATTATTTTGCATAGAATTTGTTACTTATGAACTAAATATCTGTTGTTGTTTTTTTATTTTGTCTTTTTTGCTGTAGTTCCTGATATATGAAACTCAAAATATGCACCTGTGATTATAAATTTCATCACTTAAGTACCATCTGTACCTCTAGTTCTTATATCTCTTAAAGGAAGCATTGTTATTTAAAATCTTATTTAATTTTGTTAATTTTGCATGTAAATTCCTTACTTACACATTCATTGTTTTCGGCTTTAGAAATAGAAATAATTTTTGAAAAGAAGCCCACAGAAGATCAGCTTGAGAAAGCAAAAAGATTACTTTTACCACCATCGTTTTTTTTATATGAAAATAAAGCTCCTTGTCCAGGTTGTAGAGGCTGTAGAGATGAAATACCACCTCATAAAGGTAAATTTGAAATAATTTATAATAAACTTTCATAGTCATGTCATTGCATTGGCTTCTGTGGAGCGAAGACATATTAGAAATTTTTTTGCAAGTATTATTCCATATGAAAGAAACAGATAGAAGAGAATAATTTTTATTTTTTCTTTCTACTAGTTTTGTTAAAATTATTGGTTTGTATATTCAGAAGAGATACTTCAATAAAGTAAAAAAAAAACAGGTTATAACAGGTAATGTAATAAAATATCTAAAAAACAGGAATAACAATGGAAAGCACTCCATTGCTATGATGTTGTTTGCTGGTTAACGGTTTGCTGTGAACTCTGCAACTGCATGTTTGTGTGTGTTGTGTTGAAGTAGAAAAGACCAGACTTGATGTAGAATTAGCCCTTGTTTTAAATTCCACTGTTCAGAATGTTTGATCATTTCAGCTGATTCGTTGAACACTTAAGAAAAAATTTTAGTGCTTGTACTACACTGCTCAACACAATTAGGGGATATTTTAGTTTCTGTCGGAATTATAAATTTTTGCAAATAATTATAATTATTGGGTACTTTATACATGAATAAATATTTCTTACTTATGGATAAGGTGTAATTGATGAGATATTGTTTAAATAATCGATATATATTACAAATTTAACAAATTATACATTTTAGCATGAAATAATTTTAACAAGAATAGCCAAAAACGCTGTTGTTAATTTTTAATAGGGCATATGGTCTCCATTAACAGCCAGAACAGCGGTACATCTTGATTGCATGGACCGGATAAGATGATCAAACAGTTCTTGTGGGATATTTCCCCACTATTCTGTGAGAGCAATTTCGAGCTCTTGAAGCAATCGTGGTGTCACCAGTTGAGCAGAAATGCACCTACCTAAATCATCCCAGGCATGTTCGATTGGGATACAATGCAGTGAACAGGCAGGCAGGCCAGTCCATTCATTCAATACCTTCTTCCTCAAACCACTCTTGTACAAAATTTGCACGAGCATTGTCATTCATAAAAATGAATTCTTGGCCAACTGCAGCAGTATATAGATGAACTATAGGTTCCAAAATCTTATCGTGATACCTTTGGGCTATTAAGGAACCCTTTTTTGATAAAATAGAGATCAGTATGACTACCTATACTTATTCCAGCCCATACCATTAAATTCCCACCTTGATGTTGGGGTCTTTCACAAAGAAACTGTGGATTATTTCTTATTTCACTTTCACTCCATATCAAGATACATCGTTTATCTAGTTGCAGACTGAATCTGGACTTGTCACTTTTTAAAAGTTACTAAAATAGTGACTTGTCACTAAAAAGTACAAGAGCCCTATACTCATTTGTCCAATTACGGTGTTCCTGTGCCCAAATTCTTCGGGCTCTTTTGTGATTTGCAGTGGAATGCAAACCATTGGTCTTCGAGCATATGAATGTATGGTATGAAGATAATTTCGAACATTTCCCATCTCCAGAAAACAATTCCAGAGTTACAAAATTACACTTTGAGATACATCATGAAAAGTAATTTATCATATGCCCAACGCACGGCTCTCCTGAAACTACGTAAAGAAAAAAGTATCGTCATCACCAGAGCGGATAAGGGTGATACCACAGTCGTTCTTAATACCAGTGAATATAATCATAAAATGAACATTATCCTCCGTGATCACGCTACCTACATCCCACTAGAACACGACCCCACAAAAACACAAGTTAAGAAACAAAAATTTTACTCAAAAAAGTATCTTCCTGGCCCCCTGATGTCACGAAAAAGCTTAAACTTTTCCGCTCCCGTCCCCCCCCCGAATATACGGTTTACCAAAAATCCACAAACCCAATTCCCCACTCAGGCCTATAGTAGATGCCACCAATGCACCTTGCTATAGACTAACTAAACAGCTGGCCAACTCTCTGATCCCCCTCACCGGAAGTCCCCTTCCTACATAAAAAACTCGACCCACTTTAAAGCCCTCACAGAAAATTTAACCTTGAATAACGCAGACATATTGGTAAGCTTTGATATCTCCTCTTTGTTTACCAATATTCCCTTAACTGACACCTTATCTCTCTTAGAAAATATTTTTCCGTCTGACATCTTAGATCTCTTTTCCTTTGCCATTAACTCTGGGTATTTTTCTTGGAAGAACAAAATCTACAAACAGATAGAGGGAACCGCCATGGGTTCCCCTCTCTCACTCCCTCTTGCCAATTTCTATATGGATGATTTCGAAAAACGAGCCATAGACTCAGCCCCACTCAAACCTTCTATCTGGCTAAGATATGTAGATGATGTGTTCTCTATTAGGCTTCATTGCCCAGACACGTTAGACTCCTTCCTCAGTCATCTCAATAGCCTACATCCAAGAATCCAGTTCACTATGGAAAAGGAAAAGAACAATTTTTTACCCTTCCTAGATACCTTGTTACACGCCTGCCTAATGATACACTTGCCATCACTGTATACTGAAAACCTACACACACACAGGCAGATACATTCACAAACTCTCCCACCACCACCCCTCTCAACAATATGGCATTATTAAAACTCTTACTAAGAGAGCCCACAATCTTTGTTCCAGTGGAACCGCCTTCACTATTGAGCTTAACCACATATGCAGCACTTTCCTCTCCAATGGCTACAGCGATCACGGTATCAAAAAAAAATCAGTTCCTCCCACATTCCCCGTCCTTCTCGTCAACAAGATTTTAAAAATGCCATCACCATTCCCTACATCCGTGGCACATACGAAAAAATAGCCAAGATTCTAAAAAAGTACAACCTACACACAGCATATAAGTCCCACCGCAAACTTGCTACCCTTATCCATTCTACGAAAGATCAGCTCCCTCCTTTCTCTCTCTCTCTGCCTGGAGTTTACAAAGTACCCTGTTCCTGTAAGCTGGTGTACTTTGAACAGACAGGCAGATCAGCATTCATCCGCCTGGAGGAACACAAGTCTTACATCTGTAAACACAACTATGGTCATTCAGGCTTGGCTGACCATGTTTTGGACCATGCTCCACCACAGCAAATTCAAGAAAGAGAGACTATTCTTAGAAGCAGCAGCAGCAGCAGCTCTCAGAAACCAACCAAATCTTAATAAATACGGTTGCATTAAGCTTCCGAAGATTTGGTAAACACTCATCACCAGAGGTCCCATCTTACATTCCAGGCGACCTACAACCGCCCTTAGAGGGCGCTCCACCTAGATAGGACTTTAGTGTCACCCACGTGGTTGGTCTTAGTATTGTTTGTTATTTGTGTTATGTTACATTAGTTGTTTTTTGTAATTCCCGTAGATGTCCTAGTGACTAGGACGAAATATAGGAAGTATTAAATTCTATTTTAATCCTTTTTTGAGTGTTGTAAAAAATCCATTAAGCCTCCAACATGATGTCCTCACAGCACTTAAGCCTCTACACACGAATTTGAGATACACAACACAGTTGAGCTACAACTTGCTGCGTTTGTCCAGCTTGTAATCGACAAATTGCTCTCCAAGCCATGGATTCAGGGATATCATTTTGCTCTGCTATTTTTAACAGTATAATGGGTGGTAGGTGACACAAGTTAGGTAGGTTACAATTGAAGTGATAATTATGTACTGTGGAAGTGAGCGCAACAAGCCATACTTTCATACCCCTCCCCACATGCTAATATGGCTAAGATATGTTTCAACAAGTCTTAACGTGATTTGGTATGCACTTGGGTTTCTGCCTCCACTCTCCAAGCAAAAAATCTATTCTTCACACTTTTACCTAACTTCCATCGATGAACTCTTGTTCTCTCTCTCTCTAATCAAGCCAAGTGCTGAAATATTGCCTTTATTTTTCCTTTCCTTTGTTTGTATTAATTATACAAAATTGTTTAAGCAACTTAAATGTTTTATCCTATCCCCTTATCCTCCTGTTTTTGCCTGTCATCCAACTTTTGCAACCCATAAATCCTCAATCTGCCCTCATAAGGAATGTTTCAGACTACTCACCATCTTGGTCATTCACCTCTGGATTCTCTCCACTACTTCCTCATCCCCAAGAAATCCAGGTGACTAGTACTGAGCACAGTAAATTCAGATATGTTCATATCAAAGCTTTATAAAGAGGAATGATAACTCCGTTATCTCTGCTTGTTAGTGTGTTCTTCAATAACCGAGTACTCCTGTATGGTGTCCTGGCTACTTTAGCAAATATGCTCTCTAATCTTCAACTCTATCTGCTGCTATCCCTGATTCCTTGACTTCATCAACTTCCTGGAATATGGTTCCCTCAATGTGATACACAGCTTGTAATCGTTTTATCCCAAAATCCATAATTTGACACTTTTCCACATTAAATTTACATATATTATGTTTTGCCCTCAACATCACCTTGATTAACTATTACACCACCTAACTTTGCATCATCAGCAAACAACTGAATATCTCCCTTCGAATTATTTCATATAGGATTATATACAAATTAAACAGCAGTGGTCCTAGCACAGAGCCTTGTAGCACATCTAGTCACCTACATTCTCGTGAATTCTGCAACTCCACATACTATTTTTTGGTATCTGTCCATCAGTCACCATCATATCCATATCACCATTTCATAACCCTCCTTATTGTTCTAATTAGTGTAATAGAGCTCCATATGGTATTCTGTCAAATGCCTTTACAAAATCCAGCAATATCACCATGTAGCTATTCCATTTTTGCAACTCATCTGTCACTTCATTATTAAAAGTTAAATTACTAAGCATGACTGGCCCTTCACAAAGCCATACTGCCCTTCATAAGTATCCACCAGCCCTGATTCTCTCTCTGACCAACTTTTCCACTACTTTTACTGCCACACCTCAGATACTGATTGGTCTATAATTTGCTATTGAAGTCCTAGTGCCTACTTTATTCAAGGGAATTATTTTGTCCTGTTTCACTCCCTTGAGACTATGCCAGAGCTGAGACTTAAACCTAATTAGAGGAGTTTCCAGTTTCCTTGCACATTTTCCTAAAATGTGAGCTGATATCCCATCTAATTCCACTGCCATATTTACACTGAGATTCTGCAATATCCTAAATATCTCCAGTTCATCAGCCTCATATCACATCAGTCCTTGTCACTTCTGTCATAGCAATATCTTCACTTGGATGATATGCCCTTGCAAAATTATCACTCATTAACTGAATTGCGTTATCTGATTCTGTCACCTCACTGTCGTTAGCATTTGTTGAAGATATTTGTCTTTCCATAGTCATTCTTCCTTTTCATGTAACCAAAGAACTCTGGGATTTCTTTTGGCCTGCTGGATTAGTTTCTTCTTACAATCTGATTTTGCCTTCCTTACCTTATGATAATGATCTAACTCCTACCTGATTTACTGTCCTATTGACTATCCCCCCCCCCCCATGCACTGTGAACATCATTCCCTTGCAGATCTTTATGCCATGGTATTGCTTCAAGGTTTCTCCTATGTGTATTGCAATCACCTGCTTTGTAGTTCCACATGTACCTTTTTCTTAATTGGAAGTTCCACATGTTTTAGTACTTCCCAAGTCAAGAGCACGTGATCACTTTCCCTAGGAGGAGGCAGTGTAGCCACTTTAGTTATGGATGGGTCTTCTGATCTTATAACCAGATCCACTCTTGTACTCGGAGTCCCTTCCATCACATTCTGTTTAAGTAATTATCTCAGTAAGTGTATAAATTCCGTTTTTCCTTCCTGTATATGATCTTTCCTTCTTCCAATTTGTCTTCCAAGTTGAAGTCCTCCATCATAATTACTCAACTTGAACTCATTGTACTGATCTGCAAATGCATATTTTCCCCATCATCTCTGGTATCCCCTGGCCTATAGCAGCAACTATTTTTATATTTTGTCCTCTTGGCCTCAATCTCACATCATACTGACTCAAAAGAACAGCAATTTGCCTGACTGACTCGTACTCTTGTTGGCTGCAATTCATCTGCTGTCATCATCATTATTCCACTCCTGTCCTGTCTACTCTATCCTTCCTGAAAATACTAAATCTATCACATTCTATTCGTGTAACTTTGTCATCTACTGTTAGCCAAGTCTCACTAATACTTATAACTTTTGGTGACGGTGCACTAACCAATGCCAAAATCTCTTCACCCTTATTCCTGATACTTCTACCATTAGTTTCTAGAAACTGTAGCATCGTCTCATCCCCAACCACCTGTACATCCTGAATTGTCCTCCATTTGATATTGTCTGAAAGATGCCTTCACCCGAATGATCACAGACGTGCATGCTAGCCTGCATCTATCCTAATTTCTTTAGTTTTCCTTACTTGCCCTTCCATACTTTCAGTGAACAAAGCTCTCTAGACACCTAACTTAGAATCCATTTAAGTGCATTCCATCAGCTTTGTACCAATCGTTTTGTCCATCAAACTAAGATCATAGGTACAAACTCTACATCATTCCTTTTGCACAACCTCATATTGATTCATTAGCTTTCCTCACCTATTGATGTTAATAAGTCTGCATGGCAGCAGACTTACTAACATCACCCTGTCACTCTTTTGCTTCTTCCGGTAACTTTCACATCCTCCCCTCATGCAATACTTTTCACCTCTCAGGTCATTGGTTCCAGCTAAAACAGCCAATTATTTTACCTTCTTTTTTCTGTATTCTGACAACATTCATTAATATTAATTTTCACACCTGTTAAACTAGATTTTGTAATGCTTTCGTGAAGTACCCCCCTTATCATAGAATCGCAACAAAAATTTATCTGCTTATGCTATTTCTCTTGTCTATCCTTCCAGTTTTCTTTAGTGTTTCAGACATCTTGCTTTTTTCTATCTTAGTTCAACTAATCTCTTGCTGTTTCTGCAGCTTTTCAAATTCACGCTTTGTTCTGTCCTGTGAAGGACGACATGCAAGTAGGCTATTTCTTTATTCAGGTCTTCTACTTTCTTCTGAGCTAACACCATGACACTTACAGCATTATCACTGATATTTACATTTTCCAATCTTTTATCAGTACTCTCTAGTCTACTATCACGTAATTTGATGTTTCTGCACTCACTGTCAAAACATTTATTACACACACTTGCTCACCAATTTGGATCTCCTTCCATTAATCTTTCAAATTTTGTGATGAATGCATATCACAAATTTTATACTTTACAATATCATGCAAATTTAATATTCCTAATAAAGACGTCTTAGCTGCCATTGTTCTGCTACATGCATCATGTTGTTTCAGGAAATTAACAATGTAGAGTAAATAATAACTAAAATATTTTAATTACTTCCTATATTTCACCAAAGTTAAATTGGTATCTTCAGGGATTAATACAGTGATATTAAACATATGCATGCAGGCACACTTCCATAACAAATACGGAAGAGGAGAGATGCAGGATGACCTAAAGTCGTATAATTATGCCACTTATTGGTTTGGGTGTATACCAAGTATACACCCAAATCCAGTGGTATACTTGACCATTAGATTCAATTTCTGCCAATGAGGGTCTCCATTTTTAGGTGACCACTTATGAACTTATGCTTTTTTAAGACCTTGGCCAGCTTTTCTGAGGTTCTATGTAAAGAATGGTGATAGATTTGCTGTAATCTATATTTGGAAGGGTGGGAATGGGATTGTGGGTGTGTGGTGATAGATTTCTTTTTATCTGTTGGGAGGTGTAGCCATTGGCCAAAAAAAGTGTTTTTTATGTGGGTGAGTTCTGTGGTGAATGCAGTATTATTTGAGAGAATTACTTTTGCCAAGTGAATTAAGGTTTTTATAGTTCAATATTTTTGGGTGGGGGTGATGTGACTGATTGATGTATTTACCTGTGTGTACGGGTTTTCTGTAGACAGTGAAAGTCAGAGATCCATTTGGTTCTCTTAACCAGGGTGGCTATAAAGGGCAGACTGTTGTTACTTTCTCTCTCTCTTGTGAATTGGATCCTAGGATGTTGGCTATTCAAATAGGATAGGAAAATGTAACGTGTCCAAGCCATGTGGCCAAATTGCAAATACATCGTCCACATACCATAGCCAAATAGTGGGTTTAAGGGAGGGGAAGAATTAAGGGCATTATTTTCAAATATTTCATGAAAAATTTAGCTGGAGGGAGAGAAAGGGGAGCCCATAGCTGTTTCCTCTATTCTTTTGTAGAATTTTCTTTGCCAAACATAATAGCCCAAGTTCATGGTGAACTGAAACAGGGCTTGGATACCAGGAGGAAATTCTACTTGGATAAGAGCAAGGGTGTCCTTAAGTGGGATATTTGTGAATAAGGAGGAGACATAGAGACAGACCAGTATGTCAGTGTTTAGGAGCATGAGGTCTGTGTACTGGATTTAAAATGGGCTGAGTTTTTTTATATGTGACGAGGTATTGGTTGTATTTTTAGCAAGCACTTTGACTAAATGTTTGGCTAGTTTGTAGGTGGGTGAGTTGATACTATCTACAATTGGGCATAGTGGTACATCTTCTTTATGGATTTTTGGAAGTCCATAAATACGGGTAGGGTTCTTGGAATTATAATTTAGTTTGTTGGTGATATCTGCTGGCCAGAAAGTGACATTTTTTAGGAGTCATTGGATGGTTGTGATCTGTGTGTAAGTGGGATCGTAATTCAGTTGGCATTAGTTGGATTGATCTTTAAGAAGTGTGGTCATTTTTTTTATTATAAGCTGAATAATTTAGAATGACAGTAGAATTGTCCTTGTCTCTTTCAGGATTATTTTTTTTTAGTTAATTCTGAAATGTAGAGAAGGGCTTTAAATTCTCTGTTGGGCAGGTTGTTTGCAGGAGGTTTAGCCTGTAACAACACATTGCCTACATCAAGCTGGATATTGTTGGCCTCACTGGTAGAAAGGTTGTAGATTCTGTTCTCGATTTGGATCATGAAATCTTTGATCGCTACTTGTCTGGATGTGATGCCGAAGTTTTGGCCATGACTAAGTGCAGTGATGGTTAGGTTAACAGGCATTGGTACATTTTTTTCTTAAGTTGCTAAACTTTCTAATGGGCCCACTTCTTACATTTTTGAATTCCTTGGTGTCCGTTGCATTCAAGATGTCTAAGAGGATTGTCCATAGGATAGCATGCAGCTTGGTGGATGGCACCTCTTGTAGCCTACAGATAGCTTTGCTAATATAGGCAAACACCAAATTTGCTACCATAGTGTGGCAAAGCTAGTGGACTTGTAAATGCAGTGTACCTTGTTTGAATGGAACCAGTGTTTAATTTTACACAATCAGGAATAACTTTGTTATCTCTAAAGTGTTTAAGGTAAGCTAACGTGGCGAGTTTTCTCGCTAGCTTCAGTTTTAACTTACTAAACTTGTGGGTCTTGCGTGCAAAGAAATTTCTGTTTATAGTTGTTTCAGGAAATTGATTTACTTGGGATGCACCTGGTATATTCCAGGTAAATCCAGAAGCTGTAACTGGTCTTTGGAGGAGTGGATAAGGGTTGCTAGTTTTCTGTGCAGTTTATAAGTGATCACCAGACTGTGCTTTTTTTGAAATCTTCGCCACCTTTTCCAAGATGCATGAATATAAGGTATAGTGATGGGTTTGCTGTCATCTATATATACAAAGGTAGTGGTGGTGGTGTGGGTACATGGTGATAGAATTTTTTAATCTGATATTTTTGTTTGGTTAGAAAAATTCTACAAACAAATAGAGGGAACAGCTGTGGGCTTCCCTTTCTCTCCCTCTGGCTAAATTTTTCATGAAATCATTTGAAAATAATGCCCTTAATTCTTCCCTCCCTTAAACCCAATATTTGGTTACGGTATGTGGACAATGTGTTTGCAATTTGGCCACATGGTTTGGACATCTTACACATTTTCCTATCCCATTTGAACAACCAACATCCTAGAATCCAATTCATAACAGAAAGAGAAAATAACAACAGTGTGTCCTTTCTAGACACCGTGGTTAAGACAACCAAATGGACCTCTGATTTTCACTGTCTACAGAAAACTCCTACACACAGGTAAATGCATCCATCAGTCATATCTCCTCCCCTCTCCCCAACAATATGGGACTATAAAAATCTAGTCCACCAGGCAAAAATAAGTTTCTTGGATAACAGTGCACTCACCATGGAACTCATCCAAACAAAAACACTTTTTGGCTACCTCCCAACAGATAAAAAGAATTCCATCACCATATACCTTCACCCCAACTCCTCTCACTTTCCAGATATTGATTACAGTAAACCCATCACCATCCTTTAAATTTGTGGCATCTCAGAAAAGGTGCCAAAATATTAAAGCATAACTACACAGAAAACTAGCAACCCTTATCCGCTTTCCCAAAGACCAGCTACAATCACTGGATTTATCTGGAGAACATGAAATACTTCATAGAACTCATCAATCATGTCATAAAAGAACCTACTGATCTGCTTGCAAGCATTGACATTATTATTCATTTTAGAAATTATGGACTTTACAACCATGTTATAAAGTCCATAATTACTAAAACGAATGCAACACTAAAATAAAGGACATTGATATCATTAATTTGTTCACTAACATACCAACAACAGAAACTTACACCTACTACTGAGTTAATTTATTGTATTTATTTGTTTTATAAGTGTACATGATACTAGGTATCCTGCAGCTACAACTGCTCATACTATGGCCAAACAGGCAGGACAGCCAACATCCTTTATCAGAGCACCAGTTGTACATCTGTTTCCACCAATATGGCTGCACAGGATCCATTGGAGAAAAGCCACAAACTCCACCCAAGCAATTTTAAATTTGAGTGTCTTTTCCTCGAATGCTGCAGCTCTTGCCAATTATTCCCATCCTAAACAAATATAGTTGTATCAAACTGCCTCTCATATGGGAAACCCTCCTCCACAGATATTGAGCCCAACGTCCAAGTACATCCAACCAAACCAATGAGGGACATAATTATAGGACCTTTAGGTCATTCGTCAGGACATTAGGACTCCTGTTCCATTTTTGTTGCTGAAGTGGGCCTGTGTGCACGTGTTTAATACCAGTGTATTAATCCCTGAAGATGCGAATTTACCATTGGTAAAATATAGGAAGTAATAATTAAAATATTTTAGTTATTATCTGCTCTGTGTTGTCAATTTCCTGAAAAAACATTATGTATGAGAATCAACGTATAAGCCTAAACTCCAGGATTGTTCTGCTGCTCGTAGGAGCCATACCAAGAATATATACTTTAAGGATATTTAAATGTTTTACTGAGGTCTGAATAGTTAAGTCTATTATGTACACTTATAAAACAAATAAATACATTAAATTAACTCAGTAGCAGGTATAAGTTTCTGTTATTGGTATGTTAGTGAACAAATTAATGATGTCAACACTTGCAAGCAGAACAGTAGGTTCTTTTGTAATGTGATTGATGCATTCTGTGAAGTATGTCATGTTCGTTACAAAAGAGGTTTGGTCATTGTGTGTGTGTGTGTGTGTGTGTGTGTGTGTGTGTGTGTGTGTGTGTGTTGGGGGGGGGGCGACTTAGTAGGTTTGCTAGATATTTGGAACCATTGATGTTGGAGAATACCTTGCATCAACAATATATCTCTGTGGTAAGCCCTGCTTAGGTAATTCTGGAATTGTAAAAGTTCTTGCAACTAAGGGATATCTTGATATGCATCAATTTTTTGCATCTTCAGGTCTGTATGTTTATTTTCTCAAATTATTTGTCTTATTATAGAAATGACCCGGTGGGTCGTGATCTAGTTTTATATAGGTGTTTGTATCATTGACTGATTACCCTATAATAAAATAGTCATCAGTAAGTCCTCATATATTATCTGTTCTGAACTCAGCATCCTTTCATGAGTTTTCAACTTTGTGATATCAGCAGGTAGGATTCCAAAATTAGCAGGGCTTATGTTGTGTCTCATTTCCTTTATATTATATATTTTAAGAGTTTCCTTAAAGCCTTGCCTAGGTGTGGCACGTGGTGTCTCTGGGTCACAAAGGAATAGCCCGAGGGTCGAGCCAAAACCTATGTGGCGGACTCTTCATTACCAACTTCTCGTTAAGTCCTAAGAAAATTTATTTTTTTCTGCTGTGCCACTTAAGACCTTTAGATTAATTAGAATGTTAATCAAGAAATTGAACAAAGATAACACAAGATATGCAATCGTGACCGTAAATTATATTCTATAAATCTCCCGACCAGATTCGTAACTATTTTTACAAGCGGTGCATCGAATTCCATACAGAGACAAATTTAAATAAAGAATAGCCAAGTTTATTAAGCATAAGGTACATACAGCTAATAATACAATGAAAAGCTTCCATTCAAAACTATCTAAAGAATAAATCAAATCTGTTAATTCTAATACTTTCCACAGAAAAGCCTATCAAAATTCAATCACCTTAATTACCTCACATAAATCATAAGTCTCGCATTATAATCTTAGATTTAACAATCTCTATTAACATTCACTCTTTAGGTTAAATCCTCTTAAACATTCTTAGACATACTCAATAATCAGATTCATATAGTGCCTATCCACTCATAATCTTCTACACAATAAATATCTTTCCTACAGTCCTTTCTAATGATTATCTCCGAGTCCTTTGTTATTAAAGTCTTACATAATATTAATTTCTTGGTTTACAAACAAATCAAAGAACAAATGTGTACTTATTTATACATGATGGTTCCACTCTCTTGTTGCACTAAATATCTTATTCGATGCCCTGGTTTTATATTACGATTAAGGTTTCCGATCATTGATATGCTAATGCAATCCTCTCCTTGACCTCTTTTGTTACAGCATTCCGGACTCGTACTTTCTTCGACATTCCAAGCTGCCTAGCCTGCTGCTGTATCTCGGGATTTCAGGACTAGATTTCCCACTGAAAACTGTCTGATCGCATGCCAGCGATGGACCAGGCACCCAGAGCTCCGGTCGACCACGTGGTGAAACTAAGAAACAAGAGGGGAGGGTGGGGGGTTTCCCAACCCTTTTATACCTCCTCCCTACCGGCCATTCCCATAACTTTGGCCGTTCACCTGATACGTAGAATTCGCCATCACATGTGTCTGACCTCATAATGTCCGATTTTCTCCCGCCACTTATTTTCACGTCCCATGAGCACATGACTATTTGCGGCAACGGTCTGCTTGGCATCCGAACTTTGAGCTTAAGTTTACACAGATTATGTTGGTCGTTTTCTTGCACTTTATTTCACACTAAAGGTAATGTCAACCTTAATTCAATATTAAATTATACATTTAACATTGGCACACTTTTCTTACATATTCTTTTCTTATACCAAGTAAATAACATCTCATTATTTTACAATTCTTTCCTCTCTTTTCTTATTAATGTATTCAAAACTACTCATACCTAGATAACAAGCGTTTTTTTTTTGTTTGTTTCGTATAGGGTGTTTGCTCTGTTAGACAATGATAAGTGGAATCTTAATATTCCAAACTTATCAGGGTATAACAAATGTACCACCTTCAAATAAAGAAAATTTTCTAAAATTTTATATTTTCAACTGTTCCTCATTTCAACTCTGGGGGGGTTTCTGTTAGAAACTGACCGTCTTCTTCCTTTTTTTTTTTTTTTTTATTTAATACACAGCCAAGAGAAGTGTTTGTTTTCTGGATTTTCTTTCTTTCCTTTTTTCAACTTGATTGTAATATAATTCCCTAAGCACCTGTTGACTCTCTTCCCATTTCAAGTTCTCATTATCGATAGAAGTCTCCTTTGACGTCCCTCTGACTGGTGACCTAAGGCTCACGTGGGGATCTGCCTCTTTCAACAAATGAGGCTCCTTTAAATCTAAGTTATCATTCTTAGGTTCAGTGATTGAACTACTGACTTGGCCCTTTTTGTGTTTTTTCTGTGTTTCACGTCTGGATGCATCCCTTTCTTTCTAAGAGATTCTATTTTGACTTTCTCTAGAGATTCACCTCTTTCCTGGCATAATCCATTTGAAATTGTACCTCTTCAAGAAATCATCCCCTAGAATGAGTTTGAATTGTGGCAGAGAAGTCCTGGATAAGACCAGAAATTCATGCCACACACATAGTCTGAATTCGGGTAGGTACAGCTTTAGATATGCAGACTTTATTGCATGAGCTGTGGAGGCGGTGATCCCAGTTACTCTTACTGGCCTTCTGAGGTATGTAACACTATTCTCTAAGTGGGGCTCTATCAGTTTAAAATAATCCTCAGAAATGATGGAGGTTTGGGATTCAGTGTCCAATAAAGCTTTACAGTGCATACCATGGACATTGCCCTTCACCATCATCCCATGAGGCGATTCTTTCATTCTCTGCCCTCTTTTCCATGTTCTATTTGCATATGTGTAGGACTTAGGTTCCTTATTATCATTCCCATTGGTTCACCTCCTACCGCTGTAGCAATTGCGAGCAAGATGCCTAGTCCTGTCACACTTAAAACACCTGGGAGGTTCCCTTTTATCACTTAAATTATTGACCGTCCTGTGATCTGATGGAAATACTATATTTTCTTGGGAGGTAAGAGTTGTGATTTTCTCCATGACAGTGTCTATTCGGTCAAGAAGGGGCCTCTGTAGCCTCTTAACCTCCTCGCGAATTAAACTTTTGGTTTCGTCTGTTTTGATATAATCAGGTTCTGGGCCTTCACAGATATTGTTTCAAGTCTTCTCATTACCTCGTCCAATCGCTCCATGACATGCTTCTGGAGATGTTCCACTTCCTGTTTAACTAAAGCCCTGATCGTGCAAGTTTCAGGAAGGATTTCAGTCAATTTATTTACCGTTTCACCATCATTGCCCTCGTTTCCCTTTCTTATCTTGGATTTGTTCTTTTTCTCTCTGCAATCTTTTTCTTGTTCGGGTTGCCTTATCGTACAGTGGTCTTCCTCAACCCAGTTTATAAGACCGGCAGCAGATGTGGGACGGATGTCTCCAGGATCTGCTCCCGTTCCTTAACCGCATTTTAGCATTCATCCAAATTAGTCACTCTTTTGTTGAAGGCAGTTTCTTTTAGTTCCTGTCTCACTCCTTGCCTGAATTGCTGGAAGACAGCCCAGTCCAGATGAGGTCTTTCCTCACTGGAGATACTTAAAGCACTGGCCACAATTAGCAATCTATTCTGAAAGTCAGAAAACTCTCACTATCTTTCTGAATACATCTCTGGAGCTTCTACAAATTAGGCCCCAAACTTCTCAGTTTAGAAAATTGAGAAATTAGTACTTCTCTGAATTTGGAGTACTCCAGAGTTTCTTTTAGAATGGGAGAGATTGGTACAAGAAGGTTTTTTCCTATCCAGTCAGCTTGTTATGGAGTAGAACCAGTAACTGAAAGTCAGTCCATCCTCCAGCCGTTCTCAGTTCCTCTAGATAATTAAAAAACGTGATCACATCATCTGTTTCCTCCCCCGAGAATTGAGGAAACACTTGTGTGGATTAATACACTGAAAAAACTCATTGTCATTCATCCCTGTAGTACTATTTGGGATGGACATCCTTGCTATCTAAGTTTAACAAATTTCTTATAATCAACCTTTTTCTGACAAAATTTAAAATTTTTCTGAATGGAATTCGAAACCTACTTGCTGTGATTTACATATATTCCTAATTTAATTAAGTAAGTCACATCCTACCATCTGCGCCATTTATGTTGTGTCCCATTTCCTTTAAATTATATATTTTAAGAGTTTCCTTAAAGCCTTGCTTATGTGTGGCACGTGGTATCTCTAAGTCACAAAGGAATAGCCCGAGAGTCAAGCCAAAACCTATGTGCGGACTATTCCTTACCAACTTCTCGTTAAGTCCTAAGAAAATTTATTTTTTTCTGCTGCACCACTTAAGACCTTTAGATTAATTAGAATGTTAATCAAGAAGTTTAACAAAGATAACACAAGATATGCAATCGTGATTTCCCGCCCAGATTTGTAACTATTTTTAAAAGCGGTGCATCGAATTCCATACAGAGACAAATTTAAATAAAGAATAGCAAAGTTTATTAAGCATAAGGTACATACAGCTAATAATACAATGAAAAGCTTCCATTCAAAACTATCTAAAGAATAAATCAAATCTGTTAACTCTAATACTTTCCACAGAAAAGCCTATCAAAATTCAATCAACCTCAATTACCTCACATAAATCATAGGTCTCACATTATAATCTTAGATTCTTAGATTAACATTCACTCTTTAGGCTAAATCCTCTTAAACATTCTTAGACATACTCAATAATCAGATTCGTATAGTGCATATCCACTAATAATCTACACAATAAATCTCTTTCCTACAGTCTTTTCTAATGATTATCTCTGAGTGCTTTGATAATAAAGTCTTACATAATATTAATTTCTTGGTTTACACACAAATCAAAGAACAAAATATGTACTTATCTATGCATGACGGTTCCACTCTCTAGTTGCACTAAATATCTTATTCGATGCCCTGGTTCTACATTACGATTGAGGTTTCCGATCATCGATATGCTAATGCGATCCTCTGCTTGACCTCTTTTGTTACAGCATTCCGGACTCATACTTTCTTCGACATTCCAAGCGGCATAGCCTGCTGCTGTATCTCGGGATTTCAGGATTAGATTTCCACTGAAAACTGTCCGATCACACGGAGCTCTGGGTGCCAGCGACGGACCAGGCACCCAGAGCTCCGGTCGACCACGTGGTGAAACTAAGAAACAAGAGGGGAGGGTGGGGGTGTGGTTTCCCCAACCCTTTTATACCTCCTCCCTACCGGGCATTCCCGTAACTTCGGCCGTTCACCTGATACGTAGAATTCATCGTCACATGTGTCTGACCTCATGTTGTCCGATTTTCTCCCGCCACTTATTTTCACGTCCCGCGAGCACGAAACTGTTTGAGGCAATTGTCTGCTTGCTCCCCCAAACTTTGAACTTAAGTTTTACACAGATTATGTTGGTCGTTTTCTAGCACGTTATTTCACAATAAAGGTTATTTCACACTAAAGGTAATGTCAACCTTAATTCAGTATTAAATTATACATTTAACATTGGCACACTTTTCTTACATATTCTTTTCTTATACCAAGTAAATAACATCTCATTATTTTACAATTCTTTATTCTCTTTTCTTATTAATGTATTCAAAACTACTCATACCTAGATAACAAGCATATTTTTTATGTTTCTTATAGGGTGTTTGCTCTGTTAGAAAGGGTCAAAGCTGTATAACTGAGAGGAGACCTCCACATAACCTTTAAAGGAATGCAGTGAACCGACCAGGGCTTCTGACCTAATGTCCAATCCTCACCTTCTCGTGGTGCACCCTGTTGGATATCTACTTTGATACTGAACGAACGAGGATGGGCTGGCAATTTGGGATTTAGCCGACCAAATTGTATTCTTATTGGTTAAACCAAAATAAAAAATGATTACACGACATGACAAAATTTCATGCCGGCTGGGGCATCGCCTAGTTAAACAAGGCCAATATTGTTTTCACCAGGGAACCAGGGCGAACAGCGAAAAGTCAGCTACTGGAACAAATCTGAAACCGAACCCCAACTCAACATCACCAGAGTTAAAGATTGGTACTATCAACGTAAGAAGCATGAATGGCAAAGAAATGGAGCTAGCTGAGGAATTAGATAAGTACCAGATCGACATAATAGGGGTGACTGAAACAAAAAAGACCAAAACTGGTGAGATCTTTCTGAGCAATAAATACAAAATGTTATAATCAGGCAATGACAATCAAGGAAAAGAAGGAGTAGCCATAGTATTCAACACAAAATACGAGGCTAATCTTCTTGAATGGCAGTCAGTCTCAAGTAGAGTAATGTGGGCAAATATGAGAATGGGGAATTGGACTATGTGATTTATTTGTGCCTATAGTCCCACAGAACGTTGTACTAAGGTAGAAGTGGAGGAATTTTTTGATGCTTTAGAAAAAGCAACTGACACAATGAAAAAGGAAAAGTTGGTCCATGTTGGAGATCTAAATAGCAGAGTAGGAAATGATTGTCAGACATACAAAAATATTTTGTGAAAATTTGGAGAAAAGAGCAAAGCTAATAATAATGGCAAATACTTATTGGATTTCTGCTCAGGACATGGACTGGTTATTACTAACACCATGTTCCCACATGAAAATGTGCACAAATTCACATGGAGAGAAGAGGCAAGGAATAAGAAAAGTCTCATTGACTATATTATTGTTGATAGTGATGTTTTCTCCCTGGTTCAGGACACCAGAGTGTACAGAGGATTTGAAATTGGAAGTGATCACTATTTAGTCTTGAGCAGGATAAAATTGAATTTCATATTGAAAAGAATAAAATGTAAGAAAGTTTTAAAGCGAATAAAAGTTGAGCAGCTCTCAGATGTGAACTGTAGACTAAAATACACAAAGATTATTGAAGAAAAAATGAAAGAATTTGAGAACAGGAGATTCAGTGGCAAGCCTTGAAGAAAACCCTGATTGATTCAGCCAGAGAGGCATATGGTTAGGTTGTCTGCAAGGATAGAAAAATCAGAACTCCATGGTGGACACAGGAAGTTAAAGAGACAGTGAAGGAAAAGAAGAAAGCATATCAAAAGTTCCTTGCAAATAAGTAAGCTTTTGCTCTTAGAGAATACAGACACAAATGTAAGAAAGCGAAACTGTAGAAAACTAGCTAAACAGAAGTCATGGGATGGCTTTGGCATGAACATAGAAAATAAATATCAAGAAGGTGGTAAGATATTCTTGAGATTGTTGAAGAAGCTTAGAAATGGAGGAAAGAGTGCTGTAAAAGGACTTAGAGATGATAAAGATGACATGAAAAGTGGAGATAAAGATATTCTTGAAGTATGGAGTAATTACTTCGAAAAATAGCTAAATGAAACATGCAGTGAGATCACAGTGGTAAAACACACTCAACAGGCATACAGTTAGGAATACATATATATATATATATATACTTGAATTGAAGTAGAAAAATCCATCAAAGGACTGAAATGTGGAAATGCAGTAGGAGTAGATGATATTCGACCAGAAATGCTTAAGTATGGTGATATAAAAGTCCTACATTGGCTGCACTGCATAGTTCAGAAAGTCTGGACAGAGGGATGAATACCCGATGATTGGAGTAGAGTTCTAATAATGCCTATGTATAAAAAGGGAAATAAAACCGAATGTGAGAATTACAGATGTATTTCCTTACTGTGTGTTCCTGGCAAGATCTATGCAAGTATACTTGAGAAACGGTTGAGAAGAATTGTGGAAGAAAAGCTTGGTGAAGAACAAGCTGGATTCAGGCCAAATAGATGCTGTTAGGATCAGATCTTCACTTTACAACAAACAATTGAGACAGCATGGGAATATAACAAAGATCTGTATTTAAGTTTTTTCGATCTGGAAAACGCATATGACAAGGTGCCAAGAGAGAAGCTATTCAATACGCATCAATTATATGGTGTGAATGGGGCATTATATCAAGCAATGCTTAGTGTTTATTTGAGTTGTAAGTCAGTAGTTAGAATTGAAGTACTGTAAGATTGTTTAATGTTATATCTGGTGTGAGACAAGGATGTACATTATCCCCTTTGTTATTCATTAGATATATGGATCACATTATGAAGGAAAGTGGTATTAAACATGATATCAGAATTGGAGATGTTAATGTCAGCTCTTTACTTTATGCAGACGCTGTTATACTTCTAAATAAATCAGCTACAAGTCTGCAAGTTTCTCTGACTAAATTGAATAACTGTCATAATAGGTATGGTATCTATAATGAAGGTCAGCATTAAAAAGACAAAGACAATGAAAATAGGTAGAATTGTTGAAAATGTCAACTGTGTTGTGAATGGGGAACCTGTGGAACAAGTAAAACATTTCAGCTACTTAGGCACAATTTTTACTGAAGATGGGAAATTAAATATGGAAATAGACAGCAGAATCAACAAAGCTTGTATGGTAGGCAGTCAATTGAATAAATTCATATGGAATAAGAGAAATTAGTCAGAATACTAAATTATCTGTATACAAGACAGTGTGCAAACCAGTTTTAACTTATGGATCTGAGAGCTGGGTCAGAAGTAAAACACTTGACCAAAGACTAGAAACCACAGATATGAGAGTCCTGTGAAAGATTAGTGGCATGAATAGATGGCATCAATGGCAATATCATATTAAAAATGAAGATATTAGGAAAGAACTTGACATTGTCAGCATCCAGGAATGCGTTAGCAGAGCTAATCTCAGGCGGTATAGTCACTTAAACACAATGGGTTAGGAAAGATTAGCAAAACAAGTGTTCTCTGCCAGGTTGGCAGGAAAACGACCCAGAAGAAGACCGAGATATAGGTGGATTGATACGGTACAAAGTGCCTTAGATGATAGAAATATAAGATCTGATAATGGAGTCTTGACAAGTAACAGACTGATTTGGAGGAAAATTGTAGATAGGAAGTTAGTAATGATGTAAATTTTTGATGTAGTACTATCATATCCTGTACACCCGTTGAGGGTACATGTCAGGAATTTGATGATGATGATGATGATGACAATGTTAAGTGGAATCTTAATATTCCAAACTTATCAAGGTATATCACTTACCAATGAGACCTATTGTTGATACAAGGTATTCTCCAACTTCATTACTTCCCAAATTTCATCCTTCGAAAGAATGGTTATAATAGAATATTAATCAGCAAAACTCTACATCAACTTTCTAAACAGTCAGTTCTAGACAAAATATCAAGAATACTTGAACAAAATATAAAGATGACTTTCTATTTTCTCAACAATATTTCAAATTGTTGAAAATCTTTTCAAACCTCCCCTTACACCTCTCAAGTAACCTGGTATTTACAAGATCAACTGTACTTGCAGTTTTTGCACTATATAGGGCAGGTAGGCTTGTTTATAGAAACATGCCAATCCGAACACATCTAAGATGTAGATAGAAAGAAAACTCAAATCAAGACTGTCAGTGCATACAACTGAAACCAAATATCAATAATAATTCTGCAGCAAATCAAAATGCTCCATGTAGATTATAATTTTTTCTCTAGAACATTGAAGGAATTAACTGAAATGATCGAACATCATCAACAGTGCACCTTAATACAAGGAATGATTATACATTGTCTGATCTTCTCTAATTCAGCATTTCTCTCACATGTGGTCACCTTTAGTTTGCAGGAGACCACAAACCAGTAAACATCATCATAGTAAATGCATGTGTTCCATTGTTATTTCTGTTTAAATATTTCATTACATCACGTATTGCAGTACATAATACGTAACATGGTGTTACATATTACGTTACATTACATGTTTTTTTAGATATTCATGTATTTCCCCTGATGGTTTGAATAGCAAGAATATTCACAAACTAGTAGTGATCAATAAAAAATATTTTATCCATCTGTCTTACATATGGAATACTACTGGCGAAAACGTTTCTGATAATTCATATTCATGCATAGTATATCCCTTAGTGTTAGTGCCTTTCATAATTAGCTATTTATAATCTTTAATATTAGTTTAGATAACTATCAGATCTCTTAAAAATACCTTTAAAAAGTGCTTGAAGCATTGAAGATATTAGAAGAGTAATTACTATTTAGGTAGCTTCTGTACTGATATTAATGTTAATAATTATTGGTAGTGTTGCTGATTCTGTTAATTCTAAGCTAATAAACAAATTCAGAGGGAATTTATATTCTCACCATTCACAACAATGTGAGACCAGTTGCCACTTCCAAATTGCAACCCAGTAATTTATTCAGTACTTGGCTTTCTTTTTAGGCATATTTCAGAAAATATTTAATCGTCATATTTATTTATCTATTATAGATAATTATGCTTTTCCAGCCACCACCCATTTACAAATTATTCATGGACTCTGGCTTGATCAGTTTTTATTGAATTGTTATGATTCTGGCATAAATACAAACATGTTTGAAAGCAAAAACTTCTTTATTCATTCAACTAGCTTTTTATGTGCTTCATCACAAATAAAGTTAATTATCAATTTTGGAACATATATATTAAAAATCATTCTGCTACTATAAATTAATTGAATTGTTGTTAAACTGATAGTGCATATCATGTTGCATATCAAGAAATGTGTTTTAATTTTATTGTGGTTAGTGTACCTAGAAGACATAAAATATACAGATTTACATTAGGACAGATATTACACAGCTGTCCTAATAATGAAGCTAAAACCAGCAAGAGACAGCCTATCAGTAGGAATGTGGAATGTCCAACTTTATGGGCTCCTGGATAGCTAGACTTACTTTGCAAAAAGATGGAGTGATGCCGGTGTGAAATCCTTGCATTAGCGGATATGCGGTGAACAGACTCGAGGGAGATGAGAGGTGGAAGAATCATCTGGTATGGCAATAGTATAAAACATGAAGCAGGAGTTGGATTTATTTTCAGTAAAAGAGGAAAATAAGCATTATTAGGATATAAACCAGTGAATGAAAGAATAATAATGGCGAGATTTGCAGCAAGGCCATTTACCATCACTGTGTTATTCACCCACTTCGTGACGTGCTGAAAAAAAATAGGTATTCTGAAATAACTTGGAAATAACCTTGACATCAGTACCAAAGAAAGATATACTAATTATTGGAGGAGATTGGAGTACGGAGATTTGAAAGGACAAGATAAGATGGGAAAAAATAATGGGCGAGTATGGATATGGAGAAAGAATGCTTGAATTTACCTTGAAGTATGACATGGTTATTTGCAACACAAAGTTTCAGCAAAAAAACTTCAGGAAGTGGCCATGACAGTCACCTGATGGAAGAACTAAGAACATATTAGACATGATATTCATAAGCAAGAGATGGTCACATCAGTTCAGCAGTGTTGAACATTTCAAGAAGCAGACATGGAATCAGATCATAGCTTAGTGATTTCTAATATCAAGTTGAAAATCAAGTGGAAAGTGAAAGCACAGTTTCAGAGTGAGGTGGATATGAGGACACTGAGCAAGGAAATACAGTAAAAGTGCTTGAAGAATAACTGAAGTCCATTGCGAAAAAGGAACTGGAAGATAGAAAATGTTATCTCAAGAAAGCAGTTGATCAAAAGGTCCCAGACAGTAAGGCCAAAGAAGAGGTGGATCTCATAGGAGACATTAAAGATAATTCAAGAAAAAGAGCATTAAATATTATTATTATTGTTATTATTATTATTAATCAGGCCTCCATGTAGTCAAGACTCATTGCAGGAGGTCCTTTCTAGGAAACAAAAAGTCTATCAAGACTCATCGTGGGAGGTCCCTCCTAGGAAACACAAAGTCTATCATACCACTCTATCAGGCAATGCATTCCATGGTTCAACCGCCCTCATGCAAAGAAACCACTCCTCACCCTCTTGCTCACAGCTTTCTTTCGTAACTTCCAGGGATGGCCCCTTGTCATCACTCCTTCCCGCTGTTCAACCCTTTAACCACCTCTCAGCAGTTTCAAAGTCTCAATCATATCACCTCTCCTTCTTCTATCCACCAAACTCTACAGTCCACATTCCCTCAGCCGATCCTCATAACCAAAATTGTACAGTCCTGAAATCATCTTTGTCATCCGTCTCTGTACCCTTTCCACAGTTAATTTATCCCCTGCAAATCCTGGGGACCAAATCTGAGAACAATAGTCTAAGTGTGGTCTGATCCGGGTCTTATACAATGAAATGATAACTCTTTTATCTCTGCAGGTCAGCGTCCTTCTAATTATTGCAGCAATCCTCTGTGTTACCTTCATCACCTTTGCAATATGTCCCCTAAATTTCAGGTTTCTGTCAATCATCAACCCCAGATCTCTTGTCTCCCCTACTTCCTCCAGTATAGCTCCTCCAATAGAGTATGCAGCGTCCCATCGATGTGTCCCAGACCTCAAGACCTTACATTTTCTGCATTAAACAGAAACCCCCATTCATCTTCCCATATGTCTAGCTTATTCAAATCCTCTTGCAGAGTTAACACTTCTGCATTATCACTAATAATTTTTCCCAGCTTCACATTATCCGCAAACAACTTAATATCCCCCTGCAATCCACTGACAATGTCATTGATATAAAGGTTAAACAGTATAGGTCCCAGTACTTAGCCCTGTGGGACCCCACTTGTAACCTTCTGTCTCCTTGATACTGCCCCACCATACACAACTCTCTGATACTGTCGGACAGCCAATCCTGAATTCAGTTGATCAACCTGACATCCAAACCTATGTTCTGCAACTTAAATATTGGATTATCATGTAACACCCTGTCAAATGCCTTTTCTAAATCCAAGAAAATGGCAGTATATGCCTTTCCCTCATCAACTGCTCTTGTTACTTTATTATAAAAGGCTAGCATATTACTAAAATAAGAGTGCCACTTAAGAAATCCATGTTACTCTCACAGATAACATTACCCTCATCTGCCCAATGCTATATACTTTCCCTCACCACTTTCTACAAGATCTTAACAACTACTGATGACACAGAAACTGGCCTATAATTAGACACTTCCAGTCTGCTATTGCCCTTATACAATGGCACATCTTACCTTCTTTCCCATAGCCAGACTTTCATAAAAATGCCAGGTCAAAGGAACTGTCAGTTCTTTAGCACGTTCTTTCAAAACTCTTGGTGAAATACCACCCAGTCCAACAGCTTTACTGGCATCCAGAGTGAGTGCTCAGTATTTGGAACACTCTCTTCCCTTCACCTCTTAACCTCAAACCTGCCCTATTCCTCTAATATTAAAATTTACTCCTCCAGGATGAAATAATCCAATAAAGTGTTCATTGAACAATTCCACTATGTCCTCTGCATCAGTCACTCTATTCCCATTTTTATCCCACAATGTCATTCTTCCACAATCATTTCTCCTCCTACTGGCCACATAGCTAAAAAAAATACCCTAGGATTTTCTTTGGATCTTAGGGCCAATCTCTTCTCATATTCCAGTTTCGCTCTCCTTACCACTCTCCTGGCCTGTACCTGCGTCTTATATTCTTCATGCATCTGCTCTTCACCTGTCTCCTTATATCTCTTCCATAGCCTCATTATCACATGCAGTTCCTATTTAATATTGTTTGTCATCCACTTCACACCAAATTGTGTCCTCTTCTTCACTTGTGGAATACAGCTTACTATTGCTGCTAACAAATATTCCTTCACAATTTTCCAAGCACTAATGATATCCCGGCCTTCCAATACCTTCCTCCATGAAATTGTCCCAAGTTGATATCTACGACTATTATAATCACCTCGCTTATAATTCCACATATGTTCCAATCTGTTTGATACTCCTGCATGTCTATTCATCTTCCAAGTCAAAACCACATGGTCACTCTCTCCAACTGGAGAGATGTCATCTAGTTATTATCAACTCTTCTGATGCTATGACCAAATCCAAAACTCTTGAACCTCTTTTTCCCTCTATTACATGTTGCCTAAGACATTTGTCCCTCAAGAATTCTAGAAATTCCATTTCCCTATTGCTACATGCATCTTCCTCTCCCCTAATTTATACTGCTGTAGATAAAATCTCCCATAACAATCATTCTTCTTGCACTTGCCAAGCTCAACTGTCTAAACATCTCCTGGTCCCCACCATCTGTGCTCCTTGGTTTGTAGCAATATCCCACTAAATATCCTGTTCTGCCCATCTCTACCTCACACCATATGCTTTCAAAATCATTAGTGTCACTGCCTTTCAAAGCCTCCACTCATAGAGGACATAAGTCGTCACTTATCATAAGCAGTACTCCACCACCACGCTTTTCGCTTCCTATTCTGCCGAAAAATGCTGTACCCTGCTAATTCTATTCCTGTTATTATATCCTCTTCTGTCAACCACCTCTCAGTGATCCCAATAATCTTTGACCAGGCTGATGCTATCTGCACCACCAATTCATCTCCTTTATTCCAGATACTCCTGGCATTAGCATAAAGCATAAAAATGCCATTGTTTCTATATCTAGCGTTATTTCCTCTAGACTGCACTGGGCTCAGCATTACCTGAGGTCGTCCCCCCCCCCCTCCCTCTTCTCTCAAGCACCCATTCCTGTTAATGGCCACCCCTGCTACTATCCACCCTGGGTATTCTAGTTTCCCTGCATTGGCATACCGACTCTTTCAGAAAACAGCAATCTCTCTAGATGCCTACGTCCTTCCTCGTTCATATGCAAGCAATCTCTCACATACAATTCCTTTCTGTCCTCAAATGCCCTCCAAGCATCTGCATATTCCAATCCTCTCTTCTGACACATTCTTGCTATTATGTTATTCAATATTAGTGCTCTTCTGCTCAGCTCTTCACTATCATACCTAGGCAACATGCACACTCTCTTTCCTCTCTGTATTTTCTCTAGTACAACCTCAAGCAAGAATCTTATATCTCTCGCCACCCGATTTACATTGCCTCTGAATTCATTCGTTCCCATAGTGCTCTCATTCCCCCTCTTCCACTGTTCCTATTCTTTCCTCTTCTATCATCCTCTGTATTTTCTCTAGTACAACCTCAAGCAAGAATCTCATATCTCTCGCCACCCAATTTACATTGCCTCTGAAGTCATTCGTTCCCATAGCGCTCTCATTCCCCCTCTTCCACTGTTCCTATTCTTTCCTCTTCTATCATTCACATAACTCTCTCTCATTTCCTCTCTTCTACTGTTCCTATTCTCTCCTCTTCTATCATTCCCATAACTCTCTCTCACCCCTACTCTGATTCGCCTTGCATTCATCTCTTCCACCTGCCTAATCTCATCTTTCACACTTCTCTCATTCCTGAGACATTCCACTTGCTCTTTCAGCTCATCTCTCTCTCTCTCTCTCTGCAAGTCAGCCAGTCTTGCAGAGAGAGAGAGAATGACAAACAAGACTTGCAGAGACTGCAAGTCTTGTTTGTCATTCGTCCTCCCAATTGAGATCATCTCCGAAAACTTCACAATCATTCTACCTTTCCACACTCCCCACTCCCACTTTTTCATTTATATTTCTCTCGCTATTCTCACTCTCTATCATACCACCTGTCTCTCTACATGGAGAATCTCCAGCCTCTGATTCAACGAGGTCAGTTCTAGTCATCTCTAACTCACCAATTCCTCTCATTGCCTGCATTTTGCGCATATACGTATTTCCCCTTCTCTCACCTGCCACATATACAACCTCCAGGATGCATACATTCCACAAGTCCCGCATGCCACAGAATCCCTCATTATGTCACTCAAAATGGAGTCCTTAAATGTGGGATGACTTGGTGATAAGCCATTTGCAATTAGAGCTGCCGCCATTATTCAAAATAGTGTAGAGGAACTACTACAACTAAACACTAAATAAGTGTAAGTTAACTATAAGTATAAAACATATTTAAGTATACTAAATATCTAAATAATGAAAACTTATGTTATCTTCTTTTTCTTCTCTTCCACTGCTAAGTCCGATTCCGATTCCGACCCCACCTTCTCGGTAACCAAAAATACACAATATAGAGACAATAACTAACTCCAAAAACAACCACTGAAGGACACTTGTATTACAGAAAAAAACATCACACTATTCACCAATTAAAAAAGCACTCATTAGGCGAGAGAGAATAATGATCTGAAAAACCTTGAAAGCCCTGGGAGTGATGAGATCCTCAGAGAGATTTTGAAACATAGTATTATTGAGGTGATCAATGAAGAAATGTACTGGTTGTGTAACATGGCATGGGATGAAAGCAAAACTTCCAAAAGAATGGACAAGATCAGTTGTAATACCCATTCACAAAAAAGTAAGCAAAATGCACAAAAACTACAGAATAGTTGGTCTCATAAGTCATGAGAGAAAGTACTTACGATAATATTAATGGAAAGAATAAGGAAAGTAATGGAAAAAATCTGATAGATGAGCTTTCAAGATTTAGAAGAAAAAGAAGTACTGTGCACCAAATATTAATGTTAAGATTGTGGAGAAGCTCCACATAAAAATAAAAATGTGTATTCTTGTTATGTTGACTTTCAGAAAGCATTTGACAGTGTAGAAACGAAAGTGGTATGAACTGTACTCGAATCTTGGGAGTGTACAAGAACCTGGTATGTCTCTTGCAGTACATCATTGATAATGAAGAAGCTGCTGTGAGAAACTGTGCAGAAATAGGAAGATGGTTCTGGACAACAAAAGGCATGAGACAAGAGACCCAATATCCTTAAGCCACTTTTGTCATGCTTTTGGAAAGAACAATGGATATCATAAAGAATATAACATAAGGGGGAATTTCAATTCAGTATACAAAAATATAGTTCACGTTTTGTAGATGACATAGTCATTATTAAAGAAGATGAAGAGGAACTAGAAATCACAGTGTTGAAGTTGAGTTAAGATGGAAAGAGATATGGGTTGATGATGAACATTGATAAAACAAAAACAATGATATTCAGAGAGAAAAGGATGAAAAAGCAAATAAAGATCAACAGGATCATAGATAGCAAAAGCGAAGGCAAACCTGCAGGCAATGGACAAGACATGAAAAAATAAATCAGTGAGCCTTCCCATAAAGCTGAGCTTGCTGGAAACATGCATATCCCAATTGCTCTCCATAGTTGTGAGATATTGGTAATGGTTGAAGACTGAACCAAATATCACCTTTTAAAAGAACATGTTATAGAAAGATTCTGTGAATTGGATGAGTGCAAAAGTTAATAAGTGAAGAAATGTATCACAAAGTAACCTGCAAAGAGAATATAATGCAGAAAATAATTCGAAGGAAACTAAAGTTTTGATCACATCTTCAGAATGGATAATAGTAGAAAGATCAAAACCTTGATGCCTGATATAATATAAATAGAAGAGGGCAGCCAAGGCGAGAGTGGTGTGGTGTGGAAAGAGTTTGTCATATTTGAGTCACTTGGCTGTGGACAGAGAAATGGCAAAGAATTGTGAAACAAGTGTCAGAGACTCGCACGCATTGGACCCAATGGCAATGACGATGATGAACCACATTGGATTTTTAATGCATAATGGTGTTGGACATTCAACACATTGCATAAGAAACTGGATGAAAGAATAAATGTTTTTATTTTCATACTTATAATGTGACTATACTGATAGCAGAATCTACAGGTACTTGATGTCAGTGTTTACTGAATTTGATATTTTTAATTCATTCAGTAATTTACTAAGTCACCTGAATTTTTGCTTCACTTTGACTTTATGTAGGGCTTCAACAAGTCAAACTTTGTCAACATGATAGCCTGGAATGACTTTTTCAGTGTTTTTATGAAGGATATTATAGCATTGATGATATACTGATTAAAAATAATTAATCCGTGTGGTTAGCCTAGTGGCTGTGCACTTTACAACCATATGCCTGGGGAAGGAGTGTTCTAGGTTTGATTTCCATCGGTGACATGAGTAGCTGAAGGATCTTCCTCGGCCATAGCCAAATTAGCCGGTCTTGGGTGCGGACAGTAGGGTTTCTTCCCCAGTTTATCCTCAGGTTTTTCATTCTGCAAAGCAGGCAAACCGCCCTTGAAAACTCAACACTGCGGACATAGGATACACTGAGGCGTATGGCTGGCCACCTTATCTTGTGAACAGTTTGAGGTCCGATGATTAATAAACCCTCGCCGCAAGGTAAAAAAGGGAAAGAAAGATAAGATGAAATGAGAAATAATTAATATTTCAAGTATTTCACCAAAGTCAAATTGGCATTATCAAAAAATAATATATAGATAGATAACCTTCATGGATTATATAAACAAATAGACCAAATTAGTAAGACACAGACATCAAAAATTATAATGATCAAAAACAAAGAGGGACAACTAATTGAAAGTAAAACAAAAAGATTGTCCAGATGGGAAGAATACTTCAAAGATTTATATAATAAAAACAGCTCCCAGGATATTACAATTCCAGCCACTTAAATGGACGAAGAAACAAATATCTTTAGCAAAGAAATAATAGCACACAGCATAGAAAAACTCAAAACTAGGAAAGCACCTGGCATTGATCAAATACATGCAGAATTCTTAAAAGCAGGAAAGGAACAACTTTTGGAACCATTAAAAACATTTGAAAGGATCTATAAAAACGAAGCAGTGCTTGGACCAGATTTCTAAAAAATTAATAGAAAAGACACTAGAGTACAACCAAAGGTGCTACATAAATTTCATAGACTTTCGTCAGGCATTTGATTCAATCCGTAGAAGAGTTTGGAAGAATTTGGAATTCCCAACAAAACGATAAGAATAACAAAGAATCTGTATGAGAAATCTGAAAGTGCAGTACGAATGGAGGACACCTTAACCAACTGGTTCCACACAGCAAGCTGAGTAAGACAGGGATGCAATCTGTCACCAGACCTGTTCAATCTTACACTGGAAGAAGCAACCAATAAGGCCTTAAACAATGAAGACTCCGGAATCAAAATATATGGGAAAAATGTGACAAATTTAAAATTTGCAGACGACATTGCATTACTTGCAAGCACAGAAGAAAATCTACAGTGAATTTCTGATAAAATAAAGGAGTGTATAAAATCTGGATTAAACATAAATATAGACAAAACAAAAATTATGCAAATTGAAATTGATGGTAAGAATTTAGAGCAGGTAGAAAACTTCACCTACCTTGGAGGAGTTATTGAGTACAGTGGTGAAATTATAAAAGATATAAACAGACGAATCAGTCAAGCATCCCAAACTTTTGGACGACTTAATAAAATATGGAAGTCAAGAGACATCAAACAAGTAACAAAAGTAGGAATCTATGAAACAGTGGTCCTCCTAATACTCCTGTATGGAAGTGAATGCTGGAATCTCAAAAAGGCTGAAGAGAAAAAAATTATTAGTTACTGAAATGGGTTGGCTAAGAAGATTACTTGGAGTATCTCTGCTGGATCGACTAAGAAACAAAGACATAAGGAAACGACTAAAACAATAATAGACAAAATCCAAGAAAGAAGACTGCGATGGTTTGACCATGTGACCAGAATGGGAACAGAAAGATTACCATCTAAAGCCCTGAATACAACGATAGAAAGTAAATGATCCAAAGGACGGCCCAGAATTAGATGGATAGACAAAATAAAAGAGGACCTGAAAACCAAATCACAACAAGCAACCGAACTGGACAAAATTGTTCAGACTCTCCCGGGACAGACAGAAGTGGAAAGAGTTCATTCAGCCTCATCATCATCCACATAGATGATGGAAGAGAGAAGAAGAAGATACATGGATGTAATTACTACATTGGGTAAGTAAGGCTGAAGCAGAGGAAACAAAGATAAACCTAAAGTCTTTAATAGTTCTGGCTTAATTGAATATTCTTGGCCATTTGGCTAATGGTCTGAAGAAGATTAGATGCCAGACTTCAGGTAGTTTAATGCAACTAAATTTGCTGAGGTTTTGTTTATTCCAGAAATAACCTCTCATATTTGTATTATCCGGTGAAGTAAGATTGGTTTTTTCCCAGCATATCTTATGGTAGTTGTGTAAAGTGTGGTCTGCATATCCTTGCTAACCATAACTGTGATGTCAGTGTAGGCAGGTCTGGATACTGGAGCTGATCTTGGGAGGAGCCAGGGTGGACAACGAAAAGTCAGCTACTGGAACAAATCCTAAAACACATGAGCAGTGATGACAGCACAGTAGTAAAAAATATTCAACAGACACAATCAGGAATACATATCCATACTTGAAGTAGAAAAAATCATCAAAAACCTGAAATGCGGAAAGGCAGCGAGAGTAGATGATATTCAACCAGAAACGCTCAAGTATGGAGGTATAAAAGTCTTACAGTGACTGCACTGCATAGTTCAGAAGGCCTGGACAGAGGGACAAATTCCCGTTGATTGGAGTAGAGCTCTAATAGTACCCATATATAAAAAGGGAAATAAAACTGAATGTGGGAATTACAGAGGTATTTCCCTACTGAGTGTTCCTGATAAGATCTATCAGGAACACTCAGTAGTATACTTAATGACTTAATAACTATGCAAGTATACTTAAGAAATGGTCAAGAAGGATTGTGGAAGGGAAGCTTGGTGAAGAACAAGCTGAATTCAGGCCATATAGAGACTGTCAGGATCAGATTTTCACTTTACAACAAATAGGGTGAGAAATCATGGGAATATAACAAAGATCTGTATTTAAGTTTTGTAGATCTGGAAAAAGCATATGACAAGGTTCCAAGAGAGAAGCTATACAAAATGCTACAGTTGTATGGTTTCAGTGGGGCATTATATCAAGCAATACTTAGTCTTTGTTTGAGTTGTAACTCAGCAGTTAGAATTGAAGGAAGTAAAGGAAGATGGTTTTATGTTAAATCTGGTGTCAGACAAGGATTTACATTATCCCCTCTGATGTTTATTATCTATATGGATCACATTATGAAGGAAAGTGATATTACACCTGATATCAAAACATGATGCAGGAAATTTTGTATTTAGTAGTTTTGACTGTGTTAGGACATTGACTTTATCTAGTCTTATACTGTTTAAAATATAGATTGGAAGGCTGTAGATCCCTTACACAATCTGAATCATAATTTAATTAGGTACATTTCTAGGATTTAGGATGTCATTATGACTTCTGGTTTGACGATAATGGAAGGCAGCTTCACCGTGGCATTTTTCATTGTTGTTAAGGCTTGAAAGCAGCATTCTTTAATAGATAGGCAAATTGGTTGCTGTGCTGATCCTTTTTTTTTGTAATTCTTTAGCTGCCAAAGCATTAAGAACACTGAGAAGATTATCCCGAGTCAACATTGACCATTAGGAGGTCAAAATGCCTTAGTGAACTAGAAACACTTAACTTACTAAATTCACAATTTCCCCCTGATATATTTCAGCTATTTAAATTCACAGTATAGGCAGGTTATTTTACATGGAAAGGGAAAATATACAAACAATTAGATGGGACAGCTATTGGATCTCCCCCTTTCTCCCCATTAGCCAACTTCTATATAGAACATCTAGAAAAGCTAGCTATCAACACAGCCACTCTCAAACCTAGTCTCTGGCTACGCTATGTTGATAATATGTTTGCTATTTGGCCACATGGCCCAGACACATTTAATACATTTTTAGTGTATCTAAATAGCCAGCACCCTAAAATCCACTTTACTTCCATTGTAAAGTGGATTTTAGGGTGCTGCTGGCTAGAAGCCAATGACCGCCTACCCTTCCTGGACAGACTGATCACACATCTTCCAGAAGGTTCCTTATCATTTTCGATTTATAGAAAACCCACACATACAGGGAGATATTTGCACAAACAATCACACCATCACCCTTCTCAACAATATGATATCTTAAAAACACTAACCCATAGAGCTAGAGCAATCTGTTCCAGTGACATTGCTCTCACTTCTGAACTTTCTCACCTGCATCACACCTTCCTAACCAATGGCTATAATCCATAAAGATAGATAAAATACTAAATGCTACCCAGAAATCCCTCCCACTATCTACCACAGAAGACTACAACTATCACCATCCCATATTAAAGGCACATCTAAAAAGATATCTAGGGTGCCTAACAAACACCAACTGCGCACCGTATTTAAACCTCATGTGAAATTGGCAACTCTCATCTGTTCACCTAAGGACAGATTCACTCCTTTATCACATCCAGGAGTCTATGAAGTGTCCTGTTCTTGTCATCGAGTCTACTACGGACAGACAGGAAGAACTGTGGACATCTGCCTCAGTGAACACAAAAAATATATCCGGCACTTTCGCTATGGCAAGTCATGTCTGGCAGACCATGCTTTGGATACCCCGGCACACAGGATCAATTGGAAAAAAACATAAGTACTGCACAGAAGCTTCTACAAGTCAGAGAGGTTGTTCCTGGAATCAACAGAAGCCTTAGAACATACTCCAAACCTTAACAAGTATGGTTGTATAAATCTACCAAAGATTTGGGAGACAGTCATACTAAGAGCAAATTAATATTTATTTATTTTAATTTTATTTTTTTTAAAAACTTTGGACTAGTATGTTTTTTCAAAACTTTGGACTACTGTTTTTTTTTTTTTTAATTATTATTGTTTTTTTTTTTTTAAACTTAGATGGCGCCATATTAAGACTTTGGTCTTGTGTTGCACGCTGCAATTACTTATACTAGCCCCACTGTTACACTGGATTGTGGTTGTCTTGCATTTGTAACAAACTTTGTTTGTATGCTCTGAAGATGCTGGATATAATACCAGCGAAATATTAGCTTTTAAGTTAATAAATAGTTATTTTCTTATCAATCTGTAGTTCGCATCAATACCGTTTAAATCCAATTCAACATGTGTGAGGAACACATAATCCTATTCACGCGTTTAGTTTTACGTTTTACTCAATTAGGAAGGAATGATATTTTTACCCTGGCAGTGCTTTAAAACTGTTCATTTGTTCAGAAAGCTTCAGTTTTAAATTGCCGTAGTGACAGGCCTTGCATGCTATAGAATCTACTTGGATTATATAGTAAGTCTTGTATAAAGGCTTACTTGTTGATTATTGATAGGGGTATTTTTAAAAATACCCCTATGTCTGAATTTAAATATGTCTGAATCTAACAATGTCTGAATTTAAAGTTAAAGAAAAATAGATCAAAAAGGCAGAACCCTTCAAGAAAAATGGGAGAAGGCATATTTCTTTGTGGAAGTAAAAATATCCAAAATGTTCGATATGTAGACAAAATGTCGCCATGGTGAAAGAATATAACCTAAAACGCCATTATGAAACAAACAATAAGAACTGTGATAAAATATACAGAAAAGATGTGTGATGCCAAACTTAAAGATTTAAAAAATGAACTGAAGTTTCAACAGAGGATATTTTCGAATGTTATCAAACAAGTGATGCTACTGTTAAATGTAGTTATGTCATAAGTGAAAAAATTGCTCAGGCTTCGAAACCTTTTACTGATGGAGAATTTATTAAAAATTGTATTTTAAGTGCAGTCGAATTCATATGTCCGGAAAAAAAGCAAGCATTTCAAAGTATAAGCTTATCAGGAAATACAGTTGCAGAGCGTATTGAAGATAAAGCAGAGAACTTCCACGATATATTGCATGAAAAAATAAAGAGTTTTGTAACATTTTCCATTACAGTTGATGAATGTACAGACATTCGTGGTGTTGATGATGATATGAATGTGACTGAAGAACTATTGGATATAGTGCCTATGTCAGGAACAAAGACAGGAAATGACTTATATTTGTGTATTGAGAAAAGTCTTGAAAATGCTCACACGGACATGTCAAAATTAGTAAGTGTGACTACAGATGGGGCTCCTGCTATGGTTGGTGTTAACGTTGGACTTGTTATAAAACTTCAAATTAAAATGTTGTGCAAGGACAAACTTAAATCGTTTCATTGCATAATGCACCAGGAGTCACTTTGTGCTAAAATAACTAAAGATGGAACACATCATGAGCGTGGTAATTAAAGCAGTAAACTGGATATGCTATGATACCTTGAATCATCGACAATTCAATGCTTTGTTGGACGAATTGGATTCACAGTACAGCAGTTTGCTATATTATACTGAGGTTAGGTGGCTTAGTCGTGGCGTCATTTTAAAAAGATTTTTTGAACTTAAAAGAAATTGACATGTTTACTTCATCCAAAGGAAAGTTTTCCTCAGCTCACCGATGAAGATTGGTGCAGAGACTTGGCCTTTTTAGTTGACATAACAAGCCACTTTGAATACTGTTCTGCAAGGACTTGAACAAGTTGATATGTCATATGTATCATTCAATTAAATCATTTCTGGCAAAACTCTATCTTTAGCAAACCCAGTTGGCAAAGAATGATTTAGCCCACTTTCCTACACTTAAATCGATTTCTCAATATAATAATGATGCTGAAAAGTGCATTCCTCAAATTGAAGAATTGAAAATTGAATTTGAAAAAAGATTTTCTGATTTCAACCAGTTTGAAAATGAATTATTATTATTCAGTTCACCTTTTTTAATTAATATTGAAAATGTTGACGAAGAATTACAAATGGGAGTAATCGAACTCCAGTGCACTACTGAACTAAAAAATAAATATAATGAAGTTGGCATGCCAAATTTTTCTAAATACCTCAGCAGTAAATATCCCAAATATAAAATTTATTGTGCAAAAATGTTGTCAATCTTTGGAAGCACTTATGTATGTGAGCAATTATTTTCAGTTATGAAACTTAATAAGTCAAAGTTCTGCTCACGGATAAAAGATTCTAGATTAAATGCAATACTTCAGGATGTCAGGTTTCAGGATCGAAATCAAATTAAAAAAAGGACTTGTAGATAAAAATCTTCATTTTTGTAATTAAAAATTATGTATTTAAATAATTTTCTTAAAGTATGAATAAAATGTAATTGAACTTATATTTTCTAGACTTGCTATATTTTTAAAATTTAAAAATAAAAATGGTTATAAATTTAAAATTTAAATGGTGGTGTAACTGTTTATGTAAGTCGTAAAGGCCTGGCAACAAAAGGGCCTTTCTTTTTTTTAGGTTTATGTTTTGGTTCACAGAATAATATTGAATATAGCCTGCATCTGATATACCTCTAATTAACTGGCCGTTTGCTGCGTTTGAGTTTGAGACCGCTGACGTAGATGATATGCTCTTTAAAGTAATTTAATATTTGAAATATGTCACCAAATTGGTATCATCAGTTAACAATGCACAGATAGATGAATGCACTACATTCGATAAATGAATTTGAAGCAGATCAAACAAAAATAGGCCCAAAGCCTTAAATAGTACCATCTAGTGGGCTTGATTGAGTGTTCTTAACCATTGGGCTGATAGTTTAAGGATGAGCACTTCCTATTATTTGAGATAGTGATCTATTATGGTCACACAGGCTAAACAGTCACCATCAGAATCTAAGCTACCTCCCTGGTCATACTTTGGTGCTAGAAAATATGCTGGCAAAAGACCATCTAACTAACTTGGAATCCTTAGAACAAATTTGCATGAAACTGCATTTAGTCTAGGAAGCATTCATCCTCAGATCATCAGCTCAGTGGCCAAGAACGCCCATTCAGAACTTAAGGCCTACGTTGTTTGATATGTTTCACTCTCACTTTCTCAATGTAGTGTGTGCATATAAGAAAAGATATTAATGGTATCCCATGAATTAGACGTGTAGATAAGTTAGATTTCATAGGTAGTCATCTGTAATATTGCATCTTAATTCACACCAGTGGAACAAAATAAATAAGATACATACTTAGCTACTAATTTTTAGCTCTGAATTTAATACTCAGAATCTTCATATCATACCTAATTTGTCACAGTATAATTTTTAAACTGTCGCCACCAGCAAGCATTTGTGTGGCAACAGTTTTAAAATTATAAATAGATAAACACAAAGAACTTGTCTTAATTTGGCACTATTTGTCATGGGGTCTTTTCTTATAGATTTTTGTTAAATTAATACTTCCATCCTTTTGAGATTTCAAAAATTTTGAAATTTTTGAAATCTCAAAATTTCAAATTTTGAGATTTCAATGCTGCTACATGAATCCAAAACAGTCTCTCCAAAACTTGTAATACTTTCTGTGTAGCACTTTGGTTTTCTTCCATCTAATCCTGAATGAATTAGTGTCTAAAGCATATTTTGGCAGTTCCAATTTGTCATAACGTTGAGAAGAGGGTTGTATTAATGTTCTCTGAAGCAGATGGTGCTAACAGATTTTTCTGTCTCCACATTACACTGCTTCCCAGATATGCAATACTTCCTACACTCCATCCAGATAAACTTTGGAGTTTCACCTTAGGTGAAAAGATGAAGATTGCCATTTTGATATATAGTTTGAATGTGATCTGGATCTTAAATTTATTATGCACTCTCCATTGTTTTGAGACATGTCCAGAAATACGTGGGAAGTACATTCGTTACCATCATTATGGCAAGTCAGGGCTGAACATGCTTTACACACTCCCTCAGTCACAGTTAGATGGAAGAAAACCCCAAAGTGTTATACTGAAATAATTAAGTCAGACTGTTTTTGGAATCGGCAGCAGCAGCAGCTTTGAAACATTCCCATATCTCAAATATGGCCCGTATTAATTTATCAGAAATCAGAAGATGATCGTTTTAATATGAATTGAATACTTGTAAACTTTTATCCCACAGTGGATATGCTACATTAGGACTTTAGTATTCTTCTCCAGTGACAGATCTGTGCTCTGAAGATGTGTCTATAAGAAATTCTGTAATACATTATTTATTTTGTTCCTTTAGTATTATGAATTAAGTTGCAAAATCACAGTTTAGTTGCAGGAGTTAATTGATTTTTGTGCAGCAAGTATGTTAGGCCATGAACATCTTAATAATCAGACTTTCGTTTTCTCAATATATGTTGAATTTTACCAATTCTTATTTAGACAGAATATCAGATTTGTATTATGTTGTGATTTCTTACTTTTTTCTTTTTTTTTTTTTTTTGTTGTTAGGAATTGCAAGTGATAATGAGAATAATGAAGATACTATTGCATCATTTTCTAATATGGATAAGCAGGAAGTTCCAGTCTTTGGATCAACATTGCTATCAGATACTTCATTTGCAGAGTTAGCTGCTAAAAACTCATCTGCATCCTTTACTATACCAATAAAAAATAATGAATCAATGACATTTTCTGGTGCTGGTACTCCATTATTCCCAGGCACATATGTAAAAGAGACTGATGTTGATGAAAACTCGGAAGGTATTTTTTTTTAATTTTGTATGAAATTTTAACTATGAATAATATATTTGTTTATATTTTATTAAATTATGTTTTTATATTTGGATGTTTCCATTTCATACACAAAAGGACTTCCACGTGCCTGATGGATCACTTTTTTTTTATGTTAGTGTCCTGCACATGAGCAGTACAAAAACCTATGTTTGGGCAGTTAATTAGAAAGAAGAGAAAAGAAATTTTTCATATATTTCTTGGGTAAAGCAGTATGAGGAAGATTGTTCCAAATAGCAGATGTTTAGGGAATGAAGGAGAAGAATGAGAAGTTGGTTCGATAAGTTTGAAGCTGAACTGTTTGTGGGTGTTGACCATCAGCTGCTCCTATTTCTACATGATTTAAAAAAGGTGGAGGGATGGTAGTGACTAATTCAGTGAAGCAGCAGCTATGGGAAAGCAACTGGAGGGAGTCATAGAGAGAGGATTCACTAGTTAAGTAAATAACTCTTCTTAATACAATCAGTCATTCTGAGGGGATGAAGAAGAAGAATGAGAAGTTGGTTCGATAAACTTGAAGCTGAACTGTTTGTCGGTGTTGACCATATTTCCATATGATTTAAAAAAGGTGGAGGGATGGTAGTGACCAATTCAGTGAGGCAGCATCTATGGGAAAGCAACTGGAGGGGGGGGGGGGGGGGGCATAGAGAGAGAAGTCTAGTCTAGGACCTGAGGTGGGTACTAGTTGCACCATCCTAAATTTGAGAATATTATTCTAAGGCCAGGCAGATATGAGATTTATGAAGTGTCAGGAATTGAATAGCAAATAGTATTGTTTAGAACAAAAAAGAATACTCAGCTTTTTGAATGCTGAAGAGGTATGAATATTTTTGTTCCAAGACTAGATGTGAAAGTTGACTCAAGAAGAGAAAACTGATCCTGGTTGGCAAGCAAAATATTTTCAAGTGAGGGAGAGTGAAGCATGGTCTTTCTTCTTGAAAATGAGGCATGATTGCATTTTGGTGCCATTAAAACTCTCCGGGTTATCCTCTCTTCACGTGAGAAATGGCAAGGGGGATTGCATTAATAATAAAGGATCTTCTTCTTCTTCTACGCGTTATTCCCGCTTTCCATGCAGGGTCCGTGTGTTACTTAGATGCGACTTCTTGTTAGTACTACTCCCAACCGACCCATCGCCTGGTCTGCCGCTGGGGGGGGGGGGGACATATTTTTGACTGTAGAGGCGTATGTTCACGGGCCGGTTTGCCTGTTTGCGGGATGAAAAACGCCAGATAAACTGGCGGAAAAAACCCTACTGACCGCGCCCAAGACCGGCTAACTTGGCTATGCCTGAGGAAGATCCTCAAATTCCTCACGTCTACAACGGGAATCGAACCTGGGACACTCCTTCCCCAAGCATATGGTTGCGAAGCGCAAAGCCACTAGGCTAACCATGCGGTGATTAATAAAGGATCTTGAAGCCTGAATCGCTGAGCACTGCAAATTTTAAGAATAAAAAAAACAGGATCAGAGAGGAAAAGAGGAATAATCATCATCAAAGCTATGAATAGTACTGAATGTCAGAGAGAGGTGGGGGAGTGTCATTGATGTATAGGAGTGGTGTAGATGAAAGCATAGTGCCCAGAGGTATGCCAACATACTAAAAAATTTGATAAGACAACATCTACCGTGACCTGTAATGAATGGCAGGAGAAGAAGCTGGTGATCTGCATGCCTCGAAAATAGCAAAAGAAACGACGAGTTTCTCCATACTTTTCCATTGCCTGTGTTCTAAGGATGAGGTTAGGCAGGAGATTCACTGTGAGTAAGAAGGGCTTTATCTATATTGGTGACCACTAAGTAATTTGTGAATCTCCAAGTAGTGAAGTAGTTGGGTGTTGATGATCTTTTCCATTATTTTCAAGAGTATTGAACTCAGTAATATGGCAATAGTTTGATGGTTGACTTTTATCTCCCTTTTTTGAACTCTGGATAAATGCTTGCTTGCAAAGTTTTGGATAGATACCAAATGAGTATGACATCTTGAAGTAGGTATTAGTTTTGGAGCACAAGCTTTTAGCACAACTAGAGGAATAACATCAGAGACAGGTGATTTTTTAGATCTTGGATTAGGTGCTTTATGTCTGACTTTATAAAACTGGTTTGAGCACTATCTTATATACTGCTAGTTCAGTGTTTTGGCTAATTTGTCTCTTATTCCATATAAATTTGTTCAGCTGGCTTCCAACCATACCAGCTTTGCTGATTCTGTTGTCTGTTTCTAAATTCTCTAGAAAATCTGTGTTTCTGTTTCTAGGAAAAGCTTTTCTTTGGGCGCCTTGTCATATTCCCATGTTTTCTCAACTATTGGCCATAAAGTGAAAGTCTGATCTGACAACCACACCAGCTTTTCTTATTCTGTATGTTTGTTGGGTATATCTATTTCTAGATTTAATTTAATTTGCCATCTTCACGAAAAACTGTGCATACATACATGAAATATTTTACTTGTTCTATAGGTTCTAAATTAGATTGCCACTGAAGTTTTCTATGTTCTTGCCTATTGTCATAGTTTTGATGTTTTTATTGCTGACTTTCATGCCAAATTTGTTACAGCTTCCATATTGTTATTTCATTTAGTTTGAGAGTCATGGAAACCTGCACTTCATGTATTTAAGAGTACATCGTCTGCATAAAGCAAAGAGCTTAGTTTGCTATCTCTAATTCTATACTGGGTTTAAACCCACTTTCTATCATAATGTAATCAATATAGATAAATAAGAAAGGAGATAATATTCATCCCTGTCTTTCACCTGATTTTTCATTAAACCATCTTCCTGTATTTCCATCAATTCTGACTGGTGACTTATTGCAATAAAGTCTACATATAGACTTTATTGCTCTGTATAATGTTCCATTTAAATTATATAATTGTAGTGTTTTGAAAAGCTTTTCTCTGGGCACCTTCTCATATTTCCATGATTTCTCAACTATTGTTTATTAAGGGAAAGTCTAATCTCACAACCTCTATTTGGCCTGAATGTAGCTTGTTTTTCTCCAAGGAGATTTTTCTTGCTTGCATAAATCTTAACTGAAACACTGTAGTGAAATTCCACTATAATTCTCATTCAGCTTTATTTCCTGTTTTTTATAGATGGGAACTATAAGATTTCTACTCCAATCTTCTTGAATTCAACCTTCTGACCAGGCCCCTCTCAATTATGCACTGTAGTCACTGCAACAGTTTTATACCTCCATATTTTGATTTCTGGTCGAATATTATCCACTTTACCTGTTGTTTGACATTTCAAACAACAGGTAAAGTTTTTGATGGCTTTTTCTACCTGTATTGATATGTACTCCTGTTTGCAATCCTCTTGAAAATTTTCTAGTACCGTTCTGTCATTGTGTAAAAATAGTTATCTTTTCTTTTTCTTTATTATCTTACTATTATATTAGTTTTATTTAATCCTTTTCAGTTGCTCCTTTGTAAAATATTTTCTTTGCTTTACTTTTCCTTTTATCTATTCTTTTATCTGTCCATCAACTTCCTTACCTAAATTTTTTCTGCAGTTAGTTAGACCTCTTGTTGAAGTCTATCTAACGTAATAGTCCCTGAGCAATCGCACAATATCAATTAAGAAAATTTATTTGATCTTAACGACTGCTCCACTTAATTGATCTTTTTATGTTTGAAAGTCAGGGCAAGAAGATAACAAAAATAAGTTAAAACAATATCTTTATATGCAAGTCGTGGCTCGTTTCTATATTCTATTCCCACAGGTTCGTTAATATTTTTTGGGATAGTGCATTGGCTAAGGAATGAGAACCAGGTAATTGCAAAACAAAAACATGTTTATTATCAAACTAAAGGACATGATACAAAGCACATAAATGTTAAGAAAAGATTAACTTAATCAAGAGCACTTTAACACTCAATATTACTTGCTATCTGAGCAACAGAAACTATAGTGCTTTCACTCACTTAATCAAATAACATAATCAAAAGCACTTTAACACACTATATTACTTGCTATCTGAGCAACAGAAACTATAGTGCTTTCACTATCAGAAAAACCTATTGTGCCTTTATATAAAGGTGTCTTCTATGACACAACTTGGCTTAAAAGCATGCATAAATTTTCCAGGAGGGATTACATTAACTTACTTCCAACACATCCAATACTTAATTGATACTAATTCAGACACTATCACAATCAGTCTGTGAATTGGACATTCTTAACAATACATAGACTTCCGTTATTTCACATTCAATTTGCCCGCTAGTTAACAAGTAACCTCTCTCAATCCTTTACGATTTCGAGGTGCATTCACATAACACATTATAACAAAATAATGGCTTACTTGCTAACAATCTTGAGAGGAAAGTCTGAATTACATTCGGTAATACACATTAAAACTGGAACGTCTTCCATCCGGTCGACTCTCAAGAACTTTCCTTCGTCGGACGCGCTGGGATTCTGCCATAGCTACCGGGAGCCTAGAGCGAGCTGCTGGCAGAGAAATATCGGACGGTGGGAAGAACGATCATCCTATAACTAGGGATGCTGCCCCCATAGATGTCGTAGGTGAAGAGCCAAGGACCAAAAAGCCTAGAACCATGTGCTGCATTGCCTTTTATTCCATTTTCCTTCCTTTGTTCTTAACTAAGAGTATTCCCGGATTAGCCAGAAGCAATGAAAGATTTGACGTCGTTACTGATCCCCAGACCTTACGATTTTGGTGGTATTCAGCGCTAATCCGGCTTAACTCCTATTAAGCTTTTACAAAGAAGTCTAAAGTGCAGGTGCATTCTAACAGTAATTTATTCTTTTATATTATTACAACTAAGTACATTTTTTTCTTATAATTTCAGACAAAAAATTGTAAAATATTTAGCGAAAATTATCTAAAAAAATAATTTCTCGCGAGATTTTACAATTGCTTATTAAGTTTAACATTTCTTTCAAAGTAATTACGCTGGACATCCAGGATATCCTTATCTTCAGTTTTCATGTCACAGTTATCGTCTTTGGTTCCTTTTACTATTTCTGCCATTTCTAAACTTTTTCAATAGCCTCCAGAACATTTTGCAATGATGAGAATTACCTGGAATTCTGGCAGGTTAGTAAACAATTTGTGTTAAATCATTACTGACTGCAGACAGTTCAGTTTCTCTTCCCAGTTGATTTGTGAAGTTGTAGAAGGGAAGCTAATCTGAATGGATGCCAGAATCACCAACAAAGATTATCTCACTCTTAGGGTAATTAGACTATATGTGATTGACTTTCAGGATAAATAATCGAATAGGTTCGTAGTCATCAGCGTTATGAGGGTGGTAGAGACAGCAGATGATAATATGAGGTAGGAAGAGGTATGGAGCAAATGTAGATTGTATAAAGTGACTTTATGCATGTAGAGAAGCTTTATAAATTTTTTTTGGGGGGGGGGGGGGAATTATATAGCTCCCAATCATGAAAGATTTTTTTTTCTGTTTAAGTAAACCTATAGTACATTCATACTGTGGACTGGCTAAGAATTTTTTTATTTTTATTTTTTATATACCTTCTCACACCAGGCAGAGATTTTTCCCTCCACCTAAAGATGATCACAAACATCCATGCCCAAGGTGGGATTCAAACCCACAGCCTGTTGGTTGGAGAGTGGGCTGCTAATCACTTGGCCAACCATCCCAATATGAGCACTTGAATGGCTTTTGAGTATGTCTGAAGAAAGTTGTGCTGAGTGAGAGATAGATTTTCAAAATTGAGGTGAGTGAATAGAATGAATAGAAGTGAATAGAATGTAGTGTCTCAAGTCTTTCTTTGCATTTATAATAATGCCAGAACTAATATGAGGAGTTTCTGGCATTGGTTAGCTTGAATTGGTGCAAAATTTTAGCCATTAGGGAGGCAACTTGACAGAGGATGATATTATCGTAGGCAAAAATAGAGAAAGAATGTAAGAGATTATGTTTTCATGAAGAATAGAACTACAGAACATTACGCTAATGATAGCAGTATTACAACCTTCCAAAACTCCATCAAGAAGGTAGTATCAAGTGAGGCAGTGCCTGTGAATCTGTTTGTTATGAGATAAAAGTCAATAAAATACAGTTGACCCTTGAACAGCATGAGTTTGAACTGCACAGATCCACTTATGCACGTTTTTTTTTTCCAATAAATATATTGGAAATTTTTTTGGAGATTTGTCACAATTTGAAGAAACTCAAGGACGAATTACGTAGCCTAAAAATATCAATAATATATTTTATCATTTACTACCATAAAATACGCATAAATATATTGTAAAAAGTTAAAATTTATCTAAACTTATACACCCAAACACTTACAGACTGTACATGGTGGCATTTGCAGTCTAGAGAAATGCAAACAAATGTAAAGATGCAGCACAAAATAAAATTTTATATTGATTCATTCATTAGTGTATAGGCTAGGCTACCCCATGAAGCAATCATATTGCTTCCTTGTTATTGATGCATGAATCGTTATACCTGTAAATGAATATGAATTTATTTTTCACATTATCGTTTCATTTTTGATGTCTAGTGCTAGTAATACATATATAATGATACAAAATATCTGCAGTGTTTTGTATCATATAACACGATATTGATGTAGGTACTGACAAGCAGACGATTCATGTTGCAAACAGACGACCTGAACTTATGGTATTGATAAGTACAGTACAGTACTGTAAATGTATTTTCTCTTCCTTATGATTTTGTTAATATTTTCTTTTCTCTAACTTACTTTATTGTAATAATACATATAACATACAAAATATGTGTTAATCGACTGTTCATGTTATCGGTATGGTTTTCAGTCAACAGTAGGCTATTAGTAGTTAAGTTTTTGGATGTCAAAACTTATACGAAGATTTACAGTTGTGTGGGTGATCATTGCCCCCACCCCTGTTGTTCAAGGATTAACTGTATATAGTTTGTTTCTACTGCAGGCTAGGGTTAGCAAAAGAAGATGTCAGTGTCATGTATTTGAAAATTACCTCAGTTAGCACAGATGGAGTAGTTATAATCAGGGATGAATTCTCCATGCTTGCTGCACAAGCTCATCACTTGAGAAAGAAGTAATATTTATTTGTTAATAAATGCATGCATTTATAAGCATTCCGTTTAGGCTTTTATTTTTGTAGACAGAAGACGTCTCTAAATTTGCGCAACAATAATTGAGCTTTTCATTGGGTATAGAAGGCCGATGCTTGCTCGTCTAGGCAAAGCTACCTTGGCTTGCTCTATTGTCGGAGCTTCCAGGTCCTCGCTGTAGCGCTGTGATTTCATGCACGCGCATAGCCATTTCCGCTCCCTTCACGTCGTTTCACTCTTTGCTTAAACACAGATCATACGCAGGCAAAGTAGCTCTAGCCAGTGAGTTTCAGTTAGCCTTTACAAGTGTGCGTGTTGCTTAGGAAAATTGAGTTACAACCAACTTTTTATGATTGTTATTGACCACCTGAGCTGTCATTGGTCATAAACACATGATCTTAGAGTTCATAAAGAAGAACCGTAGGGTAGAATTTGTATTCAAGTAGCTAAATTGAAAAAGATAGCATATCATTTGTAAAATAAATGTTTTATTTGTATGATTAAATGTACATAAATTTCTAAATATATAGTTTTATATAGTCCGTGCGGTTAGCATAGTGGCTATGTGCTTCGCAACCATATGCCTGGGGAAGGAGTGTCCTAGGTTTGATTCCTGTCGGTGACGTGAGGAGCTGAAGGATCTTCATCAGCCATAGCCAAGTTAGCCAGTCTTGGCGTGGACAGCAGGTTTTTTCCCTCAGTTTATTCTGGGGTTTTTCATCCCGCAAAGCAGGCAACCTGGCCTTGAGAAGTTAACACTACAGGCCATAGGATATACCGGGGCTTAGGGCTGACCACCTTATCCTGTAAACGGATTGAGGTCCGATGATCAGTGGACCCTTGACACCACAAGGTAAAAGAGGGTATAAAGAAGATGAGATGAGATATATGGTTTTAAAGGGTCAGTAATTCATTAATAATCTGCTAATCAGTCTTCAATCACACCTCTCACTCCATTAATGATAACAAGAGCAAGCGTGAATTTCAAGACCAGCATTCGCCCCTGGTTATAATGGAGAGATTTCAGATATTGTGAAATTCGTGCAGCTGTTGAGAGAATTGCCTGAACAACATGTGATAGAAGGCACCCAGAGCTTGAGAGTATTGAATCTGGTGGTGGCATGTGAGATCTAGTCAATAATCAAGGTTCAGAATGACATTGTCTCTGATTGGTAAGCATGATCATGCAGTTTTGTCTTGAGAGGTGGTTAAACATGTGGAGTCTTCAGTTAACCCTTTACACCCATGTGTAACAGATTAGTTCTACAGGTCTGATGTCATATCTAAGATGAGAGATTGATAATGGCTGTGTGCTCGGTTGCATCTTATCTACATCATGACTTGCAAATCGAATGACATTTTCCAGCTGATGCATACTATTGCTCTGTAACAAGTAGGCTATCTGAGAGATGACATTTCTTTTATGATGGCATTAACAAAGTCAGGCAATTTTTAAACAAAACATTTCTATTTCTGGTTTATTGGTGAACTGTTCAAGAAAGAATGATTTATACATCTGATACAAAAGAAAACATTAAAAAAGTATACAAAGACATTTTTCCTTGTCTGGTGGTGAAACAGTGGCCGAACTGGCAGGAATGCACAGTGCAGTATCAACCTGAGCTAAGCTGCCATTGGTCATAAACACATGATCTTAGAGCATGCATTGGGATATCATCACTATGATGCTGAGCGAGTGCAAAGGGTTCACATAATCATCAATTTTGCGAAACCACAAAGCTGGTGATTATGACAAACTCAGAAAGCAGCTTGGATCTCTGCTAGTTTCATCTGCAAGCAGGATAATCAAATGATCAGGATTTATTTAAAAAAAGCAATATCAGATTGCACCTCGTTAGAAGGATAAATTAGGTAGGAGTTAAATGGATGAATAGGATCACTGAACTAGAGCCACAAAGAATAAATTGCTTTAAATTTCCCATGAATCTCTACATATAAGGAGAAAGGTTATCATCTTTCTCCTTATATGCATAGGCTCATGGGCAATTTAAAGCATAGGTAAGATGAGTGACCAGCACAGTGAATTTTGAGAGAAAATTAGCTAACATTGCAAAAGGAACTTGTTTGACTATATAGATAGCAAAATGAAGAATAATTCCTGAAGGGAATGCGTTAATAAACATTCATGGTAGGGAAGTTGACAAAAGCAGAAGTTGTTTAATTACTGAGTAATCACTTTATGAGTATTATTCAGGCAGAGAAAATGCAGTTATTCTGACAGGAATTGATATGATATGATAATAGAATAAATGAATTGGAAGTGTTTTGGATATTTATAAGAAATATCACTGTGAATACAGCCAACCATGTAATGTGCAAATAGCATTGCACGTAATCAGAATATCCCAGCACTGCAGCCCTTCCCCACGGGCACCTGTTCATGGTGGGGAACCCAGTGATGGTACTAGCCAGTTTCACTCTTCCTCTTTTCTTTTCTTTTTTTTTTTTTTTCCTCTATCTCTCCTGAATCTATTTTTACTATCCTATCTTCCAAACCACCATCACTGGGATCTAACATCGTGCCACCATGCTTGCCATACTGTGCAACCTGTGGGCTTCCGGAAAGGGGAGATTCTGGCAGTCTTCCACTACTTTGGCCTCTGCTTCTGGAAGATGGACAGTCAACTAATGGTCTTGTCTGCAAGTGTCAGTGGTGTTGTAGTAAGTCTCCTATCCCATGGTCTGAAAACAGGATGTAAGGTTTGCTGTGGTGCTGGTATAGCATCTGGAGTAACCATGGCATTCCACTTCAGAGCACATTTATAGCTTGCCAGATGGTGGACATCCATGTGCAGCTCTTTTGCTGAACAAAAAATCCTCTATCAAAAATAAGATCACCAAGATCCTGAATTTATAATGGATCAAACTATTATTTCAGTCGCAACAAAAGCCAAATTCTTGGGATTCATCTTTGACAGGAAACTTGCATTCCTTGCACACATTCATAAACTAAGAGAAAAGTGCAAGAGAGCATTGAGTGTCCTTCGCACTCTGTCCTCTATTGAATGGGATGCAGATTGATCTTCATTTATTCTTTTGTATTGTGTGCTTTGCATTCAAAGTTGGATTATGGGTCTCAAGTCTATGGTTCTGCAAAAATCCCATCCATCATTAGTGTATATAGATAGCTACTTGGTTCTTTCACGCATTGCACATTCCAAGTTTCCTGTCAAAGATGAATCCCAAGAACTTGGCTTTTGTTGCGACTGAAATAATAGTTTGATCCATTATAAATTCAGGATCTGTGTGAAGAGTGTGTTTTTGACAGAGGATTTTTTGTTCAGCAACAGAGCTGCACATGGATGTCCACCATCTGGCAAGCTATAAATGTGCTCTGAAGTGGAATGCCAGGGTTACTCCAGATGCTATACCCATGCTGCATTCTGCTAAGTTGTGGATGTGAGATTATTGTTCAGCCAGACTTGGAAGTTTCATGGACATTCATCAGCATCATGCTGTGTAGCCATGATTATGATTTCAGATTATGGTCTCCCCTCCTTTTGTTTGTGGGGGGGGGGGGGGGGGACTTCTTGGTTTACCCTTTCACCTGAATTTAAAACACTCTGCCATAATAATGTTTCAAGAAATGAGATTGTCCAGAGTGTATTTTTGCATCTGACAGAAAAACAGAAAAACTTTGATTTTTTTGTTAATGGGATGAGCATGTAGTTTCTGGTGAGACCTGTTAGTTGCTTCACAACCAGCACCTTATTTTTAATAAACTTCTAAAAAATTAATTCTTTGTAGGAAGCCTTTATAAGATGTGATCAGATGTTGAGTTGTGAATGTATCAACTCTTGTGGTAGATGCCTTCATGGAGGTCGGCAGTTTGAACTCCCCCCACACACACACCCCACCTGCAAGGTGGAGATTCACAGGCTAGTAATATACTAGTTTCCTTAATGGTATTGATTCACAAAACACAATACTATGACTTATGACAGTAGATTATGCTGAAGAACAGCCTACTGCTTAGCTGTTTGCAGTTAAATTTAAAGTAAGGGAAACTGTTTTCTTTATAAGTTAATAATAATTTATAATGTGTAATCATTTTTATATTTATAAAAATTTGCATACATGTGACGGTTTACGGTGAAATGGAGGAGATGGGAGAATGATTGCCACTTGTATGGTCTACCTTCTGCCCTTTGCAATTTACTCATTAGTTTCCTTTCTGGTCATTCACTGTATCATGATGAATGGGTTGCCAACAACCAATTACTCAGTGTGCTATATATGTTTACCTACGCCCTTTCTCCTCTATATTAATGACTGTCTATTGCCAACATCAAATCCTGAGCACAAATTTATTTGATTACAGTGTACTCCCTTCCTCCTTTTATGTTAATGAACCCTATAGTGTCTTAATAATATAAGCTTCAAGATCTTCCATAACCAATAATTTAAACATTGTTCTTCTTGACATTCTGCAGTCAGGAGAGTGCAATTTAGTGAAAATTGGTGCTTTCAAAACACAGTGCTTTTTTATTTCTCTCAATCAAGATCTCGTGCTCCTCCCAGTTATCTTTGATAATACTCAACTTTCTAGTTAAGATTAAATTTGCTTCCGGCTGGCTTAACATCTTTTAAGCTTTGCAAGCTCAAACACATTGCATCCATAGATTTTGTCAACTTTCAAAAAACTTCCTCTTCCATTCACAACACTGCTTGTCACATGAACAACATTTGACACTACATCAATCCCACATTCATCAAACCTTATAACAGAGTTTTATCATTTGGGATGGAATATCAGAAACCTTCTTCTAGGTAGCTCGAAGGTACTCAGAAAAAAGATTAACCTTGTCTCTTAATTTCAATCACTTTCTCATAAACATTTTGTATCTCTGCTTTTTTTGGGTATTTTCATTGGTATTGCTCCACCAAGCTGACAACAAATGTTCTTTCTCTTTCCTGCTGTAAACATCTAAAAATATAACCATTGTGCAATTGCACAAAAAAGTGAAATGATTCCAATTAAAATGTTTAATTAATTTATTTTATGATGCTAATTATAAAATAAATTAATATGCTGTTATTTACTAAATTAGCTAAGGATAAAGTACATTCTATGCAGAAATGGTAAACTTAAATGTTGAATTTGTAATATGCATGAAATCATTGAAAATATAAAGCATATTCTTATTGGGTGTTATATCGTTATAGAAAACAAAGATGATCATGTGACTCCTGCACCAGATATCTATTTTGAACCTGTTGTTCCACTTCCTGAGCTAATTGTAATAAAAACTGGTGAAGAAGATGAGACTCCAGTATTTTGTCAGAGAGCAAAATTATTCCGTTTTGATAATTCTTGTCAACAGTGGAAGGAGAGAGGTGTTGGTGAATTCAAAATTTTAAAGCATAATGAGAAATGTAAGATTAATAGTACTATATATATATGATTATCCTTGTATGAAAAACTCGAGTTACATTATTAACATGAATTTAATAACAGATAGGCACTATATTCAAAAATATTTGTACAGGTCGGTTTCGGCTGCTTTTGAGGCGTGAACAAGTTCACAAAATAGCATGTAACCACTACATTAGCTGTGATACAACTCTTCAGTCAATGTTTTCAAGTGATGTTTCTGTTTGTTGGTCTTCAGTAGATTATGCTGAAGAACAGCCTACTGCTCAGCTGTTTGCAGTTAAATTTAAAGTAAGGGAAACTGTTTTCTTTATAAGTTAATAATTTATAATAAGTAATCTTGAGAAGTGTAATCATTTTTATATATATAAAAATTTGCATACATGCGATAGCTTATGGTGAAATGGAGGAGATGGGAGAATGATTGATTTATATTATTTATATTATATGCATACATTGTGAAATGTATCATCCCTGATATGTACTCTCTAGTAGTGTATGCCAAATATTGTTGATAGTACTAAATAATTAAATTTAGTGGATTTTAAAGATCCACCATTATTTCAAAGCTGAATGTGTGTGTGTGTGTGTGTGTGTGTGTGTGTGTGTGTGTGTGTGTGTGTGTGTGTGGAAACGTCCAAAGTTTCTACATATATTCAGCTTTGAAATAATGTTGGATATTTAAAATCCACCATTTCTTTTTAATTTGTGCTGCAGAAATGAAGCTGCTTGGTTCTTATTTTTACATTGCTTTTTCCCTTCCAAAATGACAACATTTTGCAAGGGAACATCAGTATGGTAACATCAGCTCTTATACTGGTTGTCTAAGGAATTAACTGCATAAATCTGTGCCCAGATATCAGTCTTCCTTTGATTAATTTGCCTACCATCCTGGTATCAAGCACCTGTTTTACTCGACCTTTTTCCATCCTGTTTAAAGGACCTTACTACCTTAAATCAGTTCTGTTCACCCATTCCTGAATAATTTTAATTCATCATCATCATCATCAAATTCCTGCCATGTACCCTCAAGGGGTGTACAGGATATGACAGTACTACATGAAAAATTTACATCATTACTAACTTCCTATCTACAATTTTCCTCCAAATCAGTCTGTTACTTGTCAAGACTCCAACATTATCAGATCTTATATTTCTGTCGTCTAAGGCACTTTGTACCGTATCAATCCACCTACATCTTGGTCTTCCTCTGGGTCGTTTTCCTGCCAACCTGGCAGAGAACACTTGTTTTGCTAATCTTTCCTCTCCCATTCTATTTAAGTGACCATAGCACCTGAGATTAGCTCTGCTAACGCATTCCTGGATGCTGACAATGTCAAGTTCTTTCCTAATATCCTCATTTTTAATATGATATTGACATTGATGCCATCTGTTCACGCCTCTAATCTTTCTCAGGACTCTCGTTATCTGCGGTCTTTGGTCAAGTGTTTTACTTCTGACCCAGCTCTCAGATCCATAAGTTAAAACTGGTTTGAACACTGTCTTGTATACAGCTAATTTAGTGTTCCGACTAATTTCTCTCTTATTCCATATGAATTTATTCAATTGACTTCCCACCATACCAGCTTTGCTGATTCTGTTGTCTATTTCTATATTTAATTTACCATCTTCAGTAAAAATCGTGCCTAAGTAGCTGAAATGTTTTACTTGTTCCACAGGTTCTCCATTCACAACACAGTTGACATTTTCAATGATTCTGCCTATTTTCATTGTCTTTGTCTTTTTATTGCTGACCTTCATACCATATCTATTACAACAGCAATTGAATTTAGTCAGAGAATCTTGCAGACTTGTAGCGGATTTATTTAGAAGTATAACATTATCCGCATCAAGCAAAGAGCTGACATTCACATCTCCAATTTTGATATCAGGTTTAATACCACTTTCCTTCATAATGTGATCCATATAGATAATGAATAACAGAGGGGATAATGTACATCCTTGTCTCATACCAGATTTAACATTAAACCATCTTCCTGTACTTCCTTCAATTCTAACTGCTGACTTACAACTCAAATAAAGACTAAGTATTGCTTGGTATAATGCCCCATTGACACCATATAACTGCAGCGTATTGAATAGCTTCTCTCTTGGCACCTTGTCATATGCCTTTTCCAAATCGACAAAACTTAAATACAGATCTTTGTTATATTCCAATGCTTTCTCGACTATTTGTCATAAAGTGAAGATCTGATCCCGACAGCCTCTATTTGACCTGAATCCAGCTTGTTCATCACCAAGCTTTTCTTCCACAATTCTTCTCAACAGTTTCTCAAGTATACTTGCATAGATCTTGCCAGGAACACTCAGTAGGGAAATACCTCTGTAATTCTCACATTCAGTTTTATTTCCCTTTTTATATATGGGTACTATGAGAGCTCTACTCCAATCATCGGGAATTCGTCCCTCTGTCCAGGCTTTCTGAACTGTGCAGTGCAGCCACTGTAAGACTTTTATACCACCATACTTCAGCATTTCTGGTCGAATATCATCTACTCCTGCTGCCTTTTCCACATTTCAAGCCTTTGATGGCTTTTTCTACTTCAAGTATGGATATGTATTCCTGACTGCATGCCTGGTCAGTGTTTTTTATCACTGTGCTGTCATTACTGCTTGTTTCATTTAGCATTTTTTCAAAGTAATTACTCCATACTTCAAGGATATCTTTTTCACCCGTTTTCATGTCACCTTTATCATCTCTAACTCCTTTTACAGCACTCTTTCCTCCATTCCTAAGCTTCAACAACCTCCAGAATATTTTGCCACCTTCTTGATATTTATTTTCTATATTCTTGCCAAAGTCCTCCCATGACTTTTGTTTAGCTAGTTTTACACACTGTTTAGCTTTCTTACATTTGTCTCTGTATTCTGTAAGAGTAAAAGCTGACTTATTTGCCAGGAACTTTTGATATGCTTTCTTCTTTTCCTTCACTGCCTCTTTAACTTCCTGTGTCCACCAGGGGAGTTCTGATTTTTTTATCCTTGCACACAACCTCACCACATGCCTCTCTGGCAGAATCAATCAATGTTTTCTTCAGAGTTTGCCAGTGAATCTCCAAGGTTTGATTCCTGTTCTCAAACTCTTTCGTTTTTTTTTTCAATAACCTTTCTGTATTTTAGTCTACAGTTCACATCTGAGAGCTGCTCAACTTTTATTGGCTTTAAAACTTTCTTACATGTTATTCTTTTCAATATGAAATTCAGTTTTATCCTGCTCAAGACTAAATAGTGATCACTTCCAATTTCAAATCCTCTGTACACTGTGGTGTCCTGCACCATGAAGAAAACATCACTATCAACAATAACATAGTCAATGAGACTTTTCTTATTCCTTGTCTCTTCTCTCCATGTGAATTTGTGCACATTTTTATGTTGGAACATGGTGTTAGTAATAACCAGTCCATGTCCTGAGCAGAAATCTAACAGATATTTGCCATTATTATTAGCTTTGCTCTTTTCTCCAAATTTTCCCAAAATATTTTTGTATGTCTTACAATCATTTCCTACTCTGCTATTTAGATTCCCAACAAGGACCAACTTTTCCTTTTTCAATGTGTCAGTTGCTTTTTATAAAGCGTCAAAAAATTCCTCCACTTCTATCTTAGTAGAACCTTCTGTGGACCATAGGCACAAACAAGTCTCATTGTCCAGTTCCCCATTCTCATATTTGCCCACATTACTCTACTTGAGACTGACTGCCATTCAAGAAGATTAGCCTCGTATTTTGTGTTGAATACTATGGCTACTCCTTCTTTTCCTTGATTGTCATTGCCTGATTATAACATTTTGTATTTATTGCTCAGAAAGATCTCACCAGTTTTGGTCTTTTTTGTTTCAGTCACCCCTATTATGTCGATCTGGTACTTATCTAATTCCTCAGCTAGCTCCATTTCTTTGCCATTCATGCTTCTTACGTTGATAGTACCAATCTTTAACTCTGGTGATGTTGAGTTGGGGTTTGGTTTCAGATTTGTTCCAGTAGCTGACTTTTCGCTGTTCGCCCTGGTTCCCTGGTGAAAACAATATTGGCCTTGTTTAACTAGGCGATGCCCCAGCCGGCATGAAATTTTGTCATGTCGTGTCATCATTTTTTATTTTGGTTTAAGCAATAAGAATACAATTTGGTCTGCTAAATCCCAAATTGCCAGCCCATCCTCGTTCGTTCAGTATCAAAGTAGATATCCAACAGGGTGCACCACGAGAAGGTGAGGATTGGACATTAGGTCAGAAGCCCTGGTCGGTTCTCTGCATTCCTTTAAAGGCTATGTGGAGGTCTCCTCTCAGTTATACAGCTTTGATCCTTAAGCACCCTATAATTTTAATTTCCTTTTGATATTCACTTATTCACTGAAAATGTAATGTTTTGCATAAATTTCTCTTCTTATATATATTGTGGTTTGAGGCTATGTCAGGAGTGATCCATTTATTTAGCACTCTTGTAAAATAGGTGATTTTTATCTGTTTATTGTTTTCTTACAAAATGAGTGTTTTGTAATATATTGGTGCTTTGTATGTTTATATAAAGACACCAGACAAAAAAATTATGGAATGCAAACTTTATTCCTTAATATGGAGTTATACCACCACCTGTTTTAATTACAACTTGGTTATTTTTTGGCATGATGTCAATGACTCATTATCATGTGTGTGTATCAAGTTTATACTTCAACAGGGGACTTCTGTGAATTAGTGGACTTTGTACAGATGCCTTTGGGTTTTGACCTCCCTTGGAAAACTTGGTCAACTCTAAACAGAATCCACACCAATCATGGCAGATGTGCAGATCACCTTTACAAATGGGGCACGATTGCCTCACCCAGGTGCGATTGTGGATTACCCTGCCAGACAATCATATTACAGTAGAATGTACCCAACATGCATACAGTGGAAACCTGTCAGGCTTCATCCACACTATACCAAGCCAAATGCAATTGACTGGATAATCAACTTAGACATACAGTTGTAGTCTATTCTTGATTGTCTCTTTTATGACTGTATTATGTATTATTATTGTACATATGTCTGTTATTATGTTTATATATATTAAAGATTAATGCAATGTAACTTTTCATGTGTGAGCCATACACTAAATAAATAAAGTTTATTCACTCCATGCTTATTTATTTAGCGTATGATGATACAACGGCTGTGAGGCCCTTTTTATAGGGAAGTACAGCACCATCTCAATCCCCCCCCCCCCCCTTATTTTATCCAGGCTCTGGACTGGCATAGCTGATGAATCAGGCCTATAGCTGGGTCTTAAGTATTCCTGACTATAATCCGTGTGTGTTCACAGGGCCAGTTTGCCTGTTCTGGGGGATGAAAAGCTCGAGTTTCTGGGTGAAAAAAAAACCCCACCTCCATATGAGACCGACTAACTCACCTTTAGTCGAAAGAGACCAGATAAAGTTCCTCACGTCACTGACGAGAATTAAATCCAGGTCTTTCTGACCAAAGAGCTTCGTCTATACTGACTGAGCTACAGAGGCTCATTCCATGCTTAAAAAGATCCTTTAATTCCACCAAATTTGCATGGTGTTGATGTTTTGGCCATCTAACAGCCCAGATTTTTACAGTAACATTCAGTTCAGGTGAATTGGTTGGCCAATTGAGATGTGGAACATCTTTCTCATGTTCTGCTAACCAATCCAGTGCAATTGTAGCTTGATGGACATGAGAGTTATCTTTAAACCCAGGATCCACTCTGTGTACTTGTTCCAAAAACAAGACAAATGACAATACTTCATTATTTAATCAGATAACACCGGACAACACACAATTGGCCTTTGAAATGAAAATAGCGATTCTTTACTAATTTTGATGTGCTGAACACAAAAATGATGATAAAATCTGTCATTTAGCTCTTGTTTGGGAGAGACTCAGTCCGCATTGCATGCATAGGTATCATTTGGCAACACTGTATTTCAATCTCCTGATTGCAACATATTGCATCAACTAATCGTACACAGCACCCCCACGAGCTATTGCTTCATTGGCTGATGGAATGCGGTTGAGTCATGGCATTGCTGTCATAAGATGATGCAATTATTAGTATAAAGTGAAGTTTCGTAGGGTGAGCAAGTGTTTGTGCGACTTCCTGGGCTATACTCCTGTTTACTCCTTCATCATAAGTACTACATAAGTGATCCCTGCAGTGTAAATCCATTTTAGTGATGCCTTGTACTTGTGTTAATAGTGCATATAACTCTTGTTATATTTGCTGAGAAGTGACGTTTGCAAACCAGAAAAAGCCATCAATCCATCATTATTTCAGTTGTAAGATCGGGAACCAGGACAAGACTGGGGCCCCACCTTTTAAGGTCCCTTCCTTCCTTTTAAGGAAGGAAGGCAAAATGTGGAAGATCTTGAACGTGAGGGAAGACTTTCAACATCCATCACAGAGACAATGATCAACACAGCAGCAATTATCATCAAGGAGGATCACGGAATTACAGTACGCCAGCTGCATGTTGTCCTGAATATTTCTGTGGGAAGTGTTCACTCAATCGTGGCTGAACATTTGGGACTGAAACGTGTTTGCGCCCGATGGATTCCCAAACTCTTGACACCGGAGCAAATGCAGCATCGAGTGGATGTGTGCACAGAATGGAAAGAAAGACTGGAACAAGAAGGCGACAACTTCTTAAAACGCATCATTACAGCAGATGAAGCTTGGTTGTATCACTATGACCCTACAATGAAACAATAAAGCAGCGAATGGAAGCATCCATCTTTGCTTACCCCCAAGAAAGCAAAAACTGTAAAATCGGCTGGTAAAGTTATGACCAGAATGGCTTCTTATTGCATCACGATAATGCAAGGCCACATATTGCTGATTGTGTAGTGGACGTTTTGCAGAACAACAACATAGATATCCTACCACACCCTCCATACAGTCCTGATCTCGCACCGTGCGATTTCTGGCTGTTTCCTCAGCTCAAGAAACCACTAAGAGACCGCTGTTTCGAAAGCAACGAAGCATGTGTAAATGCTGTAGGGGCAGTTTTGAAAGAACTCTCAAAAAAAGGACTTTCACATGTGTATAAGAAGTGGATGCAACGTAGGGACAAATGCATCGTGTCTCACAGTAGTTAATTCGAAAAGATCATGTAAATGATGATGATTAAAGGTAATCTGTTTTCTGTATAAATATAGTCTTATAACTTATTGAACAGCCTACGTAGAATATATAGGAAGAATAATTTGGACATACCTTTGTAGGATGTTGCTGGTTGTCTTCTTATTCAGCAGCATCCGGTGTATGGCAATATATATTGATCTGCTGTTGAAGTATGACCGAAAGGAAGGTGGGGTTGGAAATGTGAGGATAGATCGATGGAGGAGAATTTGTGTCTAATTTTGTAAACCAACAAAACTTTGCTCAATAGAGCATCTGTTATCTGCTCTAATTCTTCAACTTTCCAACAAGAATTGAGCTCCAATGCATTATACTACAGAATGGCTTCACCTCAGTGAAGTTTAAACACATCCTGTACATTTAGAAACCTATCCCCAAGAATCCTGAGCCTGTATGGCAAGTCCCTATCCTGTATATCGTAGGTACATTGGAGATGGTTGTAAAGATCCTGAAAAGATGCAGTTTAGTTTTTACATTCTTCTCCGTTAAAGAAACCTCCTCTTGGTTATCACCCAGGAATAATAACAGCTCCCTCTCCCTCCCTAGTGGTTACCAGATTCATTGCGAGTACCTCCGCTTGTGTTTTGGACAAACAGGTCATTCTATCGACAAACGATTACAAGAACCTTAGTCTTATATCAACAATAAACCTGATAAATCTGGTCTTGCTTATCAACAAGCAGACACTGACCACAATATCCTTTTGGTTCACTACTCACTTTTTAAATTGGCACAGGTTTAGGTTTGAGTGGGTATATAAAAAGAGCCCAAACTTAAATTGGAATAACTACTTCTGCATTGCCAAGATTTGAGGCATTTCCATCCTCATAAATGGCAAGATGGTGCATCCCCACAAACACACATACACACACACACACACACACACACACACACACACACACACATATATATATATATAAAATATGTCATTCAGTTAATTATCTAAATTTTATTAATTTTTAAATTATTTAATTTTGGCTTTAATTGGAATCTTATTTTATTTTGTAAGCACCTGTAAGGTGGCTCTCTGGCACATTGCTCTGCTCTGTGAATAGGATTAACATTCTTTGTTCTAGCTTCATCTTGTGATTATGCTGATTCACTGATGATAGTCAGTTAGTTTCTGGTTGAAATATTTGTAATAATAAACACTTATTTATTCTCATGTCTAATAAACTTTATTATATCACATTCAATATTATTAGACATGAGAATTTAAAAACAGACATGAGCCATTAAAAACTCAATCTCATATACACCATTTGTAAGATAAGTGCTAGAAAGATAGGTTCCATGAAAATTCATTGAAAACTGTTCACCGAAAGACAGTTTAGCAAATGGCAATTGATTGAAAAAGCAATTTATCGAATAAACAATTCGTCAAAGGACAATTCATCACAAATTCATCACAAATGATTGAAAAACAATTTATACTACTGTTTTAAAGTATTTGGAAAGAATACCTAACATCATCCAAGATGTAGACAACATATGTAAGTGGTCATTGAGATGTTATGATTATTTTGTTGTTTTTTACAACATTATTCTGCAAGCATACCTGCTACTTAATTGTGTAGATAGTGATTTATCTCTAGACAAAAAAAAAGTTTGTTCTATCAACTTTTTTCATAACAATGATCAGTGTAATCAAAACTGACAAATTTTAATATATATCTAAACTATAAAATTTCATTACATTTCATCCAGCTTATTAATATCATATTGAAACTTCTACCAAAATTTTCTGATAAATGATCCTGGTGGAACTAAAACTGAACCATACAGACTGAATCATACATGTATTCCACTAAGTCAGAGAGTTATTGCAATATAAAATGTCAACATGTTGTCCCATTGTAGCACCGAATATAGCTGAAGAAGGTAAAACTGGACTGGTTTGACAGATTTTTTGTAAAAGGGTCAAATACCAAATCAGAGTAAAATTCATCCCATATAACTGGTGTGTGTATGTGTGTGCGTGCGTGTGCAGATGTCACTTAGGAATAATAATGGATCCTCTGCAGTTAATTCAGTATAAACAAAGCCTTTAGTTAGAAAGATTTGAGTTCGTATCCCATGCATGATGTGAAGAATTTTAATCAGTCTTCTTTAACTGAAGGTGAGTTATCTGGTTTCATATGGAGATGGCCAGGTTTTACTCCTGGAAACTCAGGCATTTCATCCAACAAACCGATACCCATGAACTACAGATAAAACACGTATCGAATAAGGAAGACAGTGGGAAAGCATCTTATTCTGTAATTATTTCTCAGTAAAATAGCATCGATATCCCACCAACCAATTGGTTGAGGAGAGAGAGAGAGGAGAAGGGGGAATAACAATAAAGATTTTTTGCAATATCTTTTCCAGATTGTGTAAAACACAGCAAATACATGAAACCCACACTGAAAAGAATATCCCTCAAAAAAAAAAAAAAAAAAAAAAAAAACCACAAACACATTTCATAACATATGTGAAGGGAATATCATGCTAAGCTTCAATTATATCACAAGTTAATCCATTAAAAACTACAGTTCCTTTATATAATACACTTCACATCTTATAATTAATTTTTTGATGAATTGTTGGTTTTCAGTTAATTGCTATTTGATTAACTGTTGTTCAGTGAACTGTTTTGGTGAATTTTCTGGATATCAGAGAGATGAACATCCTTCTCACCCTGGGTCATACCTCTTGTAGTGAACACAAATGTTAATTTCTCTGTTTATATCAAGACTTGATTATGGGTCTCAAGTCTGTACCTCTGTGAGAGACCAAAGACTCAGTGGCTGGATCCAATCGACTATCAGGCTATCAAAATTGCACCTGGAGTATTCTGAACATCACCTAGTCTTTATGACAAAGCAAATTAACCACATTTATTATTCATTTTGGACATTTCAGACATTTGTCTGAAATTTGGATAGTCAGTATTCCATAGATAACATTGAATGTCACTATAGCACTGCTACATTATGATTTTGTACCTGTCTATGCATATTTTTTAAAATTATCATTATTACGTAACACCTCCAGGGAGTCCAAAGACTCATCGAGGGACGGCACCCACTCTACAACTCTATGTATCCACCAACCGCAGCTATCTTCATCATCTACACCAACGCCATCTACCACCGACCACCACAACTAGTATTTTCACAGACAATCACAAACATCCATGCCCACAGTGTGATTTGAACCCACATCCTTTTGGCTGGGGAGCGGATATGCTAACCACTTGGCTGACCAGGCTGGCAAATTAACCACATTTATTATTTGTCCAAAACACAAGAGGAAGTACTCGCAAAGAATCTGGTAAACACTAGATTGTGACATCTGTTTATCATTCCTGGGTGATAACCAAGAGGCTATTTCTTTGACAGGGAAGAATGTAAAAAATCAGACTCTTTAATGGGATTTGTAGTTTCCTTCCCAGACAAATGTAATATTTAATCAGATGTCACACCAGAATTTATCAACTATGCTGCTGAGCTACATGCAATAGAGCTTGCATTAAATTTTATAAAATTGAAAAGGTTCATTATTTTTATTGATTCAAGAAACTCTCTTCAGGCACTGAGAAGTGAGGTCCACCACTGCCCTCCCCGTTTCAACATTTATTCTCTCAAATAATGTTCATATGTTCATATTTGTTGAATCTGAAGCAATGTTGATCAAGGAAACAAGGCTGCAGATTCTACAAGTAGGCCAGGTCATTCCTTAAGACACCATCATCTGCCATGTCCCAGTATGGATTACAGACAGATTATAAGTCATGGCAGAAGTCATGGAATAGAGAACATGGTAACAATGTCTATTAGATAAAGCTGAAATAAACTGTGGTGTCTACAGAGGGTGGTTTGGAGAGGATCTTCTTGCTTGGCTCTACATTAACCATCGTGCGTATCTTAATGGACAGCCCCAATGAGTGCAGTTATTATTTTAGTACCTTTAATAATTTTAGTGTGCTGCTCTGTACACTCAGGTAGATATTTTGTGATTCCTTTGATATACCATGTGCTTTTAGATTTCTACAAAAGACTAACCTCTGCATATAGATTTATGTTCATTAATTTTATGGAGAAATTAAGTTTACATTATTTATGTACTTGGTTGGGTTTTATCTGATTCCTCTAATATACAGTCTACCTATAGATTTACTGAAATAATGATAGTACTGGCCCTTTTTAACCTTTTTCATATACAGGTATCCCTTGCTTAATGCGGGATTTAATTAACGCTTTAGCCGAATTCCATATGTGAAACTGCCATAACATTCATTATATATATATATATATATATTACTTAGTTTTAACACTTTTATGAATTTTAACACGTTCGGTTGAATTTTATTGCTGCCTTGGGAAATCGAACTCACACACATCTAATTAATAACAATAGTTTTTAGAAAGACTTTTATTGGGATTATATTGATCAAATGCATATAATAAACAACTAAGTTATACCAACTAGTTTCACCAACTAAGTCTATTGGCATCTTCAGAGTACAAAACTGATGTACCGCACTAAAAAGTAAAAAACTGTTACAAGCTATAATCAACCGATTCCAATTATATTAAACAAAGAACAGAGTGCGTACAATACATTCGTAGATTTATACATTTATAGTGCCAACTATAGAACATTCCTAAATAACAAGTGATATCATCCACGCTCTATGAATGTATTGTACGCGCTCTGTTCTTTGTTTAATATAATTGGAATCGGTTGAGTATAGTTTGTAACAGTTTTTTACTTTTTAGTGCCGTACATCAGTTTTGTACCCTGAAGATGCCAACAGACTTAGTTGGTGAAACTAGTTGGTATAACTTAGTTGTTTATTATATTCACTTGATCAATATAATCCCAATAAAAGTCTTTCCAGAGCTTTTTGGTCAAGAAAATTAAACGTTTTTTTTTAACAACAATAGTTTTTAGTTAGATACTTTGTTTGCCCATGCAACATATGGTTTTGTTTCAGTCTATACAGCATAGTTTCTGTATGAGGGGACATGTGATTCATTAATTAGTGTTTTTATCCCAGTTGTCTCTAATTGCACTATTTGTTGAGAAATATATTACACAAATTCCTCATACCTTATTCACTGGCATAATAAAAGTACTTGTTTTTATTGCCTCTACAGTATAGTGGCTGTTAGAGAGGGCTTGTTGTTTACCACTGCAAGCCAGTTACTATCTCCCCACATGAACTTGTTTAAGCTTTTTTCATGTGTGAAGTATATGCGAAACTTTTATTGGTAACAGAAAACTAGCTCGGATGACAGTGATAATATAAAATGAGTTTTGATATGTATATAAAGTCAGTATCAACAGTCCCTGATTACGAACGCATGATGAAAGGGACAGGAAGATTCCCTGGAAAGCATTCGAAGTAAATACAATTAACCACTGCTTTGAATTGAAACATATGAATAAGCAATATTTACTAATATTCATTAAGCACTGAAATACGCAGGAAGCAAAGTTTGTGAGCCAACATCAATGTGTGAATTTTTCCATTAAAATATAAAAAATAACAAAAAAGAAATAATACATAATAAAAGTTAAATACGTTTCTTTTAAAATAAAAAAAATCTACTTAGTCTTAAAACATTTTAAATTTGTTTTCGTTATTTCACAGCCCCCAAGGGAGCTGCGGCCCACAGTTTGGGAAGCGCTGCTCTAGGAGATGTGCTTTACATTATGGAAAATACTAAGGAAAGTGATCCGGAGTTTACTCCACCTTTACTTAGAGTTGTCCATAAGGTTGTTTATACTTGCATCCGCCTCAGCTTTTAGTTTTTATATGTTCGGCATGAAACTCTTTTAGTTTCTATATTCGGCTATGAAATGATGTTGGATTCAATATCCACTTAATTTGTACCATCATGTATTATATTTGCATATTTTTTCTTTATGTTTTATTGCTTGTTTGCCGAGGAGGTCTAGAGAGTCATTTTGCTTGTTATCGTAGAATTTAAGCCGATAAGAAAAAAAAACTAAAACTGTTCAAACTACTCTTGATATCTTTTTTGATAAAAAAAAATACAGTAACTAATGTAGGTACAAGCATTTATTAAACATTTACTTTGCATTCATTTTTTTATCTTTCCTAAAAGAGTACTATATAAAACGAATTATCGATACAGTAATCGATCATGGACGAATTATAATTTTTAACATTGATTATTAGATTTGATTAACGCGATTTTGATATATGCAGTAACATTGAGGGATTATTTAACCCCGTTAATCGAGGGATACCTGCACTATGCTTTTCTTTCTATATGCCGAAGACCTTTGTATATAGATTTATATACAATACTTTTAAGGAGAAATTCTGTTTATTTATTAATTTTACATTATTTTCAACTTCAGATTTTTCTTATATATGCTTTTTATCTGGTTGTGTAACATTTTAACTGCTTTCAGGTTGCTTCATAGCATAAGTTGCTAATATTAGTGCCACAAAAAAATAAAATAAAAATAAATAAATAGACATCCACTAGAATGGTCCACCAAAGTGTTAATCTTCATGACTCTTTGAAAGCTGCATTCCAGAGAATGGTGAAAGGAAAAAGATTTTTTCCCTTTGTAAATAGAACCTTCCATGGGATTTCTGTTTTTATGGATCATTCTGCTGTGGGGAAGTAATCATAGTAATAGAGGAATTACTAAGTCTTTGTTCAGCTTCCGATGTTGGAATTTATTCAATTTGTACTTTTGAAATTGGTTTCCATTCAGGAGATCTTCATGTTTGTATGAAACTTTAGGAACTCCTTTTTTCTTGATCCCAATGCCTTAATAAAGTAGTGTAAAATCTCTTGTGGCGAAAAGTAGAAATATTTTTCACCTATATCGATTTTACATGGGCCATAAAATACTTATAAATAAAAGTGTATATAGCCTACTGTAATGTAACAAATTTTTTATTATAATGTTAGTTATGTAGAACCATAAGCAATTGTAACTAAAAAGATCGGAAAGGATTTGGCTAGTAAACCGAAGGTCACCAGATTAAATGAGTTTTGCCGCCAAAACCTAATGTAAGCGTGGGTGATAAGAGCGCTTCCAGTAAATCCAGGAAGTTTTGGAAAGAAGGCCAAGGGACGGCAAATGATATAAAAGGCAGAGATTGAGGGGCGAAGTCTCTCTCTCTTATTTTTTGTTCCTATGGCAAGCTTTTCGAGGAGGTGTAGAGTCGGGTCCCGCGAACAGTAGTTCTGCAGATCATGGGGGATTCACTAGTAGAAGAGGTCGTATTTGAAGATAGCCTTCTGTGAAATTATTCAAGTGTACCGATGCAAGCGTGTGCTGATTTTTCTCAGCCGAACCAGTTCCTGACATCGCCGAAGAAATGCAGTACTGTTACAAGGGAGGAAATCGCCACCAGACAACTACCGTCAGATAGTGCCCGATCGCAGCCGTAGCGCAAGAAAGGAACCAGCAGAAATTGCTTTATGGTACTAGCCTAGATTGTGTGTACAGACCGTTGATGTTGATTCTGTTTTACTGTAATAATATGTTGAAGAGGTCAGAAAGCCGAACGTCAGTTTGAATGTGTATAACAGAATATTGTAATCTTGAATATTGCTTGTGTTATCTAAGGCTTAGAACGTGTTGAGTATAATTGTGCCTTAATTAATAAGATAGAAGGTACAGTTAAGTATGCAAAATTCCATCCACGTTGCAAATAAGTTGAGTGTAAAAAAATTACTTTGTCTAATGCTTTAAGTGTCTTAATGAATGTATGGAGAATCAGGCACGTGATATATCCCATTACTTTTGTACATTAATTGCCTTAGTAAAAATAAACATGTTTGGTTTTGTTAATAGCTTGCCTGATCTTTGTTAGCCAATCCACTGTCTCATAAAAATAAATCAAACCTGTGTGACCTAAGTAAAGTAACAGCCACGATTGAATAATTCGGAGTTTCTTGAGATAAAATTGGTTTAAGGGATATTATACGTGCTTAATTAAATTATTCTGTTGTTTGTAAAGAAAAGATACAAAATTCTTTTATAGCAACGTAGGTCCCAGCCGGAGGCTTTTCCTTAGTCTACAATACTAGTACGTGTGAGAGCATACTTGACTCGACATTGAAAGGGTGGGGGAGTAAAGCTAAGTAGATTACTAAAGGATTAAAGTTAAGTAATAGTAATATACATGACTTAGGGCATATAGGTAGTTTATATAAGCTCAAGCAATCACAAAAATAACAAAGTAAGAGGGAAAACACATAGAGTAAAAAAGTATGTCATAAACAATATAATAAACAATAAATTACAAATTATGAAATATTTCAGTAATTTAATATTTTAGATAGATCTTACCCATGTTGGTTTTCTTAGTAACACCAATGCTGTCTTCAAAGGGCCTTTTTAAATTCAACTTCTGGCTCTACCTCTTTCTGCTGATTTTTGTTAGACTGATTATCTTCTGTTAAGGTTAATTCATTAGCACATGTTTCACTATTTGTCCTAGTGCTCTCTGGGTAAATAAACGCTTGGCATTCCGTCAGCCACTCCAATTGCTGCTTTGCATCTGCTCTGTTATGGTCATGATTCCTTACATCAGTGTTTCCCAAACTGTGTTCCACGGATCCCCGGGGGTCGGTGAGTAATTCAAAGGGGGTCCGGGAATAGTTTATTTTCATTAAACTTTATCTTATCATGTTGCTCACTCCTGTTGTTCCCATCATCATCAAATCAAATCAAATCAAGGGGTGTACAGGATATGATAGTACTACATGAAAAAAATTACATCATTACTAACTTCCTACTACAATTTTCCTCCAAATCAGTCTGTTATTTGTCAAGACTCCAACCTTATGAGATCTTATATTTCTATCGTCTAAGGCAGTTTGTACCGTATCAATCCACCTATATCTTGGTCTTCCTCTGGGTCGTTTTCCTGCCAACCTGGCAGAGAACACTTGTTTTGCTAATCTTTCCTCACCCATTCTGTTTAAGTGACCATACCACCTGAGATTAGTTCTGCTAACGCATTCCTGGATGTTGACAATGTCAAGTTCTTTCCTAATATCCTCGTTTTTAATATGATATTGCCATTGATGCCATCTGTTCATGCCCTTAATATTTCTCAGGACTCTCATATCTGCAGTCGCTAGTCTTTGGTCAAGTGTTTTACTTCTGACCCAGCTCTCAGATCCATAAGTTAACACTGGTTTGAACACTGTCTTGTATACAGCTAATTTAGTGTTCCTACTAATTTCTCTCTTATTCCATATGAATTTATTCAATTGACTTCCTACCATACTAGCTTTGCTGATTCTGTTGTCTATTTCTATATTTAATTTACCATCTTCAGTAAAAATCGTGCCTAAGTAGCTGAAATGTTTCACTTGTTCCACAGGTTTTCCATTCACAACACAGTTGACATTTTCAATGATTCTGCCTATTTTCATTGTCTGTCTTTTTATTGCTGACCTTCATAGCATATCTATTACAACAGCTATTCAATTTAGTCAGAGAATCTTGCAGACTTGTAGCGGATTTATTTAGAAGTATAACATCATCCGCATAAAACAAAGAGCTGATATTAACATCTCCAATTTTGATATCATGTTTAATACCACTTTCCTTCATAATGTGATCCATATAGATAATGAATAACATAGGGTATAATGTACATCCATGTCTCACACCAGATTTAACATTAAACCATCTTCCTGTACTTCCTTCAATTCTAACTGCTGACTTAAAACTCAAATACAGAATAAGTATTGCTTGATATATGCTCCATTGACACCATATAACTGTAGCGTATTGAATAGCTTCTCTCTTGACACCTTGTCATATGCCTTTTCCAAATCGACAAAACTTAAATACAGATCTTTGTTATATTCCCATGCTTTCTCGACTATTTGTCGTAAAGTGAAGATCTGATCCTGACAGCCTCTATTTGGCCTGAATCCAGCTTGTTCTTCACCAAGCTTTTCTTCCACAATTCTTCTCAACCGTTTCTCAAGTATACTTGCATAGATCTTGCCAGGAACACTCTGTAGGAAAATACATCTGTAATTCTCACATTCAGTTTTATTTCTCTTTTTATATATGGGTACTATGAGAGCTCTACTCCAATCATCGGGAATTCGTCCCTCTGTCCAGGCTTTCTGAACTATGCAGTGCAGCCACTAATCGAATATCATCTACTCCTGCTGCCTTTCCATTTCAAGCCTTTGATGGCTTTTTCTACTTCAGGAATGGATATGTATTCCTGACTGCATGCCTGGTCAATGTTTTTTACCACTGTGCTGTCATCAATTTTATCCTGCTCAAGACTAAATAGTGATCACTTCCAATTTCAAATCCTCTGTACACTCTGGTGTCCTGCGCCAGGGAGAAAACATCACGATCAACAATAACATAGTCAGTGAGACTTTTCTTATTCCTTGCCTCTTCTCTCCATGTGAATTTGTGCACATTTTTATGTTGGAACATGTTGTTAGTAATAACCAGTCCATGTCCTGAGCAGAAATCCAGCAGATATTTGCATTATTATTATTAGCTTTGTTAGATCCCCAACAAGGACCAACTTTTCCTTTTTCATTGTGTCAGTTGCTTTTTCTAAACCCTCAAAAATTCCTCCAATTCTACCTTAGTAGAACCTTCTGTGGGACCATAGGCACAAATAAGTCTCATTGTCCAGTTCCCCATTCTCATATTTACCCACATTACTCTACTTGAGACTGACTGCGATTCAAGAAGATTAGCCTTGTATTTTGTATTGAATACTATGGCTACTCCTTCTTTTCCTTGATTGCCATTGCCTGAATATAACATTTTGTATTTATTGCTCAGAAAGATTCACCAGTTTTTGTCTTTTTTGTTTCAGTCACCCCTATTATGTCAATCTGGTACTTATCTAATTCCTCAGCTAGCTCCATTTCTTTGCCATTCAGGCTTCTTATGTTGATAGTACTGATCTTTAACTCTTTTGATGTTGAGTGTTTTCAGATTTGTTCCAGTAGCTGACTTTTCGCTGTTTGCCCTGGTTCCCTCGCAAAAACAACAGGGGCCTTGTTTAACCGGGCGACGCCCCACCCGGCATGAAATTTTGTCATGTCGTGCCATCATTTTTTATTTTGGTTTAACCAGTAAGCATAAAATTTGGTCGGCTAAATCCCAAATTGCCAGTCCATCCTCGTTCGTTCAGTATCCAAGTAGATACCCAACAGGGTGCACCACAAGAAGGTAAGGATTGGATATTAGGTCAGAAGCCCTGGTCGGTTCTCCGCATTCCTTTAAAGGCTATGTGGAGGTCTCCTCTCAGTTATACAGCTTTGACCCTTAAGCACCCCCCTGTTGACCTAATTGATATGTTCATATTCTTCCGAATATCTCCATTTATAACAGTATTGCATTGTCATAAATGACACATTTAGTGTTGTAAAATTGTAATTTATTACTTCATCTTTATGATATGTAAAATAAAAAAATTTTACATTTTGGATTTTATGGGGGTCGCGGTGAATTAACATTCGCTGCAGGGGGTCTGCGACATCAAAAAGGTTGGGAAACACTGCCTTACAGTACCCAAGTTGTCAGCTGTATAGTTTAAGGAAATAATAAATTAGTCTTATGGCGAAAGTTAAATTCATTTAAATAAAGGAACATGTGTTTATAAGAACTGTTTACAAGCATTCTTTTAACCTTTGTCATTTAATTGCTTAACTTCACAATAAAAAATCACATGCTATTATAAATAATGTTATCCAGAATACTAGTAAACCTATAATTACACATACTATAAGGAATTGACCATGAAATCCTAATTATGAATAGTACTGAAGATACAACCGGCCATTCACAAGAGAAACAATGAAAGCTTCTCTGCTTAAATGTCATTCAGCTGCTGTTGGACCAGATGACTTCAATTGAGATGGTAAAATTTTTGTTGTCATCCCCAACATTTCAACTGTAGCACCCTTTCAACTGAATCTTATGTGAGAATAGTTTTCCAAGTTTCAGCAAAAGGCCATTATTATTGCCTTTTCTAAGCCAGAGAAGGATCCATAATCCCTAATATCCAATTACTCTGATCAAAATGCTCTGTTCAAAGTTCTAGAAAAAATGATTAACTCTCATCTTTTATGGTTTCTGGAGAGAAATAACTTTTTTTTTCATTCATAAATATCATTCTACACTAAATTTTTTGAGTACTTACTATTGGTTTTCTTTGAGGTGGAAAAAGCATATGACACCGCTTAGAGATTTGGAATATTGAAAGATCTACACAACTTTGTTTTCAGGGGGAACTTCCCCATTTTTATCAAGAACTTTTTTACAAGCTGAATCTTCCAAGTCTGATTGGGAACCGCTCATTCCCAACCATATACCTAAGAGGAGGGGGTCCCACCAGGTTCAGTTTTAAGAGTCACAAGCTTTTTACAGTCACTGTTAATTCGATAACAAAAACTCCAATTGTAATGCTCTCTCTGTGGATGACTTTACCATGTTCTCAAAGAACACAGGAATTTATCAGTCATTGCATAACAAATTACACCAAATAGTTCCACCTGGTGCTTCTTTAGGATTAGACATATCAAAATAAATATGAATACAAAGATGTTGATTAAACTCTGAAAAATCATTACAATATAAATAAGTTCCTTTATGTTAGACGGTAAATTAAACATAAAAATGAGTGAAATGCATTATCTATCTGCAGTTAGTGATAGAAGATGATTGTTTGGCGAAATTAAAATCTCTAATGTTAAAAATGTGTCAATCCTTGGTTTTCATTATTCCATATTCATTCAGAAGTCTGGAATAAAAGGTCTTTTTTTATATATAAGGCTTGTTCGAAAGGTTCTGATGAACTACATTGTTGATATTAAAAGCATGTTTGGCCAAACCAGATCTGACTTCTTTTGTGGTCAACATCTGCAACATTTTCTTTCTAATCTCAGAAGGTTAGAAAGAAAGAAAGAAAGACTTTTTAAGCCAATTCAACAGTTTGAATTGGCTTAAAAGTTACTCTGATGTTGATCTTTGAAAACAGATGCTATTTTATTTTATTAATTTTATTATTATTTTTTTTTTGTTGGGCCCATACACAAGAGGTAGGTTGATCAACCCATAGTACGTTACTACCATATATGGGTTGGGAAAGGAGAAACTTGTTTACATTTGATTTTAAAGTCTGTATATTGTATTGCTTCGGAAAAACATCAGGAGGAAGACTGTTCCACAGTACAGCAGTAGCAAGGATGCATGAGGAGGAAAATAAATGTGTTCTGTGGGTTTCAAGGTGTACTGTGAGAGGATATTAAGCAGCAGCTGTACGTGTTCCAATTTCCTTAGTACTGAGTGGGGGAATTATTGATGATATTTCAGAAACATTTGCCATGGAAATATTTATAGAATACACTAATTGCAGAGACCAAATGTCTATATGAAAGTGAGGAGAGTGAGTTGGTAAGAGATGAGCCATTTATCAACTTAATTGTTCTCCTCTGTATTGAGTCAAGCATTTGGAGGGAGCTTTTAGGAACCTCACTCCAAGTGTGAAAGCAGTATTCGATAGCTAGACGGATTTGTGATTTGTATAAGGTTAACAGCTGTTTAGAGGTGAAGTAATGTCTTGAGCGAAAGAGAAATCCTTGTTGTTTGGAAGCTTTGGACAATGGTTGTATATGTGCCAGGAGAAGCCTGATGTCAGGGTAATTCCAAGAAGAGAAATCTCATCTTGTATGGAAATTTGAGTGTTATCAAAAATAATACTGGGGAAAGATGGTTCTTTTTTGTGAGAAATAAGACAGAACTTAAAAGAAAGAGAACTGGGTTTTACTAGCATTGAAGTTGATGAGGTTATCTGAGCCCCATTGGAGGATGGCTTGGAAATCAGAATTGAAGGCAGTGGTCGTTGATGTTCTGTATATTGGAGTTGTGTAGAGTAAGGTTTGTCAAATGAAATAGAGGAGTGCAATGGGCTGTCATCTGCAAAACTGTGTATTGGAGGTCAACGGAAGTGGGTGAGAGAACAGAACCTTGTGGAACCCCAGCATTAGTTGGATGGTGAGAGGATAGGGAACTGTCTACCATTACACATAGTGTGCATCCAGAAAGAAAGCTGGCAATCCAACCGTAGAAGTTCTGAGACAGTCCAAATGATAGGAGTTTGCGTAGTAAGCCTTTGTGCCAGACCTGGTCAAAAGCTTTGGAGATATCAAATGCAACCACTTGAGATTCACCAAATTCTCCATGGCATTTGTCCAGAGATGGGTGATATATGAGAGCAGATCTCTTGTTGATCGGCAATGACGGAATCCATACTTGTGGTTGCTTAATAGCTGGGTGATTACGAGGTAGCATAAGAGTTGAGAATTGATTGGTTTTCTCCATCACTTCAGTAGTTAGATGGCAGTGATTTGTCACCCTTCTTAGGAATAGGTTGAATATAGGCCAGTTTCCAGGCTTTGATATATATATATATACATACACACATACAAGGATACTTTTTTCTGTGATGGCAAAAGGATACAGTGAGCATTGTATGTTGGACAGTTGGAATGACTGGGGGACATTTGCCATTGTCAGTTATGTGTGCATTGGAGGCAAAGTGTGAAGCCAGGAGATTAGATTTTTGTGTGGGTGATGATGCAAAAGAGCCATCTGGGTATGATAGGGTGGGTTTAGTGTAGGGCAAAAGTTACAACCAATTGCTTTGGCAAGAGACTGTCATCTGCAAAAAGCACAGCTGCTGTTTGGGAGGCAGCAAGTATCCGTTTTGCCCGTTTAAATTCTGTTTTGGAAGCACTGATAATTTTCTTGCATCTGCTTCAGTATAAGCACTAAAGGTGGATGGAGTTCTTGATTTGACCAGTTGTGCTGTGCTTGATTCTTCATTTGTACAGCCTTGGCACATCTTTTGGAGATAGATATCTGAATTGCCATTCCCTAGGGTTTAGATAGGGAACGGCAATTCAGAGAAGTGTGGGGAATGTATGTTTTCATGGCAGTGAGGATTACTTTGGTGATACGTTCGGTGCATACATTTGGATTGGAAGACAGCAATAGTTCAACTATGGGAATTAAGCCATAGTAATCTCGGAGGCTGTCACACTTGGCACTGTTACAATGCCAAACTATTGTGTGTGAGAGACTGTGTATGCATTGCTGCATGGGGGAGGAGATGAGCACTAGATTGTGATCAGAATTACCCAGGGGGCTCACTACATTCACTGCTTATTTGGAAGAATCATTGTTAAGGAAGAGATCTAGGGTATTTGGGGGAGTGGTTTGGGTTATCTGGTATTCTGGTTGGCATGTGAACAATTTGTGTAAGGTCGTTAGTGATGGAAAATGTTTCAGCATCTCTGCCTGCAAGATCCGTACAACTGGAGGAGGAAAGTCAATTTTTAAAGAGAGGAAATTAAAGAGCTCAGAGTGGTTGGTTGCATTAGGACAGCAATAAATACAGCAGATGAATTTGATTGAGTGGGGGGAAGGGTTATTTTCAACAAAAGAAGGTCAAAGTTGGGCAATTCTAGGTTAGGTGCCCTCTGTCAGGGTATGTTGGAGCAGATATATGTGCAGACACCACCCTTGGATCAAACCACCCTTGTAGTTTGGAAGATTGAGATGGATAGTGCTGGGGGGTGAGATTTGAGTTTCTGCTAAAAAAGAGTAAGTGGGGTTTGGTGGACTGCAGATGGTAGTGGATGATATTAAGGCTGGAGTTGAGACCACGGATGTTGGTGAAGTGGATATGCAAGGTTCTGTGATGCATGTATTTGACCAGATGGGTCTTGCATGTTTCCTATGCAGTGTTTGTATATTGGTCTCCTTGGTGGCTACTAATAGCGTCACTTGATTTTTGTACTAGTCTGGGTTGTTTGTAGTGTATGATCCAACTGTTGTCTCCATTTTGGCGTTTTTTTTCAGGTTATCTTCGAAGTTGGCATCTTTGTTCCCTCTGAGCAAATGTAAGTCATGTATGTGCAATTGGGGACAAGTGTCCTTTAACTTGTTATTTATCTCCCTTATTAATGTGTATGTGCTTATCAGTGTGTTTCTTTTGTTTATGGGTCTGAAACAATGACATTTGATGATGTTTCTGGATTAAAGTTGCATTCTCCTGCTAATTTGTTGATGTCTTCTTTTAGTGATTTACCATTTTCTGTTAGAAAGTTCAGAATAACAACGTTGAGTCTCTTGTTTTCAGCCTCGATCGACTCGTACTATTATTGTGATTAGGTCACGGAGTTCATTAGTGGGCAAGTGTGCACTTGTGATTGGACGCTGGTCAAGTATCTCGAGCTTAGTTTCCAGTGCTCAGATTTTGGAAGAGAAAGTTTCGATCATAGTATTAAGGTGTTGTTCAAGGTTGTCAACTCGTTTGCCTAAGTTCAGTAGCTGTTTTACAGATGGAAGGCACATCATACAGAAGAAAGGCTGGTTGAGATTGATAAAAAGCTTGTGTACTGATTCATCTGCTGATTAATTGATTAACTTCCAATATATTATATTGTGTGTGACTCTCTGTATTGGACATTCTGGCTGTTATGAGTGGAATGGTTCCAAAGTAAAATCCTGTCAAACTGTTTTCTTGGAATAGCAATTGAGAACAAAGAAATTAGAGAGAATCTGGAGTTCTGTCATGAGTTGGTCATTTTGTATAATAGTAACTACTCTACTATTCAGTGTGTGGATTATGCCTAATTTTTGAGACAGATGGTGAAGGATGAGGCATGAAGATAACATCCTGTATATGAAGATTTGAGACACATCGAGTAACACTGCCTTTTGGGCTTTTTAGTAATGATAACATCAAGGAAAGGGAATTTTCCATCTTTCTCAAGCTCCAATGTAAATTTGATAGTAGGTTTGTAAGAGTTAAGGGAATGTAGAAATTGTTGCACACTTTGGGAGGCCATGTTTCCAAATAATAAAGATTTCATCCATATATCTCTACCTGATGGTTCAGTGTAAACAGACTCAGTCACGGTGTAAACTTCTCCAGTCCATAGTTTGTACATAGAGTTAAATGTCTATAATCGTGGGAATTATCGTCATGAGCGCATATTTTTCATGTGACCTCTTAGTGCGTGCTTCATATTGATAACACATTGTGGCTTTTGCTAAACTTTTTACATCTTCAGTTAAATGAAGTGCAACATTTCGACGGCTGCAGGTTAGTAGTTGGGGGGGGGAGCATGGGTTGCTCATCACTGTTATTGAGCTTGCATTAAATTACATAAGATTGCATTGCTATCACAGGAGCATGATATATACAGATTCAAAGCATTGTAATAAGGAAGCTAGAGCTACAGAAATATTTCTCTTTCTAATCCAGCATATCCTCTGTCAGTTATGGAAGCAACCCTTGGATGTATGCTTCTATTGGATTCCAAGCCACATCAGGATTAAGGGAGATGGGACTGCAGATACTGTAGCTTGGTCAACTTGTTTCTCAAACTTCTACCATTTGCCTTTCCCATACATCAATTAACAGCAGATGGTCAGGCAGAAATTTATCCCATTGAGTCATCATGGAATAGTGAGACCAATAGTAAGGTCTATGAAATCAAGCTTGACATTAAATTGTGGCACTGTAGTTTATGAAGGGACTGTAAGAAAGAAGTGGTTCTTAGTGGGCCCTGCATAGGTCATGGTCATCTTACACACTCCTTCCAATTAAATGGTGGTGACACACCTGTGTTTGAGCTCTTTGGTGCCCAACTAACCATCTCTCATGTTTTAATTGACTTCACTCATTTTGTTAATGGGTGCAGTCACTATTTTAGCCATATTCATAATCTGTCTGAGTGCTATACACTCGAGCAGATTTTATCAGACTTGCCAAGTCTCTTGTTTTTAAATTTTTACAGAAAATCCTTATTTTTTTACCTTATATTGATCATTTACATCATTTTATTTATACAATGTTGATTCTTGTAGATACATCTCCTAATATATGTTTTATGAACTTTTATACTTGTTTCTATTCACAAATTTGACACTTTTTTTATACATTTTATTTTATAACTATTTACATTTTTGTTTATTTATTAACTTAGTATAGTTCTTTGATCTTGTCTGGCACAGTATGACCATAGGTACTTGTTCCATATGACTCCTCTACAATCTCCAATTTGATGGCTCTTGATAATTATGTCACACTTTACATGTAATCCATATACATCCTATTTCCATTATACAGACTTAATGTACATAGCACCACCTACCTTCTGTGGACACAAATCATTCATGCTGCATTAAACGCATTCACTGTTTTGCCCATATGTAATTTATTCTGCCATGAACATATTTAAAAAAGAAAAAATCTATTAAGTTAAAACTACTTCGAGAAAGTTCAATTGAGTTTCAAGGAGGCATTTTTCCCCCTCTCTCCCCAGACCAAAGATATAGTAGATGAGTTTAAAAGAAAAGTAGAAGAATGTAAATTGCTGCTGGCGTCTACGGAATCATCTAGGTCTAATGGTAAGACAGATTTTCTTCTTATATTGTTAATGAAGAGTTACATATAACTTAATGTATTTTAGTTACTTTTTTTTTTAAATAAAATACTTTGCTTGTATGTGTTTTTAGCACTTCCTTTTTGCTAAACCTTTTGATATTTGAAAGTTTGGGTGCTTAATTTCATTTGGTATTTGGAAATAGTTCGTTCTGTTTCTATATTTTTTAATAATTCTTAGGCATGCAAATAGGATGGAGGATGCATTATGCAGTTACAAACAGTTTTCTTATCTCACTCTGTATTTAGAGAAAGAGAGAGAGAATCCAGCTGTTTTATGTTAACAATAGTTGTCTTCACTAACAGTGTTTCATTGCAGATACTTACTTAATCATCCAGTTCTTCTAGCGAAAGTAATAGTAGAAATTCAAATGACAAATTTCATCAGAAATAAATGGTCATAAACAATGAAGCAGTCATTTATCTTACATACAGAAAAGGGTATCGTATTTGGCCAGTACTATCAAATCACTATGAAAAAAACAACTCTTAAACTTTTGCTTTGATTAAAATATTCCTGTATTTACACACAAGAAAGAAAAAGATTCTTATCAATCCAGTTAAGGGCTTTCTGAAAACAAATTTTTGAATATTTCTCCATTACACTGGTTAGTTTAAATCAATTCCATTCCACATATTTGTTTTAAATGAAATCTTCCTTTGGGAGGATTTATTCTACACTGTTACTGTTATGCAAGTTCTCTATATATGTATGTACAGTATGCATATTTTCGTTATATGAATATTATAAGCAAATCCATTTTCTCTCTCTCTCCTCCACTTCTTAGCATATCTAATCAAACAAATGGAACTAATCAAACGACTGGTGTCCACTGGTCTAAGAAGTTGGAACCAGTTGTTTGATTGAAATTATTATCTTGCAGGCTTTTTATTCATCAAAGGTTCACTCACATAGGACCTCTTTCATGTTACACAATGCCTAAACACTTTTCATATCCTTTTTTGAAAACAAAACTCTGAAATTCACATTTCCTTGGTCTATCCTCATATCACAGTGCTATAGAACAGATATAATCTTTGTTACTTGCTGTTGGATATTTTCAGTTATTGCTTCTGAACCAGCTTACCTGAGCACAGTGGTCAAGATGTAGTCTTATCAAAAGCCTTGTAAGGTGGTTGGAAGTTTTTTCACTTGGTTATACTATAAATTAAAGATATCACCTCTGGGTCTGGTTCCCACTGAAGAGACCTCAATAAAAGTCAAAACCAGTCTTTTGCACCTGAAAATACTTGAGGTGCAAACTTTGTTTGCTTATACTTGGATAAAGGATTAAACCAAGTATATAATTTCTGGGTATCTTTAATTTATTGTAAGGTGGGAGAATGACTTCCTTCCTCCCTTATTCTTAAAAATTGGTATTTGCCCTCTCCAACATTGTAGTTATTTGCAGTAATGACAATAACCACCATAGCAATGTAGTCTATAGAGTAACTTTGTTCTCATCAGCCCCAAGGTATGTAGTGGTTTTTATAATGTGGCTCCCATCTACAAGATAGGAGCCACATTATAAAAACCCCTGACTATTACACTACCTAATTTTTCATTATGAGCAAACAACTGAATATTTCAATTAAAGTCATTTCCTATGTGATTTATTTATAAATTAAACAATAATGGTCCAAGCACAGAGCTTTGTGGTACACTACTAGTCACTTGCTTTCCTCCAGGATTCTGCTCCTCCATATACCACTTTTTATACCTATCCACCCCAATCATGCCTATATTACCAGTCTCCTATCCATCCTTGTTGGTTCCAGTCGAGTTAACAGATTTCCATGCAGTATCCTTTCAAACCCCTTTGCAAAATCTAGCTATTCCCTTTATCTGACTTTGGTGTCGCTTTGTTAAAAAAAAAGTTGGAAATTTCAAGAGTGACCCTTTACAAACCCATGCTGACCCTCATACACTATCATTGTTCTTATCTGTAAATTCCTGAATTCTGTCTGATTAACTTTTTCAAAACTTTTACCACTTCTGAGATACTGATTTGTCTGTAATTTGCCACCATGCTCTTTGAATCTCATTTATGAAAATGAACTGATTTGCTAACTTTCCCTCTTTCCACTCCCTTTGGACTTTACCAGAGCTGGGATAAGTCATCATCATCAAATTCCTGACATGTACCCTCAAGGGGTGTACAGGATATGATAGTACTACATGAAAAATTTACATCATTACTAACTTCCTATCAACAATTTTCCTCCAAATCAGTCTGTTACTTGTCAAGACTCCAATATTATCATTATCAGATCTTATATTTCTATCGTCTAAGGCACATTGTACTGTATCAATCCACCTATATCTTGGTCTTCCTCTGGGTCGTTTTCCTGCCAACCTGGCAGAGAACACTTGTTTTGCTAATCTTTCCTCGCCCAATCTGTTTAAGTGACCATACCACCTGAGATTAGCTCTGCTAATACATTCCTGGATACCGACAATGTCAAGTTCTTTCCTAATATCCTCGTTTTTAATATGATATTGCCATTGATGCCATCTGTTCATGCCCTTAATATTTCTCAGAACTCTCATATCTGCAGTCTCTAGTCTTTGGTCAAGTGTTTTACTTCTGACCCAGCTCTCAGATCCATAAGTTAAAACTGCTTTGAACACTGTCTTGTATACAGCTAATTTAGTGTTCCAGCTAATTTTTCTCTTATTCCATATGAATTTATTCAATTGAATTCCTACCATACCAGCTTTGTTGATTCTGTTTTCTATTTCCATATTTAATTTACCATCTTCAGTAAAAATCGTGCCTAAGTAGCTGAAATGTTTTACTTGTTCCTTAAGTTCCCCATTCACAACACAGTTGACATTTTCAACAATTCTACCTATTTTCATTGTCTTTGTCTTTTTAATGCTGACCTTCATACCATATCTATTACAACAGTTGTTCAATTTAGTCAGGGACTCTTGCAAACTTTAGCGGATTTATTTAGAAGTATAACATTGTCCGCATAAAGCAAAGAGCTGACATTAACTTCTCCAATTCTGATATCATGTTTAATATCGTGATCCATAATGTGATCCATGATTCATAATGTGATCCATATAGATAATGAATAACAGAGAGGATAATGTACATCCTTGTCTCACACCAGATTTACCATTAAACCATCTTCCTGTACTTCCTTCAATTCTAAGTATCGCTTGATATAATGCCCCTTTGACACCATATAACGTATTGAATAGCTTCTCTCTTGGCACCTTGTCATATGCCTTTTCCAAATCAACAACACAGTTGACATTTTCAACTGTGTTGTTGATTTGGAGAAGTTAATGTCAGCAAAGAGCTGACATTAACTTCTCCAATTCTGATATCATGTTTAATACCATTTTCCTTCATAATGTGATCCATATAGATAATGAATAACAGAGAGGATAATGTACATCCTTGTCTCACACCAGATTTAACATTAAACCATCTTCCTGTACTTCCTTCAATTCTAACTGCTGACTTACAACTCAAATACAGACTAAGTATCGCTTGATATAATGCCCCATTGACACCATATAACGTATTGAATAGCTTCTCTCTTGGCACCTTGTCATATGCCTTTTCCAAATCGACAAAACTTAAATACAGATCTTTGTTATATTCCCATGCTTTCTCGATTATTTGTCGTAAAGTGAAGATCTGATCCTGACAGCCTCTATTTGGCGTGAATCCAGCTTGTTCTTCACCCAGCTTTTCTTCCACAATTCTTCTCAACCGTTTCTCAAGTATACTTGCATAGATCTTGCCAGGAACACTCAGTAGGGAAATACTTCTGTAATTCTCACATTCAGTTTTATTTTCCTTTTTATATATGGGTACTATGAGAGCTCTACTCCAATCATCGGGAATTCACCCCTCTGTCCAGGCTTTCTGAACTATGCAGTGCAGCCACTGTAAGACTTTTATACCACCATACTTCAGCATTTCTGGTCGAATATCGTCTACTCCTGCTGCCTTTCCACATTTCAAGCCTTTGATGGCTTTTTCTACTTAAAGTATGGATTTGTATCCCTGACTGCATGCCTGGTCAGTGTTTTTTACTACTGTGCTGTCATCATTACTTGTTTCATTTAGCAGTTTTTCAAAGTAATTACTCCATACTTCAAGGATATCTTTTTCTCCTGTTTTCATGTCACCTTTTTCATCTCTAACTCCTTTTACAGCACTCATTCTTCCATTCCTATGCTTCTTCAACAACCCCAGAATATTTTGCCACCTTCTTGATATTTATTTTCTATATCCTTGCCAAAGTCCTCCCATGACTTTTGTTAAGCTAGTTTTACACAGTGTTTAGCATTCTTACATTTGTCTCTATATTCTCTAAGAGCACAAGCTGACTTATTTGACATGAACTTTTGATATGCTTTCTTCTTTTCCTTCACTGCCTCTTTAACTTCCTGTATCCACCAGGGAGTTCTGGTTTTTTTATCCTTGCAGACAACCTCACCACATGCCTCTCTGGCAGAATCAATCAATGTTTTCTTCAGAGTTTGCCACTGAATCTCCAAGGTTTGATTCCTGTTCTCAAACTCTTTCGTTTTTTTTTCAATAAACTTTCTGTATTTTAGTCTACAGTTCACATCTGAGAGCTGCTCAACTTTTATTCGTTTTAAAACTTTCTTACATGTCATTCTTTTCAATATGAAATTCAATTTTATCCTGCTAAAGACTATATAGTGATCACTTCCAATTTCAAATCCTCTGTACACTCTGGTGTCGTACACCAGGGAGGAAACATCACTATCAACAATAACATAGTCAATGAGACTTTTCTTCAGAGTTTGCCACTGAATTCCTAGCCTCTTCTCTCTATGTGAATTTTTGCACATTTTTATATTGGAACATGGTGTTAGTAATAACCAGTCCATGTCCTGAGCAGAAATCCAACAGATATTTGCCATTATTATTAGCTTTGCTCTTTTCTCCAAATTTTCCCAAAATATTTTTGTATGTCTCACAATTGTTTCCTACTCTGCTACTTAGATCCCCAACAAGGACCAACTTTTCCTTTTTTATTGTGTCAGTTGCTTTTTCTAAACCCTCAAAAAATTCCTCCACTTCTACCTTAGTAGAACCTTCTGTGGGACCATAGGCACAAATAAGTCTCATTGTCCAGTTCCCCATTCTCATATTTGCCCACATTACTCTACTTGAGACTGACTGCCATTCAAGAAGATTAGCCTCGTATTTTGTGTTGAATACTATGGCTACTCCTTCTTTTCCTTGATTGTCATTGCCTGAATATAACATTTTGTATTTATTGCTCAGAAAGATCTCGCCAGTTTTGGTCGTTTTTGTTTCAGTCACCCCTATTATGTCGATCTGGTACTTATCTAATTCCTCAGCTAGCTCAATTTCTTTGCCATTCAGGCTTCTTACATTGATAGTACCGATCTTTAACTCTGGTGATGTTGAGTTGGGGTTTGTTTTCAGATTTGTTCCAGTAGCTGACTTTTCGCTGTTCTCCCTGGATCCCTGCTGAAAACAACGGGGGCCTTGTTTAACCGGGCATCGTCCCAGCCGGCATGAAATTTTGTCATGTAGTACCATCATTTTTTATTTTGGTTTAACCAATAAAAATACAATTTGGTCGGCTAAATCCCAAATTGCCAGCCCATCCTCATTCGTTCGGTATCAAAGTAGATACCCAACATGGTGCGCCACGAGAAGGTGAGGATTGGACATTAGGTCAGAAGCGATTCTGACCTAATGTCAGAACCTATTCTCCGCATTCCTTTAAAGGCTATGTGGAGGTCTCCTCTCAGTTATACAGATTTGACCCTTAAGCACCCCAAAAAATATTTTTGTATGTCTGACAATCATTTCCTTCTCTGCTATTTAGATCCCCAACAAGGACCAATGTTTCCTTTTTCATTGTGTCAGTTGCTTTTTTCTAAAGCATCAAACAATTCCTACACTTCTACCTTAGTAGAACCTTCTGTGGGACCATAGGCATAAATAAGTCTCATTGTCCAATTCCCTATTCTGATATTTGCCCACATCACTCTACTTGAGACTGCCTGCCATTCAAGTTGATTAGCTTTGTATTTTGTGTTGAATACTATAGCCACTCCTTCTTTTCTTTGATTGTCATTTCCTGAATATAACATTTGTATTTATTGTTCAGAAAAATCTCACCAGTTTTTGTCTTTTTTGTTTCAGTCACCCCTATTATGTCGATCTGGTACTTATCTAATTCCTCAGCTAGCTCCATTTCTTTGCCATTCAGGCTTCTTATGTTGATAGTACCAATCTTTAACTCTTGTGATGTTGAGTTAGGGTGTGTTTTAAGATTTGTTCCAGTAGCTGACTTTTCGCTGTTTGCCATGGTTCCCTGGCGAAATCAGTGGGGGAGGGGGGGGCTTGTTTAACTGGGCGAGCCTCAGCTGGCATAAAATTCTCTCATGTTGTACAATCATTTTATATTTTGGTTTAAGCCAATAAGAATACAATTTGGTTGGCTAAATCCCAAATTGCCATTCCATCCTTTTCGTTCAGTATTCAGGTAGATACCCAACATGGTGCACCACGAGAAAGTGAGGATTGGACATTAGGTCAGAAGCCCTGGTCTGTTCTCTGCATTCCTTTAAAGGCTATGTGGAGGTCTCCTCTCAGTCATACAGCTTTGACCCTTAAGCACTCCTCTGAGATAAGTTAAACAGCTTATTCAGATGCAATACAGGAATGTGCAATTCCTCCGCATGTTCTTGTAAAATGTGAGCTGATATCCCATCTAATCCTACAGCTGTATTTACATTGAGATTCTTCATCAACCTCTCACGTAATCTCCTGTCACATCTCTCTAAGCAGTATCCTCACTTGGATGACAGACCACATTAGTGACCACTTTTCCTTGCAATGTGGTCACTAACTGAAATGTTTTGCCGAATTCTTTAACCCTGCTACCATTAGAATTTGTCAAAATTATCTTTCCATAGTCATTTTTCCTTTTATTTATTACATTGTAAAATAATTCTTTGGGGGATTTCCTCTGCTCTACTCAGCTAATTTCTTCTCATAATTTGATTTTGCCTTCCTTACTCTGCCTGTTGTATTTCTTTGAATTAAAGATGCCAATAAATTATATTGTTTTAATCCTTTATCCAAGTATATGCAAACAAACAAACCTTCAGGACTGGGCAACTCATATATATAGAAGCTAATGACTTTAAATCACTTGCCTTAGTATCCCATAATGCAAAGCACATGTCCATGCTGTTAGCGTAGTGGCTATGTGCTTTGCAACCATATGCTTGGGAAAGGAGTGTCTTGGGTTTGATTTTCATCGCCAACGTGAGGAGTTTAAGGATGTTTGTCAGACATAGCCAAGTTAGCCAGTCTTGGGTGTGGGCTGCAGGTTTTTCCCTCCCGCAAGCAGGCAAACTGGCCTTGTGAACACACACGAATTACAGTCAGGAATACTTAAGACCAGCCATAGGCCTGATTCGTCAGCTATGCCGGTCCCGAGCCCGGGTAAAATTAGGGAGGATTGAGATGGTGCCATACTTCCCCGTAAAAAGGGGCCTCATGGCCATTATATCATCATACACTATATAATGCAAAGCACAAATCCTTACGGACATATGTATAATGTTATCCATTATGTGAAGGATCACCACCAAGACCGGTTTCAACCATTATTGAGGTCGCATCAGTGGGAGCCAAGCCCATACCAAGGTTGAAGTAATGCAGAAGTCATATTTCCATATACGAGTAGTCAGTAGGTGTCACACCTTATTACAAAAATACTTTGGATTAGAGATAGATGTTGAAGCTTTTTCACTTGGTTATACTATAAATTAAAGATTCTAAGAAATTCTTAGTTTAATCCTTTATCCTGGAGTAGTTTCTATATGCGAGTTGCCCAGTCCTGAAATTACTGAAGGGCCCAAACTTTGTTTGCTTACACTTGGACAAAGGATTTAACCAAGAATATAATTTCTTGGCATCTTTAATTTATAGTATAACCAAGTGAAAATGCTAAATCGTCTATATCTAATCCAAAGTATTTTCGTAATAAGGTGTGACACCTTTTGACTACTTGTATATGAAAATATTACTTCTGCATTACTTCAGCCTTGGTATCACCTCTGGGTAGTGACTCCTGCCGTAATGTATACCATTATACATGCCCTTAAGGATTTGTGCTTTGAATTATGGGATACAAAGGCAAGTGATGTGAAAGTCATTAGCTTCTATATATGAGTTGCCCAGTTCTGAAATTACTTCAGGTGCAAACTTTGTTTGCTTACACTTGGATAAAGAAACCATGAATATAATTTCTTGGCATCTCTAATTTATAGTATAACCATGTGAAAAACTTCCATGTCTTTCTTGCTTTAGCATTGTACTGCACAAGAGTTTGCTGATTACGTTTTCTTTATATACTTCTCACAACATCTCCTACTTGATTAATCCTACTGGTCTTGAGTATGTAGTCTAATATGACTACTTTGAGATGTCTCCTTGGTATCTCCCATGCACTACTAACATCTTTTCCTTTCAGATTCCTATGTGTGTCGTTACGTCAAACTGCCTTCTAAGCTTCTCATAAATCTGCCCTGTGATCATTGTGTCTTTTCTGTTCTTAAAGAGGGTAATATATTTATAATGGTGTCATGTAGACATATGTACCACACTTCTGTGTTTAATATTTTTTGTTGTTGTTAGTTCTTTCTTTCTCTTTTGTGAGTGTTTCTCTTTGGATATATATGTATCTTTTCATAATATTAAAAAAAACCAAGGTATGTTAAGTTATTAATAACTTCTGTTAAGTGCTTATCATTGTATTGATATTCCTGCTTAATTTTCAAAGAAATTGTTAAAAAAAATCTCTTCCTTGTACTTCGAAATCCTACTAAAAACAGTGAAGATTGTGATTGAAAATGATATTAAACTACTATAAAAACACGTTATTGTACCAGGGTTTGTTTCTCTGATTACTTCTCTAATTATTGGCACATGAGCTTTGAATTTGATGGTGTTTTTATTTTTGTAGATGAATGAATATATTCTTCTTGAATTTAAAAAAAAAGTTTTTATCTAAGTCTGAACTTTTTTATTGAAGTTAAAACCTATTCAGTTATGTATTATTATAAGGTAAGACAAAGTAAGCTACATAATAATTCAGTTATGTATTATTACAGGTTGAGTAGTTATAAACACTCAACCTGTGAGTCATTTACATACAATATATGATATATTGTTTTCTGAGTGAAAGAGTTAACTACAGCGATATGTTATCTTTTATATACCCATAGCACACCTGTGTGGACATGTGAATTTAAAAAATAAAAAGAAATGAACTTTTTTTTTGAATAGCTGAAGGTTGTAGTACTTAAAAGGAAAACTGTTCAGGAAAGATTCCTTTGGAATGTGGACTGCACAATTTTTCCTCAATTATGAAAGAGGAGTATAAAAAGTTAGGACGATATATTTAATGCTAGACAGTACATAGATGTTGACTAGCAGTGGCTTATATCTTTATGGGTTTGAGGGAAAATAGAGAAATGGTGTTATCCAGTTTGCAGAATGGCACCAATGGAAATACCTACAGAAGAGAAAAAGATTAAAGTGAAAACAGTATGTTTATGAAATAGCAACTGGAGAGAATCTGTGAGAGATGGTTACTACTTAACCAGATAGCCCTCTTCTGGATGGCAAGAATTTTTAGAAGGACTTTGGGTGCTGTATTCCATGTGTAAGAACAGTATTTGAGGTGATGCATATTAGGAATTTATAAAACTTTAAGTTGTTAGGTGAAAAGAATATATTGAATAGAAAAAGCATACCTACTTTTCAGTGTGCAAAGAAGGTCTATGGATATATGTGTCCAGTGGTGTAGCTGATGCTTTTGCTACCCCTCTCAATACACACCAAAAATACTACAAAAAGTCAAACGACGTATAGGGAAATAAATTAAAACACTATGTTTATTTTTGAAGTAAAACTTTAATTTCAGCATTCTAAAATGTTATCTTTCTTGCTCCTCTGTTAGCAAAATCGTCGATGACATTGGCGAAGTCTATTTCATAATAATGTAGGTAATTCTCAATCTATTTTTTTTAGAAAAACTCCTCTCACAACTAGCAACACTTGCATTTGTGAGGAAAATTCACAGTAGTATTACAATATTTGAAAATGAATTCTCGTGACTGTATTTTAGAATTAACTGCGGAAGCTCAAAAAGGTTCAAAGTGTCCCCTCGGCCCCTCCCTAGCTACACCTCTGTGTGTGTGTGTTATGCAAGGAGAGGCTAGAAGTGCAGGTCAGTCCAATAAGAGATATCTGTATGATATCGTTCAACATTTCTTTGAAATTCATATTCAAAATCTTGAATATGATTTTTTTTTAATGGATTTTGTTAGGAATTTTAGATTTTGCTGTCATCATGCTGTGTATTAGGATTTGAAGATAGTGATAGAAGGTCAGCAATGAATAGGAGAAAGTGCATTGGTAAAGATACAGAGCAGGGGTATTTTTTCTGGATGTACTAGGTGTGCAGTGCACATCCACAGAATAGCAATATCACTGATATTATATTTTTTTCATTTATTTCTGTTAAGACCCCTTCCCCCCCCCCCCCGTTGTTTCCTGGCTTTGCATGATTCCTAAAATAAAACACAACATGCTAAATGCTTCATGAAGAGGACACTTTTCGATGCATAAACATTGCATCGCATTTGCGTTAATTATCTTGAATACGGAACTTTGAACAGACATACAGATTGCACAATGGGCCAAATTCTTAATGTTCCAGTTATTTTAAACCATCCAGAAAGAGAGGGTGTGTGTGCTGAGACAATAGCAGCCAGAAATCAGTAGCTGTGATTGGTCATTGTGTCAATCAATTCAATTGAATGTTATCATTTGTCATGAGTTGTTTTTGTTTTCTGAGTTTCATCTGTTTTGCATATGTGAAGTGTGAACCGACTTGTTTAGGACACTGATATAGACAAGTTTTTAATATATAATTTTCTATAAATAATTTATAACTCTTTTGCCCATATTTACAATGGGGAAACAGTGTTGACAATCTACCAAAATTTCTGTTTTCTGCCAGAACTTTCATGATTGTATGATTATTGTCAAGGGAGGTGAAACTTGGGTATAAATAAGTAAGTAAAAACGAGTTACTTCAGCCTTTCTTTGGTTAAATCTGGAAAAATAATAATTTCCCAAGTGATTACTTTTTCCAGTTTCTATGCATATTATATGACTGTACTTAAAATTCGTAATACAAATTCAAATTATTTGTGTCAGTATTTGCCAATGATAATCTAATTTCACCACAAAGCATAATCCCTTTGCGCTTCTCACATAAAAGGCATGCATGAAGCAACGCTATTGTTCATTTGACCTTTATGCTTTCAATATTTAAAATTATATTAATTGATAAAGTATTCAAAGTTATACTAATTAATTACATTGGACCAATTAAGATGAGTGTTGATGCACTATGCACAAAAAACTTTCATACATCAATAAAAATGCAATCATAGGGTCAAATTGATGTGAATTTTTAGTGCAGGTTGCATAAGCCACACGAGAACACCCAGTCTAAATGGGCATGCCACTGGTACAGAGCCTGATAAATTGGTGGATAAATCTGAAGAAAGGAAGCCGGCCACTATGACATAGGCACTCGATTTGCAAATTGTGGATAGTAGATTATATGATGGTAATTTGTTAATTAGCCCTTTAACAGATGTTGTCAAAAGCCTGTTAATGACTTTCTCCAATATTTTCAGTAGTACTGAAGTGAATGCAATTGAATGATAGTTGGATGGCACATTTGCCACCTTCATTTAGAATTGGTTGGATATAGGATTGTTTCCATACTAAAGGGTAGTTGCCAGATGAGTATGAAAAATTGTAAAGACAATAGAAGATGGATGTTCATTTAAGAGAACAAGTTTTGAGCAGAATTGTATCCAGTCTCTTCAGGATTCTTCTGGTGTCTTTCTGATGAAAGACTAGCAGTAACATACAGTTTGCAATTCTTAGTAATGTGAGATTGCTTTGCATTAATCACTGCTGCAGGAGATTTGGAAGAGAGGAATGATTCCTAGACATATCTTTTGGGTGAAGTTATAGTGACACCATCCAGATGCAGGAGAGTTTGAAAGATGGATGGACAGAAGTTGTGCCTGATGGCCTTTGCAAGTTTTCTGCACTTGGCATTTCACAATCAGATTTTGATTGGTTGATTTTTTTTTTTTTTTTACCAGTTGCTGCAACCAGTAGGTTGAGTGGCATGCTGGAATTTTGATTTCAAGTGACTTTGGGACAGAATGAAGTTAGCAGGCCTTCACTCCAATGAGAATCTTCTTTTTCTTTCAAGATATAGACTAAAAGCCTGTTTTGGCATCCTAAGGACTATAGTTTCATTCTTTTTCTAGGTCTTCCTACATCTCTTTTCCCTTCAGTTTATACTCTGTTACTTCTTTTGGTAGCCTTCCCTCCTCCATTCTCTGTATATGTTCTATCCAATTTGTTTGGTGTTCTTTTATCAGTTATTGCTTGTATTTGTAATCATGATTCCATTATTTCATATTCTATCCATTCTTGTACATCCATTAATTGCTCTAAGAAATTTCATTTCACTGCCTGTATTCTACTTTCATCATTTTTTCTCTATATCCAACTTTCTGACCCATATAGAATTGTTGGTATTGTCATGACTTGATAAAATTTTAATTGTGTTTCCTTCCTTGTTTTGTCTTTTGTTATTCATCTTATAGTACTGCAGATTGCTTGAAAATGGTGTAACTTATTGTCTATATCATTATTTATATCAAATGTTATATCCTATACTAAATATTGAAAATGAGTTACTAGTTCTAGAGTTTGGTTTTCAATTACTATTTTAGTTTGTATAGGATATTTACCCCAGAATGCCATACTTTTAGTTTTCTGTGAGATTTGTAAATTGTATTACTAGTTAATTGATGTAGATGGTGAATGGATCGCTGTAGATAGTTTTTGATTTTTGTATAATTACTTAATCATCTGCTAGAAGTATTGTTTACTGTTGTATGTTTATTGATATTTATTCCTGGGTTTACTACAGATTTCTACTTCTTAGATCATCTGTTGGATTAGTTTACTAAACTAATCATCTCCTTGATTAGTATCTATTTCTTCTCCTTTGTATTTATGATTGCAGTTGTATTGTTATATAAGCTCTTAAGTGCATTTAATAATTGTTTTGAATAGCTTCAGTCTTCAATTATATTCCATAATTTTTTTTCTGTTAACTCGATCAAAAGCTTTTCATAATCTATGAATGCCAATTATTATGAATTACTATGATATAAGTAGTTTTAGTTTGAATACATCATCAATGCAACTTCTACACTTCCAAAATCCAGCCTATTATTATTATTACGGGCAACTCCAGGGAGTCATTAGACTCATCGAGGATGTTCTTCTAATAACAGACTATCAGCAATAGTGGCAAGTCTTTTATTTAAAATTTTACTATATAATTTATATGCTGCATTTAATAATAAATACCTTGGTATTTTCGCATAAACTTCTATTTCCCTTCTAAAAGAGAATTCACTAAATTAATTCTGAGGTAATTCTGTCTGTTCCTGGTGCTTTTCTATTTTTTTGTTGTTGATAAAGCTTCCAATTCCATCATCTCCAATAACTCTATTTCTGTATTACTTACATTTTTGTTTTCTATTTCTTCGTTATTAAGGCGTGGATTGTACTCTAATTGTTTATAATGTTATATCCATTCTTCTTTTGAGATTCTTAATATTTCTGCTATATCTTTATGATTTATTTAAATATTTCATTAATTTATAAACAATGTTTTGGTGGACATGTAGATCACTTTCAATATTATTAATAAATGTATTCCAAGAATCTTGGTAAGCTTCTCTTACGATTGGTTTTTTTTTTTTTTTTGCAATATTTATTTCTATAAGCTTCTAGTGATTCTGGTATGTTTCTGCAAGTGTAGCGTGTAAGTATTTTTCTTCTTTTGGTCTTCATTTTTGTCCCAAGAACCTCTTCTGCTGTTTGTTTTATTAATTTGCTTATATTTATTCATTCTTCATTTATGTCAGAAGAAACAGGAGAATTATTTCATTTAGTCAGTGGGAACAGGTATCTGGTTTAGAAGAGTTAAAACAGTTGTTAGTCCAAGGAAAGGAAGAGTAGAAATTGTTAGGTCATCCCATATGGCAGGGGTCGGCAACCTTTCCAGACTCGTGGGCCGCATTTAACTTTTATTTTTAATAATTGGGCCGCAAGCGTTTAATTAAGAGAAAATAGTGAGTGAAAAAATGCTTAAGTTATCAATTTTTATTATATCTATCTTAAAAAACACAGAAATGTTTAAAGTATGAGATAAAGTACGGTATTTTCGCAATGACCTCTGATATATATTCTTTCATAACAGCAACACTTTTATGATAAAAAAGACAAAAGGGCTTACCCCTATTTTCAATAAAGAGTACTTGCTGTTCCATCCATCATTAAATCTTTTTCCTTCATCTGCAATTTTACGTTTTCTTAAACTCATTTTTGAAATTTTTTTAACAAATATATATCCTCTGAAAATAATAGTTGATGTTATTGAATTACTGAATTATATTAAAAGACGGACCCGGGAATGCGACTGCAAAAGTGCGCAAAAATCTCGGTTGTCGTCGGATGAAGTCACCTTTATTATCCCCACTCATGATGACTCACAAGGTTGATTCATGCCAAGTTGTACGATATTACGAAGTATAGGTATAAAATTATTTTTAATTTATTATTCATATTATAAAATGTATTATTTAAATAATTCAACAATGGATCACATGCCATGTAAGTATTGTCAACCTTTTATGTACCGCCGGTTGCTGATCCCTGCCATATGGCATTGCTGTAGTGCCAAAGGACCACAGCTGTGAATATGTCAGGATGAAGAGCATTCTGCAGGAAAGGAAACTTGGATGAGGTTATGGTCTGATTTAGCAAGAGCAAATGAACATTATATATCATATTTTTCTTGAGAACTAGTTTAGAAGAGATTAAGGGTATGGGAAGGTTTATTGGTTATTCTGGTAGGCATGGAAGATTGCTATGAAAATATCTCATTTTCTTTTCTTGCATGAACAGTGGAATTGGAGAAGCCATTCTGAGTTATGAATGTTGAAGTCCATAAGAAAGGTGACCTCAATGTTCAGATGATTGTAGATAGACTGTAGATAATCAGACAAAATGATAAGTGAATAGGATGAGGAAATTTTGAGCTTCAGTCGATAGTAAAGAGGAGGTTCAAGGTTTGTCATCTCTGGCACTGAATGTCAGACTTAGCACATATGCTTGTGGCAGAAACACTCATACAGAGTGTAGTTAGGAAAGTTGAGCTGTATGGTAGAGGTGTTTGTTTTATATGATTTAAATTTGTGAAATGTTGAAGGGAATATCAATTTTTTTGAAATGGCTTTGCTATTTTTTTGTTTTGTTAGGATTTCTGTTGATTTTCATGATTTGTTTAGATTTTGACGTTTAAGTGTTTTTGGATTACAGTTTTGTTGGTAATTTTTGTTATTTGTATGTATTATTTTTGAGGGAATTTTTATGAAAGATCATAGATACCATGTTCTATACACTAGTCATTTTTTCCAAAACTGGTACATTTTTGGGAATAGTGACAAAATTTTGGAAATAATGTCCTCAACTGAGCACTCTACACGTTCTTACCATAGTTTCAGTTGGGGAGCTAAATTATTGAAAGACTTCAATTTTCTTTATTTATTAATTATTATTATTTTGTTTCTTTTTAAAAAAGGCAAACCTTTACAAACATCCATATCCATGGTGGTACTTGAAACCATGACCTGTTGGTTAGAGAGCAGGTATGCTATCCTCTCAGCCAATCAGGTTGACTTTTCAAATTTCAAAACTGTCATTTTTCAAATGATGGTTTTCACTTTTTCACATTCTTTAGTAGCAGCATTTTTAGAGATGGTATACAGAATAGATCTCAGTTCTGGATTTAAGATTTCATAAAGCCCTTTCTCTAATGTGGTGATGTTGATTTTAGCTACCTCAACACAGGTTCTGATGATCTGTTCTCAGATTAACTCTAAGCTTGACCAAGTGCAAATAACCTTCTGTACTGTCCTTATAATTTTAGCAGTGTGTTCTCAAAAATTTTAAGTTCTTATTTACCATCATACCCAGATCCCTCATCTCTTCCATCCAATCTTTTCTTCCCAAATTTTAGAACTTTACTTCACTCACTTTCTCATTCTCCTAGTCTGTTCAAGTCTTCTTGCAAACTGACATCTGCTTTACTCCTCATAGTTCTCATATTTTCATCATCTGCAAGTAACTACATATCAATATACAGATCTTCCCAATATCATTAACATATAAGTTAAATAACACCCTTGGAGCACACTACTGGTGACTTTCCTCTTCTGGGATGTCACTCCCTTATAACACGGCTTGCTGATATTTATTACATAACCAATCTACCACATAATTCTGTTATCCAACTTTATCTGATCCAGTTGAATTATCAGCTTGTTATATGGAATATAACAAAGCCCTTTGCACAATCTAAATATACTACTATAAATTAAAGATGCCAAGAAATTATATTCTTGGTTTCATCCTCTATCCAAGTGTAAGCAAACAAAGTTTGTGTGTAAAGTCACAACCTTTATCCAGAAGAGGAAAGTCATTTTTCTTTATTTATTAATCACCAGTGGTGTGCTCCAAGGGTGCTGTTTAACTTATATGTTAATGAAATTGGTAAAGGTCTTTATACTGATATGTAGTTACTAACAGATGATAAAAATCTGAGAACTATGAGTAAAGCAGATGTAAGTTTGCAAGAAGACTTGAATAGACTAGGAGATTGAGAAAGTGAGTGAAGTAAAGTTTTAATATTTGGGAAGAAAAGATTGGTAAAGCACACTTGTATATGTGGCTAATGACTTAACATCAATTGCCTTAGTATCCCAGTGAAAACCGATCTGGGTATTGGCCCTTCCCATAAAGCATAGCATTATACATGTCCGTAAGGAGATGTGTATTGCACAATGGGATATTAAGGCAATTGATGTGAAGTCATTATTCTCTATATATAAGTAGCCAGAAGTTACTTCTAGCACTTATATTGTGAAGTTACTTCACATGCAAACTTTGTTTGCTTGCACTTGGATAAAGGAAGAAACCAAGAATACAATTTCTTGGCATCTTTAATTTATAGCATAACCAAGCGAAAAAACTTTCAACATGAATCTTAGACAGTTGGTGACCTCATGTCTTTTTAATAAGGCAAGATGATTGAGTTGTCCATATGCCTGGGAAAGGAGTATCCTAGGTTCAATTCCTGTTGACGACATGAGGAGCTTAAGGATCTTCCTCAGCCATAGCCAAGTTAGCCAGTCTTTGGCATGGACAGCAGGGTTTTTTTCTGCCAATTTATCTGGGGTGTTTCTTCCTGCAAGCAGGCAAACCTGCCCCATGAACACACAGGATACAGCCAAAGAATATAGTACGGCAAAGAAGGCAATGGGAAACCACCTTGCTCATAATCATCTCCTTAGTATGGTAGCATATAGCTACCCCAACCAGCCATATGGCAGAAAGGAATAGAATAGATAGATAGAGTTGTCGTGACAGTTTTAATTTCCGTTTATCTAGCTGATGTGCCTTGTGTGATTACCTTCTGTGCAGAATTAAATACATGCCTACATAATATATAATAATAAAGAGACCCTAAAATGTTTCAATCTGGCATAGTTTAGATATTTTAAGAAGGATATTATACACTAGGTTGCCTTATTAGGAACACCTCCCTATTTAGGAAAATAAACCATTCCTAAAGATTTTGAGCAACCTGACTGCAATTTGCTATATAAATCAGGCTGATATGCATCTGACCTTTCTGATGTGACTTAAGTGACTTTGAACAGGTATCATTGTTGACGCCAGTATTTCACAAATGTCTACTCTTCTGTATTTTTCACAAACAACAGTGTTTAAGGTGTGGTGTAATAACCAGACAACTTCAACCAATGACAGTCCTGTGAATGAAAACAGCTCATTGATGCATGAGATGAGAGAAGAATGGCAAGGATTGTGAAACATTACAGGAGGGCCACAACCAGTCACATCACAACTCCATACAACAGTAGCAGTCAGAACATCATCTCAGAGTGCACACAATTCATTACATGCTGTCACAGATCAGGTACAGGAGCAGATGTCTATCTTAGCTGACATCTTAACGATGTCAATAAGAAAGAACAGGAAGTTCAACTTCAAGGGGCACGTGATTGCCAGCACTGAGCAGCTGATGACTGGAAAAATGTCACCTAGTCTGATCCTTTCTTTTAGTGTTGCACGGTGATCAGCATTCTTTTAGAAATTATGGACTTGACAACCGTGCTATAAATAACTCTTTTAATTTCCTGCCGTTTTGATCTTCATATTAAGATCATCATCTGGAGCATATACAAATATACAGGACAAGCTGGGTTACATTACATACAGTAAGCTAGAGAAACAATGATTTGATCACAGGTTATTCTACTGGCATGACCTCTAGTGAAAAAAAAAAAAATTACAAATTAATTATTTAGAAACTGCATCAAGCTAAATTCTATTTATGATAACACGGCAAACATTCCTTCTTATAGATAGTTTTCTTTCAGTAACAATGATGTCCTATTTTTAGCATTACAATTGTTATTTTTGGATTTAGGATCCTGGATTATCTACAGTCCTGTTTATAGTTACTCTTGGAGAGGAAGGTTCCGTGGATCAAATATGTGCCTTCCATATGTTTGGGAGTTTTAGACCATCATTATTGTTCAGTTTGGGGTGGTTGATAATAATCTCACAGGCTTCCTTGAATTTGCGTTCATACAGTGTTTTGGTGTGATGTAAACAACTGGTGCTTTTCCTGTCAATTCTATATAAAGTATCACCTAGTCTGGCATGTTTCGGTTTGTACTGTATCATGCTGATGGCAGAACCAGAATATGACATCAACAACATGTAGAAATAAACCCTTCCTGCCAAGTGGCATGGTGGCAGGAGTATAATGATGTGAGAAATGTTTTCTTGGCACATGTTAGATCCCCCTTGATACCAGTTGAACACCACCTGAATATCACAGCCTATTTTAACATCATCACTGATCACATTTACCCATTCATGGCTGCAGTTTACCCATCGTCAAAAGGGTACTTCCAGCAAGATAATGTGCCATGCCACAAAGCATGTAGCATGGTGAAGTGGCTTGATGAACATGACAGGGAGTGTCCTTTACTTCACTGGCTGGCTGGCTCAGTCTCCAGACCTTGACCCAACAGAGCATCATTGGATGAGGAGGAACAAGCAGTTCACAGCAGCAGTGTGCCACCATCCATTCTACAACAATTGAGAGATGCCATTGTGACAGTGGGCAATACTCCCAGAGGAATGATTTACACTTGGTTGAATCAGTGCTACTGAGATTACAGGTTGTTGTTAAGGCAAAAGGCAGTCCCACTTGTTATTGAATGCTCTGTTCCTAATAAAGTGGCCACTCAGTATGTATCCATTTTTGTTATTATATTCAGTTCAAGTTTTCCTGAGAATTTATGAGAATTTAACTTATTAATAAAAATAATAATAAATGGATGTATAATATATTTTTTAAAATGTCTAAACCATGCCAGAATAAAACCTTTTAGGCTCTTAATTAAAGTATTTTATGTATGTGCTTCTTACTGACAATTCACTTAGGAAAGTATAACTTTCTGACATGAGATTGTTATGGCTGAATAGAAGGTTTCTGCAGTGTCTGATGAGAACTAATAGCTTAAAACAGATGTCAAGCCAAGAGTTCTAACATAAGGTGAATATATGGACTATTGGGCATTCATGTCTTTAAAGTAGTGCAAACCAAGTCAATTCCTATGTTGAAGTTTATATTCTTGTAAGCTCTTAGGAATATTTGAACCTGGCTATAATGATAAAGGGATAAAAATGGATATATAAAATATCCATCTTGTGGTAGATTTTAAAAGGATATTATATATCCTTCTGAAATTTGGATGTTTTTCCCATTTCATTGTGAAGCAAGGGAGGTTATATATTTCTAAGGAAACTATATAACCAGATAAAAAGTTTTCCAGATAAAACTGAAGACTAGTTTATGGTCATTCTGGATGAATATGGATAAAAATCATCTGTTATACTATGTAGTCTTTACACAATTCTGAATATTAATATTTTTATTAATCTTCATTTTTACATTTTTTGTAAGTTAGATCACCTGTTCTCTCTTTGTTGTCTGTGATTATGAAAAGCTACTTTCTGATATAACTGTTATGCTGATTAGATTATGTTAAAAATAAATGCCAACATAGGAGCACTTTCAAGTTCAGATTTTGATAACATCTGCTAATCAATGCACTGTGTCAAATGTAAATTTTTGGACGTACTCTTTATAGCAAAAATGAAAAATTCTGACCAAAGCTCCATAGGTACAATGCAATGCTAAAAGAAGTTTACTATAGCACACTGTTTCCTATAGAATACTTTTCTTTGTGGTACTTAGGAGTTTGCTGTAGTGAGTCAGCTATAGTAAACTTAAAATACTACTGCTGTTTTGAGGATTTGATTGGGAATTTTATTACTTTATAATACTGTGCACATTAACTAAACACTATGCAGTAGTGCAGGCTGACTTGTATTTTGTCATAATCTCTTAGCATTAAACCAGTTGAATACTCATTGTTTAGCTTGTTTTTTAAATACCACTGCATAACTGAATTTGCTTACTTCTAGTTACTGCTGAGTCAGCTGTTCAGGAGCAAGCTGAAATTGAAACAGTGAATGATGAAGTTTTGCCTACTGAAAATAATGAAGCTATAGAACCTGAAGTAGGTGATGAAGAAGAAGAGGAACAGATGATGTTTGAAAAACGAGCTACACTGGCTATGTTTGATGATAGTACTTCTCAGTATTCTGTAAGTTACAAAATGTTTGTTAAGGCTGTTGGTGTTTAATTCTTTTCTGTTCCATATTCGATATCTGTCTTAATTTTGTCTTACTTAAAACAAAATGATATGTCAAAGAGATATAAAATATACATGGAAAAAATGCAAACTTTTTCGATCTTTTTCACAAATTTATATGGTATCAGTCCATCAAATTTCTAATATATACTTGCAAGGAGTGTATGGGATGCTATGATAATACAAATTGATGAAGTTTACGTTATTAATAAGTGCTGATGAACAAGTCTCCTCCAAATTAGTCTGCTGTTTGTTAGAGACTCGCCTGTTTTGGTAACCTTTCCTGTCTCCTTTTCCATTCCATATAAGTGACTATGCTACCATAGATTACCTCTGTTCATATATTCTTATTTACTGACAACATCAGTTTCCTTTCTAATATCTTCAGTTTTCATATGGTTTTGCCATTCATGCCATAAGTTCATTCCACTGATTTTTCTCAAAACTTGCATATCTGTGGTTTCTAGTCACTGATCAACTGTTTTGTTTGTAACTCATCTCTAAGATCAATAAAAATGGTTTAAACACTGTCATGAATTCTGCTAGTATAGTATTTTGGTTATTTATTCTTGTAAAAGATCTGTTAATGCATCTTATTCTTAACAGGGAGTTGTCATATCCCCACGTGCCCTCGAGGGTACAGATGTCTGACATACATCAATTTACAGGCTGAAGTTAATCCTGTGAGAATGGCCATTCCTCAGCTGAGTGCCAACAGCATCAAACGATTGGACCCCTTCCAACTACTAACTGCGCTCAGACTTGCTTAACTTGCATGAGCCATTAGTAGCGGAGACTCTACCAATCGACCAACCTTTGCTGGCCTTAACAGGGAGTAGGCGATGTTATTTTAACCTTGGAGACTGAGGGACAATCACTCTCCACCTTAGCCAATCATAGATAGCTGGTCCAAGATCTTTGGTTATCACTAATGTTAATTGGCATCTAGTCAAAGCAAAGGTTAGAAATTTCCTCTAGTTGGTGACTGGAATTGAACTCAGTCGTTTCTTCAGATGGCCTTATGGATGCAAATGCCATTTCCATAGAGCTACACAGGCCTATTCCATATAAATTTATTCAGATGACTTCCACCATACTATCTTTGCTTATTGAGTGCCTATATTTTATTATTACACATGGACATCCCATGATATGTTTTACTAACTTATCATTCACACAATAATTGCCATACTTCTCTTTGAAACTCATTCACAGACAAAGTACTTGTGACTATGACAATCCTCCAAATATTTACTAAATTTGTAAGGATGGCTTCTCTCTCCCCCACTCCATTTATATACTGTTTATAAAATTTTTCTCTGCATGAGTCCTGTAAAATCTGTTTTAGCAATGCAAATGTTTCCATTAGAATTTATAATTATCCCACCTCAGTATTCTGCCAAATAAGCAGTGTTTTCTTAATCTTCATTTTATCATTACAGGGGACTTGTTTTGCCATCATGTTGATCACCTATTTACCTCTTGATATTCTCAAATTACTATCCACCAAGAAACCAAGCTGACCAGGTCTTTGGCTCTGTCAACACCTAATAAAACATCATAATGACCTCCTTATTTTGTCAGTGTGTTCTTAGATAATCAGATAATTTTGCGAGCTGTTATAGCCACCTTCACAATATGTCTTCAATCCCTTGTTCCATTTCCTTTACCCTAGTTCTATCAGAGTAGCACCTGACTGGTACCCTTTTTTTTTTTTTTAATATGTTGCCACATTAAACAGATAATCATTCTCCTATCTGATTACTATCAGTTTATTTAAATTGCCATACAAGTTTTTTTCATCATCATCATCAAATTCCTGTCATGTACCCTCAAGGGGTATACAGGATATGATAGCACTACATGAAAAAAATTACATCATTACTAACTTCCTACCTACAATTTTCCTCCAAATCAGTCTGTTACTTGTCAAGACTCCAACATTACCAGATCTTATATTTCTATCGTCTAAGGCACTTTGTACCTTATCAATCCACCTATATCTTGGTCTTAATCTGGGTCATTTTCCTGCCAACCTGGCAGAGAACACTTGTTTTGCTAATCTTTCTTCGCCCATTCTGTTTAAGTGACCATACCACCTGAGATTAGCTCTGCTAACGCACTCCTGGATGCTGACAATGTCAAGTTCTTTCCTAATATCCTCGTTTTTAAAATGATATTGCCATGGATGCCATCTGTTCACCCCTATAATCTTTCTCAGCACTCTCATATCTGCGGTCTCTAGTCTTTAGTCAAGTGTTTTACTTCTGACCCAGCTCTCAGATCCATAAATTAAAACTGGTTTGAACACTGTCTTGTATACAGCTAATTTAGTGTTCTGACTAATTTCTCTTATTCCATATGAATTTATTCAATTGACTTCCTAGAATACCAGCTTTATTGATTCAGTTTTCTATTTCCATATTAAATTTACCATCTTCACTAAAAATCGTGCCTAAGTAGCTGAAATGTTTTACTTGTTCTACAGGTTCCCCATTCAAAACACAGTTGACATTTTCAACGATTCTACCTATTTTCATTGCCTTCATACCATATCTATTACAACAGGTATTCAATTTAGTCAGAGAATCTTGCAGACTTATTTAGAAGTATAACATCATCCGCATAAAGCAAATAGCTGACATTAACATCTCCAATTTTGATATCATGTTTAATATCACTTTCCTTCATAATGTGATCCATATAGATAATGAATAACAGAGGGGATAATGTACATCCTTGTCTCACACTAGATTTCACATTAAACCATCTTCCTATACTGCCTTCAATTCTAACTGCTGAGTTACAACTCAAAGAGTAAGTAGTATTGCTTGATATAATGACCCACTGACACCAATACAAATGTAGCGTTTTGAATAGCTTTTCTCTTGGCATCTTGTCATATGCCTTTTCTGGATCTACAAAACTTAAATACAGATCTTTGTTATATTCCCATAATTTCTCAACCTATTTGTTGTAAAGTGAAATCTGAACCTGACAGCCTCTATTTGGCCTGAATCCAGCTTGTTCTTCACCAGGCTTCCTTTTTACAATCCTTCTCAACTGTTTCTCAAGTATACTTGAATAAATCATACCAGGAATACTCAGTAGGGAAATACCTCTGTAATTCTGACATTCAGTTTTATTTCCCTTTTTATATGTTGTTACTGTGAGATCTCTATTCCAATCATTTGGAATTTGTCACTCTATTCAGATTTTCTGAACTATGCAGAGCAACCACTGTAAGACTTTTATGCCTCCATACTTGGGCATTTCTGGTCAAATATCATTTACTCCTGCTTCCTTTCTACATTTCAGGCCCTTGATAACTTTTTCCACTTCGAGTATGGATACGTATTCCTGATTGCATATCTGTTGAGTTTGTTTTTTTTGACCACTATGCTGTCATCCCTGCTTGTTTAATGTAGCAATTTTTGAAAGAAATTACTCCATATATCAACGATATCTTTTTCGCTAGTTTTCATGTCACCTTCATCATCTCTAATTCTTTTTACAGCACTCTTTTCTTTATTTCTGAGATTTTTTCAACAACCTCCAGAATATCTTCCCACCTACTTGATATTTATTTTTTATGTTCTTACCAAAGTCTTCTCATGACTTTTGTTTAACTAGTTTCACACAGTGTTTAGCTTTCTTACATTTGTCTCTGTATTCACTAAAAGCACAAGCTGACTTTTGGTATGGTCCTCTTCTTTTTCTTCACTGCCTCTTTAACTTCCAGTGTCCCCCATGGAGTTCTGATTTTTCTGTCCTTGCAGACAATCTCACGACATTACTCACTGGCTGAATCAATCAACATATTCTTCAGGGCTTGCCACCGAATCTCCAAGGTTTCATTCCTGTTGAGAGCTGCTCAACTTTTATTCGCTTTAAAACTTTCTTACATGTCATTCTTTTCAATATGAAATTCAATTTTATCCTGCTCAAGACTAAGTAGTGATCATTTCCAATTTCAAAACCTCTGTACATCCTAGCATTCTGCACCAGTGAGAAAAAATACCATCAACAATAATATAGTCAATTAGACTTTTCTTATTCCTTGCCTCTTCTCTCCATGTGAATATGTGTTAGCAATAACCAGTCAAGATCCTGAACAGAAATCCAACAGGTATTCGCCATTATTATTAGCTTTGCTCTTTTCTCCAAATTTTCCCAAAATATTTTTGTATGTCTGACAATCATTTCTTACTCTGCTATTTAAATCCCCAACAAGGACCATCTTTTCCTTTTTCATCAGGTCAGTTGCTTTCTCTAAATCCTCAAAAAATTCTTCCACTTCTACAGTAGAGCCTTCTGTGCGACCAATGGCACAAATAAGTCTCATTGTCCAGTTCGCCATTCTGATATTTGCCCACATCACTCTACTTGAAATTGCCTGCCATTCAAGAAGATTAGCCTCATATTTAGTGTTGAATTCTATGGCTACTCCTTCTTTTCCTTGATTGTTATTTCCTGAATATAACATTTTGCATAAGAGTGATAATAATAATGACTATTATCATCATCATCATCAAACCTCCATGGATTCAAGACTCATTTTAGGAGGTCCCACTGTCACACATGTAGCCCATAATGCATCCCAATCACCTATCACTATTCATGAAGAATCCTGCTTGTTCTTCACCAAGCTTTTCTTCTACAATTCTTCTCAACCGTTTCTCAAGTATACTGGCATAAATCTTGCCTGGAACACTCAGTACGGAAATACCTCTGTAATTCTCGCATTCAGTTTTATTTCCCTTTTTTATATATGGGTACTATTAGAGCTCTACTACAATCATCAGGAATTCATCCCTCTGTCCAGGCCTTCTGAACTATGCAGTGCAGCCACTGTAAGACTTTTATACCACCTTCTGCATTTCTGGTCGAATATCATGTACTCCTGCTGCCACATTTCAAGCCTTTGATGGCTTTTTCTACTTCAAGTATATATATG